>NC_058131.1:74236838-74355132 GCF_016433145.1 Gracilinanus agilis
CTACTACTGCCACTATTGCTACTACTGCTATTCCTCCTTCTCCTCTTCCTCCTCCTCCTATTTCAAATCTCTTTTCTAGGTACTAGGATGGGAAGATGTGCAATATTGATAAATGGGAAATAGGTTCTATTGCCATAGAATTTCTTTGGGGAAAACTAAATATCTATTTTAGAATAAATTTACAACACAGAACAGAAGGACATATGGATAAAGTAGGAGAGAAACAGAGAGCATTGTATGAAGTTGAATGTTGGAAGTAATTTCCCACACTGAGGGCAAAAGATAGCTTCTTGAAATACAAATATATTTATATATATATATATATATATATATATATACATATATATGTAAATAAATATATTTGTTTTAATAAATCACATTATGTATGATATCAATGAAAAGACCTTGCTGTGCTCTTGTATATGTTGTTTCAAGTAACTGCTGGAACATTTTGACTAAATTGGCTCACTGTGGAAAATAACCAGTTCACCTGGCAGTTTCCTTGAATCAATCAGCAATTTTCCTGAACAGAGTGAATTTTGTGGCTACCTTGACATTGTGAAATTATTATCTTAGAACTAAAAATTTTTGTCCCAATTTATCCTCATGAGTTAAAAAAAATACCTAAAATTAAATTAAAGATAAAGTTCTTTCTAGTCAATACAACCATTAGGATAACTTTATGAGCTCTGAAAAGAACTCCAAGGTGTTGTAGCAAACACAGGTCTACTTGGAACAGTGAGAAAATTTATTTTGGTACCAGGCACAAAGACTTGTTAACTGCCCCTGGTTTGCTACCTATGTACTGCGATATGCTGTGTGGATGAACTATGATGGCTTTTCCTTTTCAAAGTGAACCAGGCATGCCTGATATGCATCCAGGAGCAAGCAATCAAAGGTAAGCATCTGTTTGCCCTGAATCTACAACCCTCATATCTCAGAGTTGGAAAGGATCTCAGATGTCATCTTGCCTAAGCCCCCAATCCATTGTAACATGGTGTGTAAGCCTTTGGCACACTGCTGCTATTTTATAGTGGGTTGGTGAGCTATAAATGCATGAGTGAGTCAAGTTTTTCTTTGATCTTAGTTCAAGCATATCTATCATTATATTTGTCAAGTCCTAATCCTGAACATTAAATTTGCCAAAGCCCCATAAGAAAATAAATATCTGTGGAATATGCTGTTGATTTCAAAATAACTTTAAATGAGGAAAATGTCATTTTGGTAGTTTGGCCAGGTGAATCCAAGTGGTGTTCTTTCAAGAAACTAAAAAAAGGAAAGGATTTACTGGAGAATTTACCTGGTCTATACTCTCGTTATTTTTGGTTCCTTTAAAAAAATCTCAATGTCAGCATTTGCTATTTTGAGGTTCACATTTTCCTGTTTATGTTAGCTATGAAGTAATTTAGGATTTTCGTCAGTGACATTGGGAAATCTTACACATTTGAGAAGCCTTATTTTGAGGCTCGGCATCTTTCTCATATTTTGAAGTTTTAGTGTTAATCTATAGATTTCATTCTTTTCAATGAGCTGTAATTAATGCTCCCTTTCCCTTAAGGAAAACTTGTTACTGGAGCTATATCACATCCTGTATTTGTGAGGCGCTAATCTCACTATAATCACATAGTATCATAATTAACTCTGACTTCATCAGGACTATAGAACTTGCATGAAGTCATGCCTGGCAGCTTGTGTTATCTATATTTTATTCGAAGCTAACCAAGCCATAGCGAAGATAGCTGTTCATACCTCCAGAATTTTTTATTCATGTTTATCCACAGTGGGAAAAAGCAGCATGCAAAATAAATGAAGAGTGATACCACAGATGTCTTTAGAGAGGTATTAGAAGCCAGTCAGCAGAGAGGGGTTATGAAAGTTGTATGAGCCATATATTATCTATGCATATGCTACAATGGTCAGAACATTAAGTATGGTGTGCTCCCTAGCAGCCTCAAATATCATACTTGGCATATAATGAAGTTCTGACTTTGGGATGGGAGGAGAATGTTTTCTTTTTCTTTTTAAACATACTTTCCATTAATTGTTTTTCTATATACCTGAGAAGTGTGAAGGTGGCATGTTGAAGCATGTGTGCCCACTCAATTATAAACCATCAATAAGTCTTTGTCCTTTTGCAGAGGATAGAAATAGCACCATGTGTTTACCCTGGCTGTAATTCAAATCAAAAACACGATTCACATTCTTTTTTTTTTTCTCACAAAATATATTCCTAATCATTTATAAGACAAAAGACTAGAGGGTAAAAAACAGCTCCATGATGAGGTGCAAAGGTTAAAACAGCAGCATCTTAAATATGTTTGGACAATGTTTCTCTGAACCCAGGAGTAATAATAGGAAGATTCAAAAAGAGAAAGTACAGGCAGTCAGAATGAAAACTAGAAGGGAACTATGTAGAATGTAAGCACTTTAGCAGAATATTTTATTGGTGTTGTCTTCATCTTCCTTGTTTGTTTAAAACCCCAGTACCTAGTACTGTCCCTGCCACCCAGGAGTTTAGTCAATGATAAAACCATCAGACCAAAATGATAAGATCCCTGAAAAATTTCCTTTCATCTAAAAAAAGTGAAATAAATAACAGCTCAGAAATTGGATATCGAACCCTTAATAAAACACTTTGAGAATTACAAACTCTTATCCTACCTATGAAGAAATATATTCATTAGTGGTTTAACTCTGCAACTCAACTTTTTGTTATTATTGTTTTTGTTTTTTAATTAGATGAATTGAATGAATGAATAAAATAAATCCATCCCCTTCATTTTACTGATAAACTCCAAAAGAACAAATTAATTGCTTGTGGTCAGAAAATCTAGTTAGCAGCAGAAAGGAAATTAGAATACAGGTGTTTTGCCTCAGTCCAGTGATCTTTAGTGAGTGGTAAAAGAACAGTAACTGACTCCTGACAATGAAACCCAAGGGTGCCAATTTATAAATGGGTCCATGTCCACAAACCCACAAGTGTTAGTATACACAAGGTAACCTGGGAACCTACACAAGGGATGTGGGAAATGGGTAAAACACACTAGTTGGTAAATGTTAGTTAAAAACAGTTACTGGTCACCACTCAAGGTTATCTCTCTGTGGGTCCTTTCTTGGCGGTTTGAGGAAGATGCAGGAAGTAAATGGTTTAATAATGAGAATTAAGGGTTGGGAAATAAAGGAAAGGGATAGGAGAGGGAAAGTTCCTTAGCCAACCTGGCTTCTGCCAGGTTGACAGCTTGGCTAAGGATCTGAGGAAGAGGACTTGGGTTTGGGTTCTCACAACTGATCCAGAGATGTCTTCAGGATACCAGGAACCAACTCCTCCACAGCAGATGATCCAACAGTAACCAGGTAGGGAAAGATGTCTGCAGACTGTCCACCAGAACACAGGCTTCTTCCCTACTCAGAGTTGACTTGCAGGATGATGTCTTCAGCTATTGCAACCTTGACCAATCTCCAAGATCCCAGGTCAAATAGGGACTGCTGATTGCACTTCTGCTCCAAACCCCTCTCAAAACAGCAATGTCTGTTGCTTAGCTCTCTCCTCTCTACACCCTGCATTCCATTCAGAATGTCCATGACTTCCAGCAAAGGCTTTCCCTAATACGTTGCAATGCTTTTATACTGTTAAAGACTATACCTATTACAGAAGTCAAGGAGAGAGTTTTTTGTCTTTTTCGCTAAATGCTTATAGACTGACTGAGAGATATAAGAAATACAGTTATCAGATAATTATTTTATTGCTTATCTCTTGTTTTGGTTTTATGGAGATTTCCATAAACAATCTCATGTGTGTCTCTTAAAACCTAGTCTAAGACCAAGTCCTAGGCCAAGGAAGATTTTAACACAATATTAGAAGAGGAATCAGAATACCTTAGAATATAGAATGTTAAATCATTGGATAAACTATGGTTGAAATTAACCTCAAAAGTCATTTAATATAATCCATTTCATTTACAGAGGAATAAAATAAGACATCATCTGTATTCAGCTATCCACCAGAGTCAGGCTAAAGATGTAGATGTCTTGAATCAAAATTCATTTGCTCTTTTGTCATATTTTTTCCCTGGTAGCAACCTATTTGGTCAGAAAATCAAATATACCTACTGGACTATTTGATATGGTATCATAATTATAACATTTCTACTACCCTGTCTATATAACTGAATGATCAAGAAAATACCTTCAGGGAACATTATGCTTAACATCTAATAATAAACTGAGTTTACACAATTAAAAAGCATAAACCAAGTAAATCTGACTCCAAACTCTGTTCTGTCAATTCCTTTATATCTTCACATTTCATTATAACACATCCTCTCAGGAATCTCCTTACTATGCTTTGTCAGGAGAACTTTTAAGAAAGTTTCTCAAACTTATTCACACTTATGAGTAAAAAAATAGAAAACAGAATAAAATACTATCTTTCCCAGTAACATCTGAATTTTAGTCAGTGGGAACAGTTCTAAGGCAAATGGATTCAAAATATACCTTTGAAATGTATCAGTCAGAAAGCAAGAAAAACATTTTGTGGAGAAATCAAGATAAACCTTTTAGCATATGATAGGAAAGATCCTGGTACACTGGAAAGAACTTCAGATTTGAAGACAGATAACATTGGCTCAAATTGTGAATCTGTAGTTTATCATATCTATGATCTTTGGTATCATAAAATAGTCTGCTCCTCGGTTTCCTCATATGAAAAATAAAAGGGGTAAGAGTAAATTAATTATTTCTAAGGTTCATTGCAGAACCAATAGGATACTTGAATCATATATATTTTGGAATGCATTATCTCAATTCACTGATACAATAAAAAGGTCACTGAGACCTTTCAGAGATTGAGAACCTGGGTTTGATTCATACTCTTTCTACTTATGACCTATAAACTATTATAAATCTTTAATTTCTGTAGACTTTGCATTTTTCTATCTATTAAATAACAAGGTTTGAATAGATAATTTCTATGGATATTTCTAGTTATAAATCACCAGAAGTAATTCTGAGGAATAAGGGAGTGAGATCAGCTATCCTAACAAAAAGAATTAGAAAACCAAGTTCTTACAACTAAAGACCTTAGCATTGCTAAAATTTTCAGTATCAGAAAGGTATAAGATTTATTCAATGAAAAAGACATATCAATAATATTAGGTAGTCTTCATATTGGCCTTTAAGTTTGGCAAATCACTTTAAAAATATACTACACCAATTTTGTTGCTGCAACCTAAGGGTCACAGGGACTTTCTATCTGATTTTTATTTGAAAGCTCCCATGAGTTGCCTGTCCCTTTACTGTTCTGTTTCTATGATCAGTGTTTTGTAAAATGCTTTTCATATTATAACTGCTTAACATTTTTTTTCTATACAGCATTCAACCAAAAGTAAAATTTGAAATTATCTTTTCTTTTCATTTCCTCTTCTTTTATTGTCTTATGTCCTCCTTTGTGGTTGATGGATTGTCCTGAAGTTACAATACTGGTTACTTGTCTACTACCTTCTGTTAAACAATTTAAATACAATGCCTAATTCTCAGGAAATGCATTGTTTTCACATTATTTTAAAAATGTTCTTTAATCCTTCTAATATTTTTGAAAATGCCTTTTATTAGCCTTGCATCACTCTTTTTTACCCTACCTTTTTTTTGGAGGTAAACACCCCAAAAGGGAAACACAGGTACACTATTAAATCCAACTTCCTCATTTATACATGTGAAAACTGAGGCCATGCCCAATTAAGTCAGTTGCCACCAATTAAACCTTTGCTATCAAGAGACGGAGAATTTGGGATCCAGTTCTCGAGATATTTAGTCTGAAATATCCAGCCCATCAATGGACAATCCATCCACAATTTCAAAGATTAGAAGACACAGATTTTCAAAATATAATCTGATTTGATATAAAGAGAGGTTACTTCTACCAAGTCAGGGATCCCTAAAATAATAAAATGCTTTTAAAATTCCTGATCCACATTCTAAAAGCCTGAGGAGAGATGATGAACTATACTGGTCCAGATCTTACATTGTAGTTAAAAAACAAATTGCTATGCCAATAGTAATATTGCACTCTAAATTAAATTGAAGATGCTTGGCTCTGACTCATTGGATCTCAAAATGAGCCAAACCATTCTTCTGAAAATCGGGGAAGACCATTAATGTGAAAACAAGTCTATTTCCCATGGTAGAGCAACTCGACAATTCTGCTGCTGTAATAGACTCATCTGTCTATGCCCTCACCCTGCCAAAGAGGAAGCAATGCCATCAAAATTGGATTTATGCACTAAAGAATGAGATGTACTCTCTAAGTGCTAGTCTTCTTTCAATTAGGTGTGAGGGAGATAGGGGAAGGATATGAACAATGCCTTTTACCCCAGCAGAAACCCCATTCTGAGCAACTAAACTTGGTTATTTTGACCATGTTCCCTGTTCTTCAAAGTATCAATCTATTCTCCCGTTAATGAATCCTGCCTCCATTTGGGTCTATGTTCTTGACTCAATCTTTTTTTTTTTTTTAAGATTTTTTTAAACCCTAATATCTTTATATATCCTTCTATATTAATTTTATTTGTTATTATTTTTTTTTATTTTAAACCCTTAACTTCTGTGTATTGACTTATAGGTGGAAGAGTGGTAAGGGTAGGCAATGGGGGTCAAGTGACTTGCCCAGGGTCTCACAGCTGGGAAGTGTCTGAGGCTGGATTTGAACCTAGGACCTCCCGTCTCTAGGCCTGGCTCTCAATCCACTGAGCTATCCAGCTGCCCCCTTTGACTCAATCTTTTTTGACTTTCTTTTCCTTCAATGAACAAGTCTTTGCAGTAGCCCAGTTTCTACATGTCTACCTATAATTAAGACTATTTGTGATTTATCCTGGACCTCTGATACTGCCCTGCTGATTTCTTATTGATATAGTATACCATGAAGGTTAGGGTTCTTCAACTAAGATTCTTCACACTTTTCCCTGAGACTTGGATTCCTTTATTCTGAACCTAACTTCAGTTCCTCTTGCTGAAGCAATGGAAGAAGGATGGTCTTGTATTCAGCCCACTTAAAGGGAAAGTTAAATATGTCTGTTAAATGTCCATTAAACAGACATTCTTATTTATATATCATTTGAGGGTGGGAACTTTTGCATCTTTAAAAGAGATGAATTCAATTTTTACATCTTTCAAAGAGATAAAAGATGAATTCTAAATCATATTGATCCAGATTATAAGAGAGATAAAAGAAAGCAAATTGAAAAGGTTGATCATAATATTACATTCTAAACTGAAGTAAAGATGGTTGGAATAATGTACATATAATAGTTACAAGTGTTACTTGTTTAATTTAATTTGCTGTTTTGCACTAGGGACAGACTCACCTTAGTAACTTGACCTACTACCATTTCTTTTTAACTCATGAAAGTTGACTAATAGATAGTAAAAGTTTAGTAGCAGATTAAATCATGAATCATAATGGAAAATAAATTGTTTGGGTTTAACCACATATTTTTTTCTAGAAGAAACTGTTTTCATAGTCATAGTTTCAGTAAAGAGGTAGCAGCAACCCATGAAAAGGGTACCAGACTTGAAGTCAAAGAGAATTGGCTTCTACTTGCTGCTCTGAGACTTTCTAGCTATATGATCTTCAATAAGTTACTTAATTTGATAATATACTAAAGGATTACAAATCTTTACATTATTAAAAAAATGCTAGAGAAAAAAATGTCACTTAATATCCTTTACTCTCAGTCAAATGGGGATAATGCTCCTTTAGTGCCTAACTTTAGAGGTTGTCATATGGAAAGAACTATATCCTTTATGTTATTCCAAGACTCAGTGTTCTCTAGACAATACATCTTCCTCAAAAAAAAAAAACAATTCTTTACCTATACTAGGGGTATTTTTTGGCACCTAAGTGAACCCAAGAAAGTATATCTAATTCTCATGTAATTTGAATACAACATAAAGATTTGTGAATTTTAAAGTGTCATAGTAGTGGTGGTTGTGATGGTGGTGACACTAGTACTAGCACTCACAGCAGCAGCAAAATTAACTTTATCAGCAATAACAACAGTAATAATAACATTACTATAATTACATAATAATAATAATATTACAATAGTTCATAGTAATAGTTGTGTAGTATTCTTTGTACTAACCCATTTTTCCTCATCACTTCCATACCTGGGGGATTTTCTGCTTGAGGTAGAAGTGATGCAATTCTTTGGGTTATATTTCTTTGATTTCCTAATCTGTAGGCCAAGTTTTTTTTTTTTCTTCCAAGGGAAAACCACTGGTCATTCAAAAGTACTGCACATTTATAAGTGATGTGTTCACAAATTGAGAAATAGTAATCATTCTTTACTCAATGAGAAAGCAGATAGTGTTCTCAAAAGATTGAGAAACAGCTTAAATCCAGCATGAACAAGGTATTTGATCCTAACTTGGGGAATTTAACCAGAGTCTATAACATTGCTTCCCTAGGAAAAAATATTCAGTGATATTTGACTCGTGGATGTTTGGGAAACACCATGTCTATAATCTGGGAAGTGATTCTATGTAAGCCATTTGTGTTATATTGAATATTCAAAGCATAAAAGGGTCATAAATAACAATAAATGATGAAAATGGTATATATAGAGAACTGTTTTTCTTTCCCAAAGAAGATCCTTCTATGTGGAGCTTTTAGAAGCATTCTCTTTGCTTAATGTTTACATTAAATACAATTTATTGGTCACTTGCTCAGCAAAAGCTTCTTAGAGAAAGATTACCCACCCTGATGTTTCACCACTTACATCTCCATAACATATATTGAGAATACAAATTGGACAATATAAGAGTAATTAGCACTGATCAGCAGATGTGCATACTGAGGTGGTTCATTTAGGGGGAAAAAACTGATTTCCAACTGAGTTTATAAGAAAAGTAAGGAAATTCATCAATGATATTTTGTGTATTTCCTATTAGACATGCATATTATACTGCCATGAACTTCTTTATTCAATATGAGCACAGACTATTCCTCTCATAATGGAATAAAGGACCCTTGACACATTTACATAGGACTTAAGTAAAATATGAAAATTGGTTTTTGAAGAGTTGCTATAAGCATTGCAGAATGCATTATTTGCACTGAACATGGATTATTCACAATGATCCAATATATCTTGTCTCTAAGCAAAATCAGACATAAACAGGTAAATATCTCTGTTGTAATTATTGTTTCTAGATAATCCTCCAATGTTAGTATGGGATATTAAATGGAAAGAAAACATGTTTAGCAATCAGGAAGGAAGAAAACTGGGCAATTAGACTTTATCAGTTACCAAGGGATGGGATAAAAAAAATCTTGTTATATAATGCTATTTTCTTTTGGAAATGGCAATGAACATTTGTGTCCATTGTGAGCATATGTTAGTCTGGGAAGGAAACTGTGGCAGATGTGTAGTTTATGTGAAAATGCATGGGCTAGAGAAATTAGCACGAAGAACAAAGGCTGTGCGTGCGTGTGTGTGTGTGTGTGTGTGTGTGTGTGTGTGTGTGTGTGTGTGACAGAGAGAGAGAGAGAGAGAGAGAGAGAGAGAGAGAGAGAGAGAGAGAGAGAGAGTCCATAATCAGAGATAGGGATGTCATTTGTATTTATAGATAGCCAAGCTTGGAAATGAATAACATTAAACATTCAGCAACATTCTTCCTTTTATATGTAGGCATGCATTTTTGAACAGTGGTGATGTCCAAAATAATTTGAGACAATTTAAAAGATAGGGATTATGTTGACTCAAGATATGTATTAACCAATCAAAATTAAAAAAAAAAAGTGAAGGAGGTAGGAAGAAAAGAAAGCACAAGGACTTCAACTTGTCTAGGTTGGGACATGTTTTATTCAGTTTGAAATTAAATTTGTTAATGGTAGGAGGGCAGACTGAAGCAGACTTTGTCATTGTGATTAAATTTTGTCTTTGTAATATTTGTTTGTGATGACACATAACTTTTTCTTCTCTGGATGCACTTAATCACTTTTCTTATTTTATCTAATTTATAGAAAAGCCCAGTAATAATGCTGTATGTGAAAAAAAAAAAACTTGGGTGGAGGAAATATTGATACAAAGAAAATACATTTTTGGGACTTTTTTTCTGATTTAAATGTCCCGATTTTTTACTTTATAAACATACTGGGTTTAGAAACACACTTCCATACTTGAAGAGATCTGTGATTTCATAATTGAAGGTACTCCTTGGAGACATCATTGGATCAGAGATGAATGAATGAATACATGAAGCATTAAGTGGTTATTATGTGTCAAGGTATGGGATAAGAACTGGGGAAGCCAAAGGAAAAATAAGGCTTTCTCTTATCTATAAATAGCTTTCATTTTAATGGTGTGTAGTAATTTTCAGTTTCAAGTAAAAAAGAAACACCACTAGTCTAATAGTGCTTAAGATAGAGCAGTGATAGATAGGAATTTGGGAAAAAAATAATAAACCAGAGTGGAGATACAGAGTTGATGGAATGAAGGAAACCAGGAAGTACAGGGAAGACCTTGGAATCCTGGGTTAGGATTCTAAAGTAGGTAACTGTCATTGGAGAGAGGGTTTTGGACACTGGAGAAGTAAACAGCTCCTAAACTAAGCTCTCTCCTACTTTGGATCTTTGACCTGTTCCTTTGAGAAAACTGCCTGTTCCAGATATATATCTTTGATCCCAAACTCTGATATAACATCCATTGAAGTCTCAAGAGGAAATCACCAGCAACAGTAACCTGCACTGTGTGAAGATGGGATTAACTCTACCCTGTCCATTTTTAGATTTAATCACCAGAAGCATATACACCTCACTTACACTTGAATGGGGGAGGTCTATAACCCACATGTGCAAAAGGGGGTGATGAATCAGAATCAACTGACTGCCCTTTGGGCAGTCCTAAGCGAAGCTTTAGCTATAATTGTAAAATGGAAGGAAGGCACAGGAAGTGACAAAAGGAATGGTCTTTAAAAGTGGCAAGAACTTCCTGGGACTCTCTTTTGCCTTGAACTGGACCCTGCAGAAGCTCTGGCTGAGGACCTTGGACTGTTTTCTTTTTGAACTACCATGTAGATGAGTGAAAAAGACTGACTCCTTCCTGGATTTTCAGAAGGGATTATCCTCAGGAGAGGCCTCCCCTCTTAGGAGAGGCTTCTTGTGGCCAAAAAGCCCTTGCTTTATTCATCACCAAGCCCTCAGCTCAAGGCTCCTCTGGCTGAGGACTAATTAGCCCTGCCTGGGTTGAGCCAGGGGCCAGAGCAAAATACTTGGTATGATAGGTTAGATATCTTGCCCTATCCTCTCTCTGATTTTCTTACTTTCACTCTCTCTTCCTATTTGTAAATAAACTACCATAAAAGTCATTCTGACTTGAGTCTTTCATTTAGAATTAAGTACTTAATTCCTGGTGACCCTACTCTCTGATAAATTTATTCCAACCTTTTATTTTTACCCCTTACACATTTCTCCCCCCCTTTACAACTGCTCAGTTACCTTGGTGGGCTTTGCCTACACCTAGGTGAGTAGGTCATGCCAAACACTAGCTCCTGATTCCATAACAATCTGTGGCTTTCGCTAAAGATTATAAACAATGTGGGCTTAACATAAGAAAGTCAGATTAGACTGGGAATTGAGACAGAGAGGGAGCAAGTATAGCCTCAGTTCTGCTGAGGGCTGAAGGGACCCTCTGCAGGGTCAATGGTGGGAAAAAGGTAGTAATTATCAATGATAGGGAATCCCTAGCCCACATACCTTACCTTATCCAAATCAATACCATAAAATAAACCTGTTACTGTTTAAAGTAAAGTCAGAGTGCTTGCCCACTGGCCTTGGATAGAGAGTATCCAGCTTGCTCTCTGAGCCTGTGAAGATCATCTCCACTCTAGACTGGGTTTAGTCAAACCCCATTCACCGCCTTAATTACCTTTTTTACAGCAGCAAAGCAAATGTTAATTTCTCTGCTAATGTCACTCCAATTTATCAAATGATATCAGTTCCTGATGTTGCAATATTAAACAAGACAGAGGACTTAAGTGGCAACCCTCTTACATTTTTAAATGAAATGTTTTGTCTTGTTTTGTTTTCAATTAGCAGAAGTTTTATTTTTTTCTCATCTCTTGGGCAAGAGGTATAACCCCATTGAACCAATATGTACATTCAAACAGAGAAAAACCTCATATTGGTCATATCAAAATATAGGTGTCTCCTGTGTATTTAGAGCATGGTTCTCTTATTAGGATCACTCTTAACCACTGACTTTCTGGAGTCATAACAATAGTCATTAAAGGATATTGGAATAAGGTCCAAAATTCATTGTATAGGATAAGACTTAGAAAATTAAATCTCAAAAAGAATGTCATTGATGAGGTTCAGAAATTATTATGAAAAATAGGTTTTGGATCCAAGTCTTTGACTCTAAATACAGAATTCTTTCTTCTCCCTCAACTTGTTTTGTCTAGTTCAGATTGAATCCAGTTTATGACTTCTCACTGTCTATGACTTTTGTTTGTGTTCTAATATAAATCCTTCCTAAAGCATGCCTTGGGGACATAAGGCTAAACACAAAGTGATGTAGAAAAGATCTGAGGGTTTTAATGGACTAGATGGTCAATACAAGATAACAATGTAAAATGCAATGGAATTTTAGGCTACATTAAGATAGGCATAATCTATAGGGCTATGGAGATGATTATACTCTTGTCTGGTCAGACCACTTTTAGGAAATACCATTTTTAGTTTCGAGTAGCCATTGGCACCATTCTAATCTCCAGGCTCAGGTAAGAATAGGAACAAAGCTTTTCTCTGATAGCTAGTCTCCATCTATTGCTGTATAAGCTACCTGGGGGGAATGTTGCTAGGGGCCATCTCCTCAATGTAAGGCAACTTCCACCTCCTGGTGTCAACCTGATCTCCTGCCTCTTCAGTTGCAAAATCTCCCATTTGTAAAAGAACAAACTTCTCTTAGACCCAAGGCCTTCCATCTCCTCCCATGCTGTCCATTTCAGGAAGGGAAAGAATAAAGTGAAAAGGAGAGCAGGATTTCCATCTTCTGCTTTGCATATTTGATTTTCATCTCCTATTAATGTCCAACCTAAAGAGGGAAGAGGAGTAGTGAAATAGGGATTCCCATTTTACCATTTAACCATATATGTTCCATTTCATGCTGTGTTTATCTCTAGCTTCATTTTTAGCCTTCACTAGGAAGAAAAATGGTGCCTTCCCCTCAGTGATGATCATTCTCATATTACTCATGCTCAAAACATTCCAGTGATTCTGAATGCCTGTAGTTGGTTATTTAAATTCTATTCTTATTTTCAATTACCTCATTCTTTATTCTTATTCCCATCAATCCTCCTAATCCTAAATCACATTGAAAACATGAGGTATCCTTTCCTCTGTGCTCTTTGGTATGCCTATTTCTTAGGCAACAAACTTCCCTTCACCCTAAATATTTTATTTTCCTGTATTTTTCAGATTCTAGAACTCACTAAAACTGGCTGCTTTCAATGACATCTTCCCTATCAGCCCTTTCAAATACTTACTTCACTCATTACTTAATTTCATACCTTAATAGGTCTATGTTTTTGTCATTATAAATATTTCCTCCACATTATGATCGATTATTGCCTCTCCACTCTTCTGTAGTTCCTAAGCATGTCTTTGAGTAAATCCTCCCTATGGTATTCAACCAAACCTTGAAGTCTTCTCTGGTTATTTTAACAATTTTTATGGATTTTGTGCAGTCTTTAGTCATTCCTTCAACTATTCCTTCTTCTTCATACATAGGCAAACCTTTTGCATTCATACATATCTCTGCATATGTATATGTGACTGTTTTTCATAGAACAATAAAATATGTGTATATAATCCATGCTCATGTGCTTTCTCTTTCCTTCTCTCTCTCTCTCTCTCTGTTTCTGTCTTTCTCTTTTTCTGTCTCTCTCTCTCTTTTTTGCTTTTGCTCTGTCTTCTAGAAATCATCACAGGTAACATTTTACAACCTTATTTCCCACATGTTTGTTCTCATTATCTCCATTATCAAGTCAATGATATCAATGGACATTTAGCAATCTAAAAATGAAAAGAAAATTTTTACTACATATAGATAATAATCTGGACATAGAACTATATTTATTTTCATTATAATTTCATTAAAGAGGAGGTTAATAAATAACTATAAAATGAAATAGATAGGTCACAGAAAGCTTGATAAAAAAAGAAATCAAGAAAAATTAAATTCTTTTCTTTTCCTAACAGAGTAGTAAATCAGGAAAATGATGTGGTGATAATTTACTGGCATCTGACAAAGGAAGGTACTCGATATTTTTTTGCACAAGCTGAAGAAAAGTGGTCTGTATGGCAGTAAAATTACTTAAATATGGTGGAAGGATTGAATGGCACTATACAAAGACTAGTTATTAATAGTTTGATGCCAGTTTGAAGTTTTCTAGTGTAGTATTCCTTAGGAGTCTGTTCTTGGCACTGTAGATGTTAATATATGACAGAATTTGAGAAGTCAAAGGTTCTTTAGCAGCCTTTGAGTCTATCACATATCCAAAAGGACTTACTCTTAAAACATAACTTATGAGTATGTAGACTCTACCGAGGCATGTAATTAAGAAGCATTTATTGAAGTATCTGTTATGTATCAAACACGTAAAATACAAAAAAAAAAAAAAAAGAAAAGGAAAGAAAAGAAAAAAAAAGAAAGCAAAGCAAAGCAAAGAAAAGAAAAGAAAACAAAAGAAGGAAAAAGAAAGAAAACAAAACATTCTTTACTTAGGAGGGTAGTTCATTACCTTTGTGGATAGCTATAGTGTTTAGGAAGATTTTTCTCTCTTATCTTGCCTAATTTGTACTTCTTGGACTCTCCATCCATTGCTCCTAATTCTGTCCTCTGAGGCAAAACAGAACAAACCTATTTCTCTACCACATGGAAACCCTTCAGAGCCTTGAAGACAGCTAGCACACGGACAAGCCAAATCTTTGATTCAGGCCTTCTAAAATATTTTTTTTACTTTATTCTTTATGTCACAGCTTGGGTAAAGGTATAGAAGATACCTACCTACCTTATATATCTATTTATCTATCTATCTATCTATCCATCTCCCTCTCTCTCTCTCTCTCTCTCTCTCTGTCTCTGTCTCTCTGTCTCTCTGTCTCTCTCTCTCTCTCTGTCTCTCTGTCTCTCTCTCTCTCTCTCTCTCTCTCTCTCTCTCTCTCTCTCTCTCTGTCTCTGTCTCTCTCTGTCTCTGTCTCTCTCTGTCTATCATTTATCTATATCTCATTTTTCAATAATATAATGCTTGAAGACTTGGGGAATGATTGAGATGAACATTTTTAACATCAGAAATATCTTATCAAATTACTCTTTTAGGGCAACTAGACTTTGCCATGGATAGAGTGCTGAGCCTAGAAGCAGAAAGACCTGAGTTCAAATTTGACATTGTGATCCTAGGCAAGTTGTTTGCTTAGTTTGTCTCTGTTTCCTCATCTCTAAACTGATCTGAAGAAAAAAAAAGAAAATTATTTCAGTATCTTTGCCAAGAAAATTCCAAATGGGGTCAAGAAAAGTAGGACACTATTGAAAAATGACTGAACAACTGGTCTATTAGGATGAATCAAATGAGATAAAATTCTTTGAGGATAAATGAAAAGTCTACTCATTAGTTTTTGAAAATCAGCTCCTCAAATTATATCAAGGTTGTTTGGTTTGCTAGCTGTTTATATGGGGGAGGGGCATGTTTTAGTGAACAACCAGCTGAGTGTCATAAAAAAGCAAACCACAGGTGTCCATCTGGGGTAACAGCGGAGGCCTTGGTGAATTCTTGAAAGGAATCTGTTGTTTCTTCCAAATTTGAGAATTTATTTCTGAAACAAAATTGCAGGAAATCTTAGATTTCTTCCCCAAGAAAATTAACCTAGTTGCATGTGTAGTGTGTATGGGGGGAGGAGAGGGGAACATAAATTGTATTATTCAAATACCCAGCACAATTCAGATTTGTGATTTCTATAACTGTCTTTCCATAAACATTTTTCATTTAAATGATGTTGAAAAATCATTCTGGAAACTAAAGATTAGGTATCCATAAATGAACATGTTATCTTGTAGGTTATTTATGATTCAAAATCCAATTTAAAATCAAAAGGTATACAGGAAATTGTTAACTGAAAAAATGAATATGAATACCTTTTGTCTTTTTCTCAACACCCCCTTGTCTCAGCAGTCCTCCTTAAGCCAGGACATTGTTATCTGCTACATTTATCCCTTTCTCTCTTCTGACACTGACATAAATCTGATGCAGGCATTCTTCACTTTACACCTGGACTACTACAAAAACCTGCCTTAAATCTTTCTCTAATTCAGTTCATCCTCCACTCCGTTTGCTTAAGTTATTTTCCTAAGATGGGGAGTCTCACCATGTCATTGCCCTCAAAAAAATTCAGAGTCCTTATCAGTTCTAGGATCAATACACAATAAACATTTATCAAATACCTACTACATGACAGTTACTATAGTTGTTATTGGAAATATGTAGGTATATACTTATATATATATAATATATATGAAAGATAATCAAGGAACTTGTTTATAATTTAATAAGAGAATACAAAAAAAAATAATTGCATGGAATGGGGTTGGTTTTAGGAGACCTGGAAGGTTATGAGAAAGGTAGAATGACGGAGAAGTCCCAAGGACTGCAATGGGAGGAATCAAATATTAAATCTTTAGTTTGGCATTTAAAGTGCTTCACAAACTGCCCCTCTCTGCCCCCTTCCTTCCCAGTCTTCCTACTTCTTACTCTATTCCCTGTACTATGTACTAGTGATCCAACAATATTGGTCTCTATTGTCTGTGTACTTCGGCATTTTCATGGACTGTCCCTCACATTTTTAATTCTTTCCCCTTTCATCTCTGCCTCCTGCCTTCCTTAAATCTCAAACAAAATTCAGCCTTCTACAAGAAGCTTTATCCTTCATATAACTTATTTCTACATAGTCATTTCCAAAGTTTCCTCCCCATTTGACTATGAGGTCCTTGAGAGGAGAGATTGTCAACCTTTGTATCCCCACAGCGCCTGACAGACAGATAGATGGTAGGTTCACAACGAATGTATATTGACTCACTGACTGAGACATTCTCTTAATTGGAGAATAGCATTACTTGAACTGTGGGAAGAGATTATCAGATGTGTCAAACAAGAAAATTCTTGTCTCTCCCTGTCTTCATCTCTTACATTCCCCATCATCCTAAGAGTGTATACATTGTGAAGAGGAAAGAAACAGCCAGAATTAGGCTGAATTTCCCTTAAAGCATATGTATTATTTAGAATTATTCCCTTAAAATATCTGCAATAATAATAGCTAGCAATTTATAGTGGCTTATATGTTTGCAAAACACTTTATAAAAATGACATCTCATTTAATTTTGACAATCATACTATGAGGTAATTACTATTATTATCCCCTTTTTACAGATGAGGAAACTAAAATCAAAAGTGGTTGTGTGACTTGCCCAGGTCACAGAATTAACATAACAATAAGAACAACAATAATAGCTTACATTTAGATAATCCTTACTATGTGCTAGACACCATGTTAAACACTTAACAATTATTATCTTATTTGATCTTCACAACAACCCTGGGAGGTAGGTACCATCTTACAGATGAGGAAACTGAAGTTAAATAATTTGATCATGATCGCATAGCTAGTAAGTAACTAACCAAAAAAATTGAACTCTGATTTTCCTGAATCCCAGTCAGTTTGTCTGTCCACTATCTCACCTAGCAGAGTTACCCTTAATGAGGGTCCTCAACCCACACAATATTGACTACCTGCTACATTTCCCAAATTTTCATCACTATAGGCTCAACCATAACCAGGCAATATATTCATTTGTCCAGGAATCACCAAATATCTCTGAGGCTTCCTCTACCTTAGCATTTCTTTGGCTATCACTAAAATTCTCCCTTGGCCCTATTCAAATGAGCAGCTGGGGGAAAATGACAAGGAACCATATTCTCTGGGTAATTTCGTTATCTCTCTATCCTGCAGGAGATGTAGAGAGAGTCACTTATATTTGAAGGAGGATGATCCTCAGCTAGCTTTGAAAGTAATCTCTGTGCCTGCCTCTTAAAACCTGCACATTTGCTGAAATCTGAAAGAGATACAAATCCTCTACCCAACAAAGAAAGTATATTTATTTTAATTTTGATCATTTAATTATTCCTATAATAATTCTTGGCTAAATTCATTCAGCTGTATGGACAATATGGATTCCCATGCTTGGTATTTCTTACCTTCGGACATCTTAGAAAATATGCTCTGTGGGATAGGTCTGTGTTATAATCCCTTTCAAACCCTCATAACACAACACTGTTGGATTCTCAGCAATTTCATATTTCCCCCTGACCAAAAAAAATGCGACAAAGTACATTGCAATATTCATTATGTAGGTATTTACTGATTTTATCCAAAATTGTTAGGAAGATTAGCTCTACTACGAGGTAAATAGAATAAACAAACCCCTGCCAAGTGAGAACTATCTTTACTTCCATTTTTTTCTCTTAGTATACAAATAGTCTCCAAAGTCCAAAGAGCTCACAAGTACCTTTGAGAGGTTCATTATCACAGAATTACTTATCACAAGGCAGAGATAACTTAACAGCACTAATAGCTCTCTCTCAAAATATGGTGCCATTTTTGTTGTTTTTGAATGGTCCTAAATAATACTTCATTGTGGGCCAGAGTTGATCTGGCAACTTAAATGGATATATTTCCCCACGTGGGCCATAGATTCTATGTGACTCTACATCCATAATCTATTAATATATTCACAGTTTGCTGCATATTGCATATATAGCTTACACAGATATGTGACGAGAAGTATATTCATAGGCATAAGTACACTTATGTAATATTTATATGAACGAAAATTGCTACTCCCTTTCAGGAAACTACCTTCTATTACCAGAGAACATTCTTTTCCATGGTAATAAATGATCTTCAGGAAGCAGTGACAGACTCAAAGATTTGACAACAGGCTTTTGCCATCATTTCCCTCCATCGAGAAATTCTGGCTGCTCCACTAAAGCCACGGATCAGTCCCTCACTTTGTTTCCACATGCCATTTAGAAACCTTGGGAAGATAAATGAATGCTAAATTGCATGTTTGTCTGTTTTGCCTGCTCATGGTAGTAATAAGGACAAGATATTTATTTCTCTGCATTGCACCTGCGGCCTCTTCTCCTGGCTGTTGGTATGTGATCCTTTCAGAATGCTGCCTACTGTCCTGAAAATCATCTCTCCCCCTCCTTGTAGCAAGGGAGCAAAAAGGAATTAAATTTAGTGGATCTGTGGTTGTAAACTACATTTTTTTTTGCCTACAATGTACTTTGAGGCAAATTAGCCAGTCCATAAGCATTTATTATCTATTATGGGAGGGGTTGTAACTAGGTTGTTGGGTGGATTGAGAATCAGACCCAGGAGGCTCTGCATTCAAATCTTTTTTTTTATTTGATTGATTAGATAATTTCTAGATATATGACCCTGAGCAAGTTACTTAATGCTGGTTGGGTAGCCTTTGCTGCTCTTCTGCCTTGGAAACAATACACAGTATTGATTCTAAGATGGAAAGTAAGGGTTCAAAAAATAAAAACTCTTTAATGGGCCAAAGATATCTCTGAGGATATAAACAAAGCTTTTCCTGTACCCCTTCCACAAACAAAGAAAAAAATTCTTGCCCTCAAGGATTCCCATTCTGCATCTTGCAAACAACTATGTAGATATGATAAATGTACCTAGAAGTTAATATCAGGAGGAAAACACTTCAACTTTCTCTACCTCTGTTTCTTCATTTATAAAATGAAAGGAATTGCCTTTGTCAAATGACTGATGCTATTTTTCCCAAGTTCTCTCAGAAAAAAAACCATCAGATTTGTATTCCATGACCTTACTTAGAAATTAATTCTAAGGTTTTACAAGTTCTTTAAGTCAAAACGTTAATCCTAACTTTGATTATCTTCTTCTTGATGGAAGATTACTAATCCCTCATTCCTCCTTTATTTATTTGTTTGTTTGTTTGTTTATTTTCTTCTCAAATTCTAAGAGAAAAAGTGGATGGTAGCTGCTTAATCCTGCATTTTCATGAAAGGCAACCTGACCTTGGGGAAAAATAGACTCTGTAATTAGAGTAAGTAGACAACCTAAATCTGAAACTCAACTAGCTTGGTGACCACAGGAAGCCAATTCAGTTGCCTCAGTCTTAGTTTCACCATCACTAAAAGAGAGATAACATTTGTCCTACATATTTCACTAGGCTGTCTTGAGAAAATCCTTCATTTGTTATAGAAATATGAGTATCACCAAAGTTCTAATCAGTGTTCAATGAAAGCATCCTTAAGAGGAGGCCAAATTCTAGACATCAGCAAGAGGAGAAATTAAAAGTTTTTGCAAAGAGGTTGCTATCAGCACTCTAATAAAAATGATAATTTCTTAAGGCCAGGGACAGTTTCATTTGTTTTGTGTTTGTAGCCCCAAGCACTTAATAATTCCTGGAAACCAACTGCTAAATAATTTTATATAGATTAATTTGTGGTTTCTCTAGTGAACCAATAGCCATTCATCTTCAACCCTCCACCAGATTTTAGGGAAGTTCACACAAGGTCTTTTTTCCTCCCAAGAGTAATCCTGGCTCTATATCAATACATAGAAAATAGTCATAGCCATAGATAGTGTATTAATTGGAAATCTTGAACCTTTGGACTCCATCTCCCAGAATTCTTTTCTCTGTATCCCTATGTTTGCATTTTCACGTATTATTTATAAGTTTGCTGCAAGCTGCAAAGGTGGGAAAAGAGAGAGAGGTGGAGTTAGTCAACTATATACAAAATGTAAGCTTGCAACTTGGGGACAAAGGAAAAAGGATGCTGACTAATGAAAAAAAGAATTCTGGGAGATGGAGTCCAAAGGTTCAAGGTTTCTAATTAATATAATATAGTAGACATAGATAATAGACATAGACCTAGACTTAGGCATCATAGAGATATATCTAATATCCAGATAAAAATGTAAATACAAATACATATAATAGGTGATATATATATTTATTGATGACTATATGAAAAATACATTTAAAATTTCTTTCAAGGTCATGGAGTCCAATTTGTTCATTTTACATTGAAGACATAAAAGTCTAGAATTGCCATGTGACTTGTCCAAGGTCATAAAAATAGTACAGATTAGACACATCTTTTTCCCCCAAGGTCATCTGACTCCAAATTCAGCACTCCCAATGTCCTTACATGAAGAAAGATTGATATGGGGACACTATGGTGTGATGGATAGAAATTTTAAAGTCAGAAATACCTGATGGAAAATTTTTATTTGACATAATCATCAGTACCTTAAACTTTCAATGTCCTGGACAAGTGCAACTAAAGGGTACAAAGGAATTAATGATTTGGAAGGGTGGAGGAAATTTCTATTTCAGAGGTGTCAAACTTCCTTACTGCTACATAGAACTGGATTAAAATGTCTTTAGGAAATATAAAATTATGATTTAGCACAGATAATGTTAATTTGAAGTTTTCTAAATCATTTGCAGCTCAAAGAGATCCATTTCTATTCAAGTTTGACACCAGAACCCTTAAAACTACAAAATAATAGGCCTGGAAACATACCATACAGCCAGTATATGTCAGTGACAAGACTTGAACCCACATCCTCTCATCCTTGAGGGCACCCCCTATCCTTTATGCCATAAAGCTTTCATATAGAAATATAATTTCTAATAAGAAAAGTCCAAGTGATGTCACCCTGTCTATTCTTGCAAAATACTGAATTAACCCTACTATGAACTTATATTAACCTGACCATAACTGGATTTTTTTCTGAATTCCATACATTAGCCTTATTTGATCAAAGTATTAATCTGTTTAAATTCTTTTTTTTTTCAGTATACCTTTAATCATTTTGAAATTAAACTGCAGTATCTCATTTGCATTTTGAAAAGGGTCTACTTCTAAACCTTTTCTCTTGGCAATTGACTATCCTTTCCAATTTCCTGTGATTTACACATTTGTTCACTGTGATGGGATGTAGTGCTGACTGGTGGACAGAGGTGGACCCTGCATCGATCTCAATGACATTCCATTAGCCATCTTCTTTCGCTTAACACAAACTGACGAGTCTTGACTAGTTCAATTTTACCATTGGCAGCATTGTATTTAATCGACTTAGAATTCTCCCCACTATCTTGTCATTTTTCTGGTTCAGCAGATTCAGAGTCCTTTCCTCTTAACTCTCTTTATTTTAGGTCACATTAGTTAATTTCCAGTTCCTTTTTATTTCCTTGTGTTAAGTGAAAAGTAAAACATTGCCACTAGCCTGGATGAAGTTCAACGGTCATTCCTTTGAGTAGTTTACAGCTCCAATCGTTCCACCCTTTGGTTTTTGTAGAACTCCTATTATTTGAAGCTCTCTTCACAATGCTACTAAAACTGCCACAAATTGCAGAATTTTAATTTCCATTTTAGCCCTTGGGAAATGATCTCTCTCCTTTCCATTTTTAAGACTTGACTTGTTTTTTCCTTCATTAAAGTGCTCCTTTGATGCCTCATTGAGAAAGTGACCTGGGTGTCCCAGGTCAATGCTAGCAAAATTTTAAGTTCTATTTGGTCTAGCCAAAGTCCAAAAATTTTCAGTAAAGGCCTAGCAAGGAATTTTATTTGCTTTCTTTGTTATATACACAGAGGATCGCCATTAGGATGTGACCAAAAGTTATGAGTTATTTTGTACTCAGCATCTCAGAACAGAGGTTCTTAAGGTGTGAAGAAGGTAAAATCTGACCATAATTTCTAATGTTATGATGTTTGCATTTATTAAGTATTTAATCTGTGCTAGGCACCATGCTAAACAACAAGTAAATCAGATTTATTAAGAATCTTCTATGTTTGTGCTAAGAGCTGGGAATACAAAGGAAGGCAAAACACAAATCCTTGCCTTGGTATAGTTTATACTCTAATAGAGGAGAAAACATATAAATAACTAGATATGTGTAAGAGATATACAAAAAAGACAGAAGTGGAACATAAAGGGGAAAGCTTTAGGAGCTCCAGATAGTAAGAAAGGCCTCTTCCAAAAGGTACAGTTTAAAGGAAGTTAGGGAAATTGAATCAGTGATAAAAAAGTATAGCATTTGATAAATGGGGTGGAAATAGGAGCAAAGGTTGGAAAAGAATAAGTAAATAATGGAACACTTTAAAGTCTGAATTATATTTTACACTTATTGACTCATTTGAACCTGAGAGAATTGTGGGAATTATGTGAATGAAACTCCAACTTGTGACTCAATTCTGGATCTGGTTCAGTTTCCTTATTATTTAATTATGGATCTAGTCCAATTTCTATCTTGTAAGAAAACTTTATTTTATTGTTTGAACATAGTATTGTGTGACTGGGAAACAGAACTACATCTTCCAGAAACTCAGTAAGATTGATGCAAGGAATTTACTAACAATTATGTAATTAAAGGAACCCAATTTTCTGATCTGAAACTAGCCCTATCTCTATTAATCAGTTACTGTTTTCTTGTTCCTTTGGATACAGACACTTGAGGAGAGGGAATAGGATCCCTTCTTTCCTGATTTCAGGGACACTTGTTCACTCTGCTTCTCCCAATCTGGAAGTTCCTTAATATTTCCTCTAATTAGAAATCAGATTACCTAACTGTGCATACAGGTTTATACCCTATTAATTGTTTTCTTTTAATGCATAAAAATGTCTCTCCCTGTATTCTTGGTCTATTGCCAAGATGAGAAGGCTTTCTTTCAATTTATTATGCAATTGATAGGCATTGCTTAGATACTCTAACATTTATTTCCTCAATTATTTTAGATTTCAACCTTCACAATCCCTACAGCAACACTGTGAAATAGATCTTGAAAGTATAATTCCCATTTAGCATAAAAGGACCCTGAGGGTCCAGCTCACCAGTCCAGTGTTCCATAGCTAGTGTGTGACTTGTGATTAATTTGATCAGAAAGAGGAAACCTTAATTTGGAAGGGAATAAACATTTTTATAGATACTATGATGTGCCAGGTATTTTGCTAACTGTTTTACAACTACCACCTTATTTGATTTGTTAGGTGATGTTTCCCAGGTTTGTGTGCCATATCTAATACTGATGAATTAACAGTCACATAGACTAAAGCCAACATATCAAGTAAGGTGACAAAATAATATTAGCAAGAGTAGATATGAAGGAGAGTTAAAATCAGGCAGGGATTATAGAACAGATCAAGCAATGTGAAAATGGAAACAGATAAGAAGATATGATCCATAGCTATTGAGGCCTAAGGACTATATAACTGCATAAGAATATACTGAAATTTCATATTTCTAAGATACAGTTCCTATAATTAACTGTATTAGTCTATTTTAGCCTTGCTTTCATTGGCTTGACTCTACTTTCTTCAAAACCATCTATTGAGCATAATTAATATACGAAAGGACTCAAAATATGTTGGTTCCTTCACAAATTATCTTCCTTTCCCTTCAGGGACATTTAAATAAATAGTATCTGGAATTATATCTTTCTCTGAAAACTGAAAGCAAGAAGAACAGGCTTTTCTCCTGAGCTCTTGCCAATTCAAGTAACCAATCTTTACCATTGGGTAAAGTCTTTTGCAAATGGTCTTCAGGCTCTGCTTATGTGAATTATATGCTAAATTTAAACACTGTGATAAATTTGGCTAAAGTTTGCCACAATCTGAGCTTGTCTACTTAAGTAACAGCTCTTTACGGAAACTTTATGACCATCCATTTTCAGATAAAATAATTGTGATTTTAGTTAGTTGAAAACAATTTTGTTGTTTTCATAATTCACTTATCTGATTGGTTTGGACCCTCCACTGATAATAGTTTAAAAAATCATCTATGCCTTCTGATACACTATAATTCTTTTGCTTTCATTATTCCTCTAAAGAGAATTACCTCGATATGCTAAAGACCCTTCTTAAAGTTTTAAACTGGAAACTGACCACAATTTGAGTTATCTATCTATTTTTCCCTCAATAACAGGAATATTCATTTAGAACTGATTTGGATTAGTCATCTAGTCCAAATCCCTTCCTTTATAGATGAGGCCTAAAGAAGAGAAATGACTTTCCCAGGGTCACATTTTTCTTTTATGTGATACAGTTGAAAATTAAACTCCAAAACCAGAACTTTTTGTATTATATCATGCAGTCACTGCATACATCATAAGCACAAATTATTTTCTAGTAATAGATATTCTTAATAATTTATTTCATGGGATTTTTACATGCACAGCATTGATGTCACTGTTCTACTTATGTATAGATAAATTAAATTTGTATATATGCCAAAGGGCAACAGTAAGATATATGGTTATTCTATGTGGTAGTACATTTGACATTATGGGACAATTTTGTAGAATATCTTTAAAATATAAATTATTGGTCCAATATTTGATTAAATTTGATTTGTTTAAATATTTGATTTGATTAAAATATATTTAATTAAATATATAATTTAGTAAATTATCTTTCATTTTGGGACCACATGACTGCATCTTTCCATAACATGAGAGAGAGAGAGAATATTTCCCTCTCTTCAAAACTAAAAGTCAGTTTCCCTCCAAGTCTGAGTGTTGTTTATGAAACTCAAATGCAAAAAAACCAAAAAACAAACAACAAACAACAACAACAAAAACAGGTGGTAGCTCAACTTTATATGGCGCTTTAGAACTTACAAAGTATTCATTATAACAGCTCTCTAATCTTTATTAGGTAGATAGGAAAGTTGAAGTTTAGTAGTATACCATGGGTCCAGGGTTTTTTGTTTGTTTTGATTTTTTTTTATTTTTTCATTAAAATATTTAACGTTAACTCCTAATTAATGAGAGGTCTTTATAACAAAGGAAACTAGTTGAATAAACCTAATAATACAGTGATTTTACATAAAGTGTACGTGCAACATTTTATATCTACAGTCACTTCCTCTATTCTCTAATATTTAATAGAAATGTTTCATTTTCTCCATCTTACTTCTATAATATTTAAAAAACAAAAAAATTAACATTCATATTTAAGCAAGACAATTTCCCCTAATAGCTGCATAAAATTATTATTACATTACCTATATTCATCATCTATAAATCCTGGTTTTCATGTTCTCATTGATCCTCTGGGAGACTTTGAGTGTCATTGTATTACTAATACCTATCATATTTTTCAAAATTGTTTCTTTTTGCAGTGTTATTGTCACTGTATATTTTTTGTTCAGCTTTTTTTGTTCATCAGATTGTAAGTCTTTGAATTTGTCAAAAATGTTCTAAATCACTAGATTAGAGAAATTAAATAGCAATTATAAGAACTCATTTATGATGTCTGACCTGTCAGATTGGCTAACATGACAGAAAAGGAAAATGAGAAATGGAAGAGATATAGGCAAATCGAGAAACTAATGCATTGTTGTTGAAGTTGTGAAGTGTTATAACCATTTTGAAGAATAATTTTAAACAATGCCAAAAGGCCAATAAACTGGGCATACTCATTCATTCAGAAATAGCACTATTACATCTGCATCCCAAAGAAATTGAATAAGGAAAAGGACCTGATGTCCAACAATATCTGTACCATCTCTTTTTGGGGTGGCAAAGAACTAGAAATTGAAATGATGCTATTTTTTTTTGAAAATGGCTACACAAGTTGTCTTATAACCGTGTGATGGAATATTTTGGTGTTATAAAAAAAATGATGTAAAGTGTGGTTTGAGAAAATCCTAGGAAATCTTACATAAACTGACGTAAAGTGAAATGAGCAGAACCAAGAAAACATTGTACACAATAAAAGCAATATTGTTCAATGATCACCTGTGAATTAATTAACTATTCTTAGCAATACAATAATGTAAGACTATTCTGAAGAATTCATGATTAAAAAAATGCTCTCCATCTCTGGAGAAAGAACTAATGGAGTTTAAATGGAGATTGAAATTTTTTTTTAAATTTATATTTATTTTTCTTCTTCCTTTTTAACATGACTAATATGGGAAATATACAGTAAGGTGGTAGAGAATGGGGGAAGGAAACAATTTTGTATTCAAAATTTTAATTTAAAATATTTATTTTTTGGTACATTAAAATACCCAGTTAACTCTCTCCTGTTCTCCTTTCCTCCCATTAAAGAAGGCTCTATTTGACAAAAAGTTATATGTGTATATAAAACTATGTCTTACTTCTTTCTGTTTATAAGTTTTTTCCTCTGGTGGTGGCCATATACAAGTCATTCTTCAAACAATATTTGTTGCTGTTCATGTTTTCCTGGTACTTCTAGTTTCATCCCATAATTTCATATGGGACTTTCAATATAGGTAATGTAATAATAATTTTATGCAGCTATTAGGGGAAATTGTCTTGCTTAAATATGAATGTTAATTTTTTTTGTTTTTTAAATATTATAGAAGTAAGATGGAGAAAATGAAACATTTCTATTAAATATTAGAGAATAGAGGAAGTGACTGTAGATATAAAATGTTGCACGTACACTTTATGTAAAATCACTGTATTATTAGGTTTATTCAACTAGTTTCCTTTGTTATAAAGACCTCTCATTAATTAGGAGTTAACGTTAAATATTTTAATGAAAAAATAAAAATAATAGTTGATCACTATCATATGCCATAATGTATTTGGCCACTTCCAAATTTTTGAACATCTCTCAATTTCTAGCTCTTTACTGCCACAAAGAGAGCTGTTATAAATATTTTAGAACAAATAATTCCTTTTCCATTTTCCCTGAACGTCTTAGAAAATAAACCTAATCATGGTATTGCTGGACCAAAAAGTATACACAAAGGCCAGCTAAATGGCTCAGTGGATATAGAGATAGGCCTAAAGATGAAAGATCATGGGTTCAAATGTGGCCTGAACCTTCCTAGTTGTATGACCTTGGGCAAGTCACTTAGCCCCCATTGCCTAGCTCTTACTGCTCTTCTGCCTTGAAAGCATTATGCAGTATTGATTCAAAAATAGAAGGCAGGGATTTTTAAAAAAAGGAAAAAAAGACACATAGTTTTATAACTTTGAACATGATTCCAGATTTCTCTCCAAAATGGTTGGATCAATTCACAGTTCTACTAGAAGTATATTAGTGTCCCCATTTTTCTACATATAATTATAGTTTGCCTAAACTCATAATTTAAAAACTGCTTTCCCCATCTCTCAATAAAAAAAGATTGTATTAAATAAACAAATATAAAGGTAAATAAACTTTTTATTTTCTTTATAAGAAGTTGGGGACAGGAGCAAAAGAGTTTTTATTAATGATATTCTGTGTTTCAGGCACTTTGCTAACCCCTTTACAAATATTATATCTTTTCATCCTCATGATAGTCTTTATATAATTAATAACATTTGCACGAAAAGTTATACCTTACTTGACTGAATGTCCCACACTTCTTCCTCTCTTGCCACCCACCCCAAATAACTCCCTTTTCCAATTATCAATTGTTATTTTGCCTCCCTAGGAGGCAAGTTTTAGACCACTTAAGATTAGGATCATTTCAGGGTATGAACATTAAGTTTCATACTCAAAGGTTATCATAATTTTCTTTCTTTCTTTAGCAAGTTTACAAAAATAAGTCGTTTTCTTATTTTTTTCTATTAACTCCTAAAACATTTTACATAATATAAAGCAATGGATTGATTGCAAGGCTTTGAAAGTATAGTTTTTTCATTTTCTGTCCTTTGCCAATTGCCACCCTGCTGGTTTCTAGCAGTGAAGAGCATCCTCCTCCAACAATGTATGTATAGTTGCAGAACATCCCTGAGATGATTTTGTGGCTTGTTGTAATCCAATGTGCAAGTTAGTGCACCTGGAGGAATAAGTTGTCTCCCGATTTATTAGTTGAAGTACCTTACATCTTTCAATGGTAGAAAAAAATTTTATATTGACAGATCCAGAGTTTTTATTGAAGTTATATTAGTACTATCTATCAGTGATATGCTAGAAAATCTATAACTCCCACCAAAATGTTGCCCATGTGAGCCATTCAGTTTATGAAGTGCAATCTTCTCAAGCTGGCTTAGTGCCTCATGGTTCATTTTTCAACCTACGTGATGTTTAATGATTTTGTCAAAATAAAAACTAATACACAGTTCCATGTCCATCAGCAAATTATGCTATTCAATTTATGTCTTGAGATATGAAAAAAGACATTCTGATATATATTAAGGTTGGAGAGTGGGAAATACCTCTGTTCTAGAGGATTTTCCCCCCCTTTCCAATCCTTCTGAGCCATTGCAGAGCTCATTCACTGGGCATGCAGCTACACTGGGAATTTTTCAGGGCAAAATTACGACCCTGTTTCATTATGGAAAATATGTAGATATTTGTCTGAAGTGTAATGTCAGTCTAGGAAATGCATTCTATTAAAAAGAAGAGAAAGGTTGAAAGGTCTTTATCACCTCGTTTAAAGCAATCTTAAATCCTATTTTCTAAACTTCTAAAGAGTAATTCCTAAATCATTGAGTTTTCCTATGTATTAAGTCAGAGCTTTACCATCAAAGAGCTGTCTACTTTGGTAGTATAAAAAAATCTCAAGGGGTTGGGTGGGAGCCGAGAGAAAAACAGTTCATGTGCTATTTCCTCTCCTGTTACGTCCTTTTGGGAGTCATACATGTCCTTAAATAAGGTTAACAAAAGCAAATACTTAAGTAATTCAAAAAGTAAAAATGATTACTTTCTGTTCAGATGGGAAGATTTTGACAAATAGAGTTTACATTGGTTTCTTAAACCACAATCTTCATAACTCAGCTTCTATTATAAATCCACGGATCTTTTATAACCCATTGGTAGTCCTGGCCTCCTATACATATTTTTTTTAATTATCACTGCAATTTTAAAATACTTTGTGTAATAGGATAATAGAGACATGTTCTGCTCTGTTTCCCAATTCGAGAAAAGATAACCATATTTTTTTTTTTACTTCATCTACAGAAAAAGCTCCAGATTTGGAGTCTGGAATCAATCAATCAGCAAGGATTTATTAAGCCCTCACTATGGGCTAGTCAGTGTCTCAGGGTTGGGATTCCCAAATAAAAAATAAAAAAAAAGAATTGCATAAATACCACTAGGAAGATGCTTACAAAAATAGGCAAATCAAATTAATATAAAGTGAATCAATTAAAATATATTCTCACCTTCCAAGATCAAATTTTCCTTTTCTTGTGTTTGCATACAATTCCACACCATACTTTCTCCACTTAGTGGGACTAAGAAATACATCTTCTCTAATAGATCTTTATATTCCACTCCCATAATTATCAAGGATTCTGACTTTAGATTTCACGTCTCTACCTCACAGTCTGGTCATTTCCAGGCCATGTATCAGCATCCATAACCCCTTTCTCCATCTCTCTCTCTCTCTCTCTCTCTCTCTCTCTCTCTCTCTCTCTCTCTCTCTCTCTCTCTCTCTCACTCCCTGTCTCTGTCTCTGTCTCTCTCTGTGCCTCTGTGTCTCTGTGTCTCTGTCTCTCTTTCTGCTTCTCCCTCTCTCTGTCTCTGTCTCTCTCTCTCTATCTAATAATTTTTTTCCTATATTAGAATAAAAAAAGCTTATCAAATCTGACCTCATACACTTCCTAGCTGTGTGATCCTGGGCAAGTCACTTAACCCCAATTGCCTAGCTTTTACTGCTCTTCTGCCTTAGAATTAAGGTAAAAGCTAAAGAAATGAATAAAAGTGTCTGGGGGTCAGGGATTGCTTGCTTGTTTATACTCATATCCCTAAAGCTTAGCAACTTCTCTGACACAAAGTAAACATCTTATAAACTATCTTTCTATCTGCCTGTCTATATATCTATCTATGAATCTGTATAGTTTGAGAGGGACTTTGTTTTCAGCTGAAAGGATCAAAAAACCCTCCTTGAACAAAGTGATATGTGAGTTAAATTCTGAAGGGAAGTAGACACTTTACAAAGCAGAATGGCATTCTTTCTACATCTTATAAAAAAGTGAGTGCATTTCAAGAATAGGAGACATCAGATGAGAAGACCCAGATTGAGGTAGTAGAGAGTCATAAGGAAAAGAGGGACTTCCAGTATGACTAGATGACCAGTTACAGGATGGAGAATATACTATCCTCACTCCTGGATAGAGTCCAGGGATAGAGAGATCTAGGATCCCTTTCCTGCTTGTGACAGTTATTAACCCTATGACCCTGGACAATTCAGTTAATCCCTTTTCCTTAGTTTTCTCATCTGTAGAATGGGAATAGTAAGAGCACTCATTTCCCAGGTTGTGAGGAGCAAATAAAAAAATAATTTATTGTTAAGCACTTAGCATATTGTATGGAACATAGTAAGTACTCACTATATAAATGTTACTTATAATTATATGATTGTTTGCTTGGAGTAAGCAATTAAAGAGTGGTGAATAAAGCCACTGAATCCTTCAAGAATTCCCCACTCTCCCTCTGCTCTTTCCAAATATAAAATATAACCTCAGGATGAATAGAAAGTTATCAAAAATATTTCATGAGGAGCAGGATATAGAACTTTCTTACCTTTGCTTCTCTATTTTTCGTGCTTTTTGCTTTTGTTCAGTCATTTCAGTCCTGTCTGATTCTTCATGACTGCATTTGAGTGGTTTCCTATTTCTTTTTCCAGATCAGTCTACAGGTGAGAAAACTGAGGCAAACAGGGTCAAGACTTGCCCCCAAATGACATGGTTGAGATACTAGATGGGTGCTCGATTACATTCTCCAGCTCATTTAACAGATGAAGAAACTGAGGCAAACAAGATTATGTGACTTGCCACGGGTCATACCAGTTAGCAAGTGTTTGAGCTCACATTTGAATGCAGGTCATCTGACATTAAGCCCAGAGCTCTATCTACCACACCACCTAGCCTCCCTGGACCCTCATAGTCCTTCCTTATTAATTTTCAGTACTCAATTTTTCCTTCTACTTGTGCATCCCATGAGTAGGACTGGGCTCCAAGATGAGAGCTGAGGAGAGACTCATCACTGCCATATTCCAACTTTGTGGTCCTGTAGGCATAATAAGGGAACATTCTGGACTTTAAATGGGAAGATTTATCATTAATTTCAGTTGTGGTGACTTTGGGAGATGCTGGGTAGGACCTAAGTGCCTGAGTGGTGCTTTGGTATACTGCAAGTGTCTAGAATGGAGAGTCAATAAAGACTTTCATTTTAATTCTGTTTCTAATATATATTAACTGTGCATGCTATGACAATTGGTTATAGGCAAGCCCTAAGCCCTGAGTCTCCTTATAATACCTGGTAATATTTTAAAAGCCAAATTAAAAAAAATATAAATTCAATGTCAACTATTTTTAATGGATAATTCCCTAGGAGAATGGAAAGAGAATAAAACAACTCAGTTACAAGTAGTGGGAAAAAAATCTCCCCCCCCAAAATAACAATAACCAAATTAAACGAGGAAATATTATATAGAAGGATATCCATACCCTAAAATGTTATTATTTGTGCATAAGTATAGAAATACATATAATCTAATTTCTTGAATATTACCAATGTTATTGGAAGCTAAACTTTTCATTTTTCATGATTATTTTAACGAAACTATTCACAAAAATTTTTTAACTATTCTGCCGATGCTGATGGTTGACTGCTGTGTTTTCTTTGCCAAAGTAAATTATATAATTTAAATATATATTTAATTTGGCATTTTGGGACTCTAATTTATACACAATATTTTTAGTTAAGAGGTATCTTTTCAGTAATTGTCAATTGAAAGTGAGAAAGAGTATGAAAAAGAGAAAGAGAAGGAGGGGAGAAGGAAGAAGAAAAGGCAGGAAGGAAGGCAAGTAGGAAGAAAGGTAAAAAGGAAGGAAGGAGGAAAGGAAGGAAGGAAGGAAAGATGGAAGGAAAACATATTGATATATATGTAAATGAGGGATTCAATTTAGTGAAAATTAACTATCAGAGTAGTAAACATAGAGCTAAAACATTCTTAGACAAATCTTTCAAGGAAGTTTTTTTTATAATGATATAATTATGATGAGATTAAATTGAAGAATTAAAGAAAACACAACAGAAACTCAGAAAAGTAAACTATCTTCCTCTGACCCAAAGGGAGTATAAGTAACTTTTTATTTATTAGGAACCTTTCCAAAGTTCCTCTCTTGAAAGACTGGTCTGTATAAGGGTAGAGCAGATTAATTTAGGATGCTCTAAAGTAGCACTTTCCCTTCTCCTGGGGAATTAAAGATGATGTGGCACATGTGCAGAACTGACACTTGGGGAGATGCCTTTTTACCCCTTTCCCAGCACCTGAGGACATTTTTTTTATATGCTTCAAGCTTCTGTCCAGCCACCCAAAGCAAGCACTTCCTCCTTCAGCTTTCTCTGGTAATCCAGGGGCTCAAAGACAGCTTGAATTTGCCCTCTGGACACTGTAACTGAGCCATGTTGGCAAACCGATAGCATGTGTGCCAGAGAGGGCATGCAGAACACTCAGTGGGCATTCATCACCTTCCAGAGTTCATTACTAGAAAGGCAGAGCAAACTTGGGTTGAGCAATTCTCCTCCCCCCCTCCAGTCATCTGAGGACATTCTTCACTTTACCTCCCCTCTGCCCAGCAGCCCAATGGAAGTACATCCTCCCTCCTCTGGTCTAGGGAAAGGGGAGGGCAGGGCGTGGAACGTGGTCTCTAAAAGGTTTGCCATCACTGCTCTAGAGTATTTTCTCTACCACAGCCACACTTCTGAAACCAATTTTCTTGTTCATGCACTCTGTGGTTTACAGTTGGGAGTTAGTAAGTATGTTTAAAGGAATCAAATGCCATAAAAAAGCCTTGGATTTAAAATGATGAGACCTATATTCAAATTTTTTCTCTGCCAATTGTTACCTGTGTGGCTTTGAACAACTTGTCTCCCTCCTTCCCATTCCCACTCCCCATCTTCTATTTCCTAAAATATAAAGAAACAAAATTGAACAAGATTTTATATAGGACTCCTTCTAAGTCTTAAAACAAATCTTTTTCCTGTACCTTCTTCTATTTGCCCTCTTTTCTAATATCTCCTCTGTCCTTCTCTTATTCTCTTCTTGTTCCTATTTTCCTAGAGGGTAAAATAGCTTTCTATACCCATTCTTTCCTCACTGAGAAAATTCTTATGAACCTAATTTCACATGATCTGCTCCCTATGTCTCTCATCTTCTCCTTCACTGTTAAATGATCCTTTATGCCTCTTTTATCTTCTAATTTATCCCATTCTATTTTTTCCTTCTCCTTCCTCTCAATGCATTCCTTTCTCATGCCTTAATTTTATTTGTTATATCATCCCATCACATTCTTGTCTAAAATCAAAATTTCCATTCAGCTCTGGTCTTTTCATTAGAAATGTCTAAAAGTTCTGTATTTCTCTGAATAATCAGTATTCCCCCTGAAGGGTTATGTTCAGTTTTGCTGGGCAAACAAGTTCCTTTACCCTTTGGAATATTATATTCCATACCTGCTAATCCAGTGGTTCCTAAACTTTTTTGGCCTACTGCCCCCTTTCCAGAAAAAAATATTACTTAGCCCCCTGGAAATTAATTTTTTTTTAATTTAATAGCAATTAATAGGAAAGATAAATGTACCTGTGGCCATCACTACCTTCCTAGATCACTGCAGCACCCACCAGGGGGCAGTAGTGCCCATAATCCTTTAATATAGAAACTGCTTAGTCTTGTCTTATCCTGACTATGGCTCCATGATATTTGAATTATTTCTTTTTGGCTTCAAATATTTTCTCCTTGATCTAAGAGTTTTAAATTTTGACTATATTATTCCTGGGTTATTATTTTGTGAACTATTTTGGAGGGGCTTGGTAAATTCCTTAAATTTCTATTTTTCCTCATGTTTTAGAATATAAGGACAGTTTTCCTTGAAGATTTCCTAAAATATGATATCTAAGCTCTTTTTTAATCATGACTTTCAGGTATACAAACAATATTTAAATTATCTATCTTGAATTTATTTTCCAGGTCACTTCTTTTTCCATGAGATATTTAACATTTTTTTTAATTAAAAAATTTTTAAACCTTTAACTTCTGTGTATTGGCTCCTAGGTGGAAGAGTGGTAAGGATGGGCAATGGGGGTCAAGTGGCTTGCCCAGAGTCACAAAGCTGGGAACTGTCTGAGGCCAAATTTGGACCTAGGACCTCCCGTCTCTAGGCCTGACTCTTAATCCACTGAGCTACCCAGCTGCCCAGATATTTAACATTTTTGTTTATTTTTTCATTATTTTGACTTTGTCTAATTGTTTATTGAAATTTCCCAAACAGTCATTAAGTTCACCTTTCCCACTTCTAATTTTTAATTTTTTTCTACTCCATTTTCCACTTAGCCAGGTCTACATTTTAAAGAGTTCTTTTCCTCAGTGAATTTTTGTATCTTTTTCCAAAGAATCAATTCTATCTTTCAAGAAAATTTTTTCTCTTAATTTCATTTTTTAAGTATCTTCCTCTATATTATGGCCAATGCTGCTTTTAAAGAAATTTTCTTCTTTGTATTTTTGTGCCTCTTTTACCTAAAGAATTAATCTGATTTTCAAGGTATTAATTTCTTCAGAATTATTTTGCTTTCTTTATCAAGATGTTGACTCTATTTTCATAATTTTCCTGTATCACTTTCATTTCTTTTCTCAATTTTTCATCTACTTCTCTTACTTGCTTTTTAAAATCCTTTTTGAGTTCTTCCATGAATTCTTTTTGGCCTTGAGAGCATTTAATATTTTTCTTGCAGGATTTGGATGCAACAGTATTGACTTTGCTGTCTTCTTCTGAGTGTGAACTTACCCTCTCACCAAAATAACTTTGTATGTTGTTTTTCTTTTGTTGCTTTTGTTTGCTCATTTTTTTTGCCTTTTGCTTTTGTTTCCCTTTAAAACAACTGTCAAAGTTGGGCTCTATAACTGTGGTAAAGGGAGCACTGTTCCAAGCTTCAGGTTCTTTGTGCAGCTCCCCTCAGAGCTGGCACTAAGGATCTGTCTGATTTCAGTTCTTTTGAGGTGATATGGTTTAAGGAGAGATAGGTTCAATACTCATCTAGCCTGTGCTCTGGTCTGTGAGTGAGCCCTAGCACTCTTTTACCCCTTAGACCTGTGACCAGGGTGCCCTGCTATCCTATGACTATGAGTGCTGCTGTGTGCTAGTGCTCCTCCTCACCCTGTGACTGAGCTCCAGCACTGTGACCTGGTTCTGGTTCTGGGTGACATGACAAGAATCTTGAACCTGGAACCAGCAAAGGGATCCTCGTAATCTCCTCCAGAGTAGTTGTCTGACCCCCTTTACCACCAGTGACTGAGAGTTCCAGCATCATTGAACATTGCTTCAGTTAAGCCCAAGGCTTGTTGCCTAGGTATGGTCTGCCATGGTGCTTGGATCTCCCTGTCCACCTTGTCTTTTTCTGGGTTATGTTGCTCCAGAATTCATTTTAGGTGTTATATTTTTGCTTTTTGGAGGATAGTTTAGTAGAAATCAGAGGGGTGCCTGTACCTTCACCTTCATCTTGGCTCTGTCCCCCAATATTGGCTTCTAGATAAGTGTAATGCTCTTGTTCTAAATACCCATCTATTTCACAGAATTCCTTATATTTCCTTCAACTTTCTCTCCCATGCCACTGAGCAGTATTGATTCATTTTTTTTACAGATAAGGGGACAGAGATGCAGAGGAATACAAAGAAAACTATGATAAATCTTAGGTAGCCTGAAAATCAAACCTATTCATAGCCATTCATTCTTTCTTGCATGGATTCTTGAACAAGCCCAGTAACTTAGCCAAATAGTATCCTATCCTTAACAGCATAAGTGGAAGGAACAGTGGGTTACTTTGAATAGAAACTACATGTGTTAAAATACATTCATTATAAACAGGTCTTGAGGGTACAGGAATCATGAAAACAACAAATATCTTCTACCTGCAAAAGGCTATAAGAAACAGTCCCCTCTCTCACAATCACACTTTTCATGGCTCAGAAACAGCACAATCTTTTTCTTGACACTTAACTGGAAGTTGCAAATCAAATGATTTAGTAACGAAACACATTTACCTGGGAGACCTTTAGAATATGTTGGTATATTTTTATTCCTTTGGCTGTCTAGCAGTTTTATTTGTGCTGCTGATTTTGTCTAAAGAGGATAGAAGAATCTTCTGGCAAAAAAGAAGGGAAACAAATAGCTTGCTAAGGTGTAAAAGAAAAAAATAATTCTGGGCCATCTCTAAAACTACCATGGAAATGTGCCTATTTACAAAACTCCTTTTAGAAAATGCACAGCTATTCTCTCAGGTAGAAATTTGACTTCACTAAGCAAATTCAGTCAACACAAATGGTATTTAAAGGCTTGATGCATTGACAGAGAGAATGTTCAGGTTCCCTTCATGCTGTGAGCCATGAAATCTGAAAAACCGCAGCTTTCCTGGTGACTGAAGGTTTCTATTGATTACTTTGGGTTTTAGCTAAACAAAGCTATCAAGGGTGAGTCATAAGATTATAGGGTTTAGGGTTAGAAGGAACTTGAACCATCATTTGGCTCAACTGTTGAATTTATGATGGAAGAAACTTAAATTAAGGGATGGGATGACCTGCTCAAAGATCTGATTATGAATAAGTAGAGAAGGTGAGATTTAAATCAAAATTTTTTGTTTTTAAATCCTGGACACTTTTCCTAGCATTAGTCTATACAAATAGATAAGCTTGCAGAATATCACTCCACATAGGTTTTAATCTTTTTAAAAATGTTGGAAAGAACTACATGAATTGATGGATAGAAAAATGAATAGACAAAAAAATTATACACAGCTATAGATTTAATACTTAAAGAATAACTTGTGAATGTTACCTCCAGAGAATGAACTGAAAAGTGGAAACAGGAAAGACATTTTGTGTATGTGTACATACACACACACACATATCTCTCCTGCAATATGCCTTCTCTCACGTGAGGCTGGAAAGAAGGGGTCTATTAATAAAAAAAAGTAACAAATAAACAAACATTTATTAAAACCCTGCCTAATTTCAGGCATGTTTTTAGGTGATAGAGACAAATACAAAAGGAATAGTCTCTTTCTTTTGTACAAATATAAAATATGAAGTTTACAAATAAAAAATAAAAAAGAATAAGCCTGTTGGGCAGGTTTTCTTCTATTGAGTATTACACCTTAATTTTAGAAAAACAAATGTTAGATACAGAGATAGGTACATGAATTTTTGGCACAGAGATTTCATTGTTATTGGGAACACCCAGGGGAAGAAAATTCCACTAGAAATGTAAGGAAACATTCCTTTGACAACTTAGCATCTTATTGAGATGTCTAGAGAGCAGAAAGGATAAATGCCTTGCTCAGCATCAAAAACACAAAATTTGTCAGGAAAAACTTAAATCCAGGTTTTCCTGACTTCAAGGTCAATTCTTTAACCACTTTATTATGCTTCCTAAATAAATATAAGTGGTTAATTTGGGATTCTAATGAATGAGAGAATCATGAAAGGTTTCTTAAAAGAGGTAGCTCTTGAGTTGAACTTGGAAGAGAGAAAGGGATTGCAGGAGACAGAGATGAGGAAAGTAGACCTTTTGACTATTCCTGTTGTTGGGTAGCCCTCCTTTAAACTGGTGAACCATGTAGATGCTTTGTGGCTGTCTTTCAGCTTTGTATGCCTTGACGTTAAGGGGGTTTTGTGTTTTAGATGCTCACTTATTAGCCACTGAAATTGGAAGAGGTAACAATTCATAAGAACTTTCCAGAGGAGGACATAGCTTCTGGCTGGAACACAGAGTAAATAGGTGATAGAGTATAAGCTCTAATGACTCAGGAAAGATAAGATAGAATCAGAATAGCTTTAAATGATAAAGTATTTATTACGTATAAATATGCACATAGATACATATATGTGTCTATGTGTTATATATATATATATATGTATGCCTATACATATATATAAAACAATATTTTTTGTTGTTTGTCCTTCCTTTTTCAAAAAGGAACAATGGCATCAGAGATGGATGAGCAGCCCTGAAAAGGACTTAGCAAGCCTCCCAGAATACCCCATATACTCCAAGAAGAGTATTACTGAAGATATCAAAGAAGGTGTTGGTTTAAGACTTGAACACATTTAGAAACCCAGAAAACTGTTTTGCCCAGAACATATTAGGATATAATTTTTTACAAATCAGATTTTGACATCTAAAAATAACTTAAATGCATTGTTATATCTTACATATCTTGGCCTGGCTTTTCTTTTGAGGGATAACTGAGGGAAAAGATCAATTATTTATAATTGCAAGGATCATTGGAACTCAAATAGTTATACTGCCTCATATTTACATGGGGAAACTGAGGCTAAAAGAGTTGAAATGACTTGCATAAGTAGAGTTGATGAGTTTACTAAGTAAAATACTAAAGAAAGAGAACAGCACTCACGATAATGACAGAGAATACTCAGATGGCAAATCGGACATGGATAAATATTCAGCAAAGGAAACTGAGAAGTAGCAGTCAGAAAGACAGAAGAAGAACCAAAGGAAAATACTGCCTCAAAAATTGTATGAAGAAGAGAATAATGCAGGGAATGTGGAAAAATTAGGAGATTAATACATTGTTGGTGGAGCTATGAACTGATGGAAGCATTCTGAAGACCAATTTGGAACCATTTCCAAAGGACAATAAAACTGTGTATACCCTTTGACCAAGCAATACCTCTATTAGATCTGTATGCCAAAGAGGTCAAAAATAGAGGTAAAGGACAAACTTCTACAAAAAATATTTATAGCAGCTCTTTTTGTGGTAGCACAATTAGGGAATAGCTGAATAAGTTATGGTATATAATTATAATGAAATACTATTGTACGATAAGATATGAAGAACAAGATGATGATAAAAACATGGAAAGATGTATATGAAGTGATGCAAAGTGAAGTGAGCAGAATCAGAGCATTGGATATGGCAATAGCAATAAGGTAAGGTGATCAACCGCGAATGACTTAATTATTCTCAGAAAGGCAAGAATCCAAGACAACTTCCAAGGTACTCATGATGAAAAAAGGCTAGCCACTGCTATAGAAACAATTGATAAAATCTGAATTCAGATTGAAGCATACTGTTCTTTATTTTATTTCCTCCATGAATTTTTCTCTAGCATAACTGATATGTCTTCTTTCAGGACAAATGAATATGGATTGTATTATAATACATGTACATTTTATATCATATTACCTGTAGTCTTAGGGAAGAGGGAGTAGTAAGAGAAAGGGAGATAATATGAATTGAAAAATGTCAGAAAATAATTATTGAAAATTGTAAATTGTACCAACATTCAATATGTAAATATACATACATATATATATATATTTTTTTTTTAAAGAAAGAAGAGAATAACAAAGAAAACAGAGGGACTGGCAGTTCCAGAAGTTGTAGTGACATCAAGAACACTAATGTCTGAGAAAAAGACATTATATCTTGCAATTAAGAGATCATTGGTAATTTTAGAAAGCAATTTCAGTTAAATGATGAAAGCAGACGCCAGAAAGTTAAGAAATGAAAAGGAAGGGAAGTGATGTCCTAGACAGTAGAGAGAATTGGATAATTTTATTCACAAATAAATGAAGACATCAGAATATAAGTATAACTTGGGTGCATGAGCACATCAAATAAGGCTCATTCATTCATTTTATTTATTTGTTCATTTGTTTATCTATCTATTTATTTTGAAGATGATGGAGACATGGGGATGTTTCTAAACAGCAAGGAAGAAAGCAGTAGACATAAATAGATTAAATATAAGTGAAGGACTATGCAATCTGCTGAAGAAGATGAGATAGATTTGGACCACTTTTGCATATAGAAGTCTGCCTTAGAAAGAAGGGTGTTCTTTTCTTCAGTGATAGGAGTGAAGGAGAGGTAGAAGAGGAAGGCAACTAGGGATTGTAAAATGAAGCAGATGGAATAAGAGGGACAACTCTGCATATAATTTGTAATTTTTTCATGAACTATATAAAGCAAGGTTCTCAGCTAACAGGTCAATGTGTGGGAGGTGTGTAAAGGGAGATTAAAAAGCTTGAAAAGTCACTGGGGTGAGTGGAAGTAAATTGATTAGATGACAATACCTGCTTGACAAATTACTCTGGGGTTGATGAACCAGGATGAGAGTAATTATTCTGGGCCTGAAGGAAGGTCAAACCAACAGACTGACAGACAGACACATAGAGTCCTTTTGCTGATCAGTGACAAAGTTTAATGATTTCAGCTATTTTATAGAGAAAGTGACATAGGCTAAGGGATTAGGTAAGAAATTTGCAAGAACAATGGTTAGTAATGATTTATAAGACAGAGACAATGGATGTATATTACCTCAGTGGTTCTAAACAGAGTTTTCTATAGAATGATAAATCACAGGTGTATATGTAACCATCTAGTCCATATTCTCAAGGAAATGTTTGCTTCAGTGAGTTTTTCTAGCATACCCAGTTATTTACCAAGTACATCAGGGAGAAGTGGAAAGGAGGGATTTGTTCAAATAGCTGGGTATGAGCAACATACAAAAAGATAAATTAGAGTTAGACTCATAGTGGAAAAAAGTAATTTAAGGAGAATTTGGAACATTTTTTTCTTTAGAATCTGTGATTTTAGATGATGTTTATAGGAATTCACAGAACCCAGGAGTCAGAGATAAAGAGGAAGAGATAGTTAAAGTCATGGGTGACAGCCATTGAAAAGGCTAGAGTCAAAAGACAGACATTTTCTGCAGAAACATCTCAGAGGCCAGTGTAACTAGATCAAACCATATGTTGTGAGGAAAAAAAATATAGGAGAGAGGAATTTTTATTTGATGCTGAAGGCATAAGGAAAAAATAAGAGGTAAGGCTAGAGTTTGTGGAATAGGGAAGTGACATGGTCTGATCTAGAATTATGGGTAATCTTTTTGACAGCCAAATGAATAGAGGTATAGGGAGAAATTTAAATATACAGACGAACTACCAGGGTCTTTCAATAGTCCAAGTTTGAGATAAGGAGAATGTATTCTACACACACACACACACACACACACACACACAGACACACACACACGTATACAAGAATATTTTTTGTATTTGTATGCATATCTGTATACATACATATATACATGTGTGTATATGTACAGCAAAAATGTGTATATATAAACATTTATATATATTTGATACTTGAAAAGCAGTTTCACATATTATCCCATTGACACTCCCCAAACCCCTGAAGATAGATGCTATTATTTCCCTCATTTTAAAGAAGAGAAAATTGAGCCTCAAAAAGTTTAAGTGACTTATTCAGGATCACACAAATTAAGTCATATGAATATATGCAGGTACTTCTTGTTCCAAGTTGAGGATTTCTTAAATTGTAGAGGTAGAATTGGCAATACTTGGCAAGGGACTTATTTCTACTTGGTGAATTTATCAACCAGTATGAATATAAGATGGAAGGATAATTGCATTTCCTCCATCTGTTGTATATCTAACTTTTGCTAGGCCAAATCCTATTAACCAGACCATTTATTCATTTATAAATGAAGAAGAAACATGAATAGGTGGTACTAGATGGTCTCTAGTATGTGTTTCAGTTATATATTATTTGATTCTAAGTATAAGTTTCTGGGGTGAAAAAAATTTATAGAAATGTATGGGGAGGGGAAAAGATATATATATGTATATATATATANGTGACTTATTCAGGATCACACAAATTAAGTCATATGAATATATGCAGGTACTTCTTGTTCCAAGTTGAGGATTTCTTAAATTGTAGAGGTAGAATTGGCAATACTTGGCAAGGGACTTATTTCTACTTGGTGAATTTATCAACCAGTATGAATATAAGATGGAAGGATAATTGCATTTCCTCCATCTGTTGTATATCTAACTTTTGCTAGGCCAAATCCTATTAACCAGACCATTTATTCATTTATAAATGAAGAAGAAACATGAATAGGTGGTACTAGATGGTCTCTAGTATGTGTTTCAGTTATATATTATTTGATTCTAAGTATAAGTTTCTGGGGTGAAAAAAATTTATAGAAATGTATGGGGAGGGGAAAAGATATATATGTATATATATATATATATATATATATATATATATATAAACACACATATTCATTAAAGGTTACATGGTATTCATGAGGTGGGGGAGAGGTCAATCTTGTTCTTAATAAAGAATATGAGCCATCTGTATATTTCTAAAGGAAAGAGATGATGGGATCTACTGAATGATGGAAAAATATTTAATTATGTGACATAAGTACATTAACTCAAGTGATTAATTATTCTTGAAGAATCGGTTATCTAAATGACGAGTGCTCCTTTTAAATCTTTTTATAATTTCCAACTCTGTACAACTCTTACTTTTGTCCTGAGAATCCTATATAGTGGGTGATTTTGTCTAGATGTCACAACATTGTAAAGATCCTTAATGGACCACCTGGACCATTCATTGCATGTCTGATGCTCTTCTTTCATGGCTTCTTTTTCTAGTGAGGCATATCTCTGATGATAAACTTGATAAACAATGGTTACCTCCTATAGCCAAATAATGCTGCCAATGTGCTCCTCAATTCCCCTAATACTTTAATCCTTCAGTGGCTTTCGTATTTCAAACTATAGAGCAGGGTATCTTAACCAGTTATATACTTTATTAGGCTTAAACTGTATTTAGTATTTCTTTAGTATATATAATAACCATATATGATATGTATGATAATGTATAATGTATATGTAATATGTTTAATTGATTTCTTTTAAAACCTAATATATTTATACACACACACACACACATATATATATATATATTTTGCATCTTGAAACCTTCTGAGTCAATATGATTCTCTGACTATAATGCTAAAGAAGTCTGTGATGCCGAGAGAGAGAGAGAGAGAGAGAGAGAGAGAGAGAGAGAGAGAGAGAGAGAGAGAACTTTTGAAATAGACACCACTAGAAGAGAGGCAATGTTAAAAAAAATAGCTATTTTTGGGAGAAAATTATCATTAAAAACATTGCTTAATTTCTGAATTTTTCTTCTGGTTCATCATTTACTACATTTGGGAAAATCAATCAATCAACAAGCATTTATTAAATGCCTACTCTATATCAGGCACAGCAATAAGCCTTACACATAAAAAACAAAAACAAAACTGATATAATGTCTATAAAAGATATGATTACTGAGGGATCAGTTATATTGGCTTCACTTCCATTTGTCTGGATATATAAGTTATAAGTATATATACACATAGCTCTCTCCCTACATATGTACAAATATAAACACACATGCATGTTATATATATATATGTTATATAAACACACACATATATGTATATGTGTGTACATATATATTTTATGTGATCAGGGACAAAATTAAGCCAAACATTTTAAATAATTAAGGATTTTATTAAGGTATTAGTTTTGGGGGTGTTTGATAGAAAGAGCTTAATGACTTTCATTCTCGTAGAGGGCCATCTAGCAAAATCTATGCATAAATAACTCCTCTTCCATTTCGATTATGCCCTGAATATCATTAAAAAACAATGTCAAATATCTTTGGTGAATATATGCTTCCCTATTTTATACTTCAATTTATGTTTATAATTAGATTAAAGTACTTTTTTAACTTTTCTTTTAAACCATGGATCTTTTTGGCAGATTGGTGAAGTTGACCCTTTCTCAAAATGTTTTAAATTTCTCCAAATAACATATATTGAGTTACAAAAAGAAATCAGTTATGTTGAAATAGTTATCAAAATATTAACTAAGAAACTTTACAGACTCCAAATTAAGAACCACTGAATTAGAGGGTAGTCAGGCAAGTTTATGTCTATTGTCATCCCTTTCAAGAAATCTTACATGCTTTTTAAAACATCCATTGAAGGCAACTTGGTAGGCAAAAGCTTTCAGTGCCACATATTGTTCAACAAAGCAATAGATTGTTTTGCATCAAGAAAAAATTAAAAAAAAAACAATTCGATGGAATTTTGTTTTTTGCTCATTTTTTTTTAGTTATGTGATTTGAAAAGAAGCAGTCCTTTGTAGAAGTTTTTATTTAGTCATTCCCCAATTAATGGACATCTACTTTCCTCGTATTTCTTTGCAACTAAAAAGGGGCTGCTATATTTTTTTTTTCTAATATGTCTAGGAATTCTCCTTGAGTCTTTCACATCTTTGAGAATAAATCTTTTAGTGATATCCTTAAGTAACAGGTATACAGGCACACACATAAGCACACAGACATTTAAGGTTAATTAACATAAACCAGAGGAAAATGCAAGAATCTGCTATTATCAATTTGCTTATCTAGTTTAAATGTTTTAGCATTAAAACTTGTATAAATGTCTGTTTAGTATTATTCAATTGTTTATGACATATTATTTTCAATTGTCTACTTTCTTCTAATTTTATATTGCTGTAGAACTTTGTTCTAACAAACCAATTATCAGATTGTACAAGGCCAAATGATTCAGAAGTCATTTTCCAATTCATAATGTTAGTTCTTGTATGTCAAAAAAATAATTAATTTCCTTTTCTATGTTATTTAATTATTATTATACTCAGTGTCTATTAGAAATTCCTAAAGAAAGTACTAGAGTAAAACAGGTTTGAGCATTCTGACATATTAATTATACTTAAGTCATATTTTCCCAAATATCCAACATATTTTCAAATAGCATCTTAGTCATAAATCTTACAATCTGACAATTTGTTTCACTGAACACATGGCTATTATGTTCAAACTCCCTTCACTGAGGCATAGCTCTATGTACCTGAGTTGATGACTATAAGAAAACCCATGTTCTTAATGCGACCAAGAAAGAGTGAAATTTGAAAGGATTTAACTTTTTAAAGGACTAGTCAGAGACTGGGGAGCCTGCCATTGACCTAAACCTTCTCAGGCCAAAATATTTCATTTAACTTCTCATTCCTAGGGAATTGAGTTCTTTGTTATTCACAGAACTGTGACCTTACCCTCAAGGCAAACCCTTGCTCACAGAGCAAACTGTGGCTCAAACTTCCCCAGGGATAGTTTCAAGTCTCTTTAATTGGGAAAATTTCTGTGGTCTTAGTAGAAAGTACTATGATAGTTTAAATGTCTTGTAAAAGACACCAGAGGTCCATCAGCAATTAATTTAAAGATAAAACCCTTGTATGAAGGACGTCTGCTCTTAACAAGTATTAACTCTTCCCAGGGATAACTAGAAATTTATATAAAAATTAATTTCTATATTGTGGTTTCCTTTCTATTCCAGATTAATGCCTTGACACATTTCTAAGGAACCGAATAAATGCTACTTAGGTAGTAATATTAGCTGCATAATATACATATGTATACACTATGTGTTTCCATATATATATATGTATATATTAGTGCACTAATATATTAGCATTGTTCAATCGTACATCATACATTCTTTTCAAATATTTTCTTTTAATTTTACATTGAGGTCTATCTTTGGCTTAACAAGTCAATTATCAGACTGAACACAGGCAAATCATCCAGAGATAAGATTCTCTTATTTTTTTTTTTTAGACCCTTGTACTTCGGTGTATTGTCTCATAGGTGGAAGATTGGTAAGGCTGGGCAATGGGGGTCAAGTGACTTGCCCAGGGTCACACAGCTGGGAAGTGGCTGAGGCCGGGTTTGAACCTAGGACCTCCTGTCTCTAGGCCTGGCTCTCAATCCACTGAGCTACCCAGCTGCCCCTGATGATTCTCTTATTGATAATTATTACTTTCTTATCTTTTAAAATAAATTAATTTCCTTTTGTACATTATTTAGAGTATATATATGTACATATATTTATGTATTATAAAACTATAACGTATAATATATAGGTACTTTTAAACATCTTTCTCTCTAATTGAATGCTTTCTTAGATCACTTTGTTTTCCCTCTGCCATGAAACAAGTTGTTTTAGTCCAGTTTTGTGCTCTCTGGCTACGCTACCAGTCCTGGCAAGACATTGATTGGGGACAGACCGAAAAACAAAAGACAGAAATTCTTTCATATCTCTCACTGGTTCAGCTTCCAATCTCCTCCTCTCTACTCAAAGCTCTTCAGTCAAAGAGGTATTTCTCAGTTATTTCTTCCAGGCCTCATGCCCTCTTCAATATAATACATGCATGCACCTCTCTTGTAAAGCAAAGGTTATTTTTTCCTACAAAATCTTGTTTTTGAAAAAAAGAAAAACTGTTCTTAAATGCATTCTAGGCTTTTTTTCATTTTGGAGAAAAGTCATAGAAAAGGGAGACTCCATTATTTGCATCCTTCAATGGCAAACTCGTCTACCACGCCCTGACAGGGGCATTTTGAAATTGCAGCCTCTATCATTTCCCAGAACAGATGGTGACAGAAATAAAGTTCAGGAGAGTGCAGCCGTTTGAGCTGATAGTATCAGTATTTCTCTCTCTCACACAGCCCCCCAATGCTCAGAACCACATTTGCCACTAAATTCGAATTGCAGAAGCCAGATGGAAGAATGAGATGAGAAGGAACAGACTGTTTGATTTGCTTTCACATGTTTTATGACTTGCCATGGGTAGATTATAGATTTGGAAATTAAGGTATGACAGTCAGGAAATCTGGGGACCTTGAGGCAGGATAGAGAGAATAAAGCTTTATAAATGGCTGGAACACTTGACAGCAGTATCAGGTAATAGAGAAAAGGGAAGAGCAGAGATCAAGGAAAAAAGAAAGGAGAGAAAAGATGAAGGAGCAGGAAGTTAAGAAAAAAGAAACAAAAGGGAGAAAGGCTTCTTGAAAAGGGGAGAGAAGAAAAGTGAAGAGACAAAGTAAGGAGATGAAGAAAAGTCTAAGAAAAGAGGACACAGAGTAGAAAGATATAAAGAAGAGATTGCTGCCTTTAATATTTCATTGTTCCTCAATTTTATCCATGTAGTTACTGTCTCTAAGGATAACAATTGTACCCCTTCTACATCTCTAGGTGACACTTTCATGACAGCATTCGATGGAAAAAGAGATATCATTTCATATTCAACCCTCTGGTGAAGGGACTTTCTTCTCTCTTTTCATTCAACAATTCCTTGAGAAATTAGCCCACAGTCTGTCAGGAGACTCATACTAGAAGCTTTTAAAATATGGTAGAACCTGCCAAGTCAGGATAGAGAAACTAGATGGGGCAGTGGTAGAGTTCTAGTCTTGAAATCAGGAAAACTCATTTTCATGAGTTCAGATTTAGCCTCAGATACTTACTAGCTGTATTAATCTGATTGATTCACTTAAACCCTATTTGCCTCAGTTTGCTCATATGTAAAATGAACTAGAGAAGAGAATGGGAATCCACTCCAGTATCATTACCAAGAAATCCCCAAATGTGTTCACAAGAGTCAGAGATTTCTGAAAAATGAAGAACAAAAGAATATAACAGAGTTTGGGTTAATTCAGAGTCACATCACCTCCAAGGCATAAAGAGGATTTTTCTGGAAATCAGAATAAAGGATACCAATGGAGAATAACTTGTTCTGAGAAAATATAGAGCTATATTAATTTTTGCAGCTGAGGTGAAATTGGCTATAGTCTTCCCTGTAGTGTTTCAGTCTCTAACCTGTAGCAGGACTTTGGTGATATTATTTATATTTTTTCTATCAATTTCCTGGCATACTTTGCAATCTCAAAGATATAATAGGCAGAATGATGATTACATATTTATCTTACACCTATATTGTAATGTTGCTGTGACCTTTGAGAAAAAAAAAAACATTGAAATAGTTTAATAAATGCTTATTGAATGGAATGGAGTCGATTTTGTATGTGTTTTCCAACAACTCTTTTTTTTTTCCTTTTTATAACAAATCAGAAAGAATCAGATCCAATGTCTGTATAGACAATCGTTTATTAAATTTGAGCCTTAGGCTATTGTGGATATTTTTGTTGCTGCTACTATTGTTGTGTCTATCATTGTAGTTCATTTTTAGCTTTAAATTCTGGTATCTAGATTTTGAAAAATTATTAGGCAGATGCAATTTCTGCCTTCTTGTATATCTCCGGCTCTTTGTGCACATCAGACAACATTTATGCAATATCCGTAGGATGATAGTTCTCAGCCCAATGATAACATTCAGAAAAGAGGAAGAAAAAATAAAACATGAAAAAACAGGGAGTGCTTATAGAAATTATTCAACAATTCAGTTTATTCATGGTCCTAGTAAGTAACTATACATTTAAACATTGATATTTTGACTTTTTATTTATCTGAATGATCTCTTTCATGTTTTGGAATTGGTTTAAAAGAAAAAAAATCATCTGAGTCAGTTATATTGTCCAGTATGCACCAGGGCCAGTCTAAGAACAGTAGTACTCTTTTGTACATCAGGATTTCTGAAAACAATAACATTTTTAAGACATAGTAGAATAACTCTAAGAAAGGATTCAGAAACCTGGATTCTAATCTTGTTCAGAGTAGTTGTCTTTCACAGCTGATTGTCCGTACAATACTAGTTTTACTGTGTTCAATGTTCTCCTGGTTCTAATCTCTTCAATTTGAATGAGTTCATGTAAGATTTCTCAGTTTATTCTAAAAACATCATGTTCATATTTCTTATAGCACAATAATACTTACCAATTCTTAATATTTATGCTCTAAGTTCCTTTTCTGCTCTGACATTTTATATTCTAAGCTTTCTTCCATCTATCATTCTCTATGTCAGAATATTTCTGTACAATTCTTTTGCTAAGAATGAGGATTCTTGGAAAAGCCCTTCTTTCCCTCTTTCTAGCAAGGAACTTTAGTTCCACTTTTGAGGCCATGGAAGCAGTTGTATAACTTTCTCTTAGTTGCTTCAAAGCTTTGGAGAGTTCTTGGGATCATTACCTTGCACTTGAACTATCACAATATTTTTCTGGTTCATATTCCAGCCTCAAATCTCTCCCCGTTTCACACTATCTTCCACTCTCTGCTATCAAATTGACCTTTTATAAAGTGCATGCCACCCCTGTATTCATTCAATTCTATTGGCTCCCTATTACATCTAGAATCAATTATAGAAGGCTCTGCTTGGCACTTACAGCCCCATCATAACTTGACCCATAATTACAAATTCCAAGCTTTTTGCCTCTTAAGCCCCACTTTGTAACCTATGATTCACTGAAGCTTCTATTCTCTGAACAAAATTCTCCATCTCCAGACTCCAGACATTTTCACTGGCTAATCACTCTGTCTGGAATCTTCTCTCTCTGCATTTCTATCCCTAGTCATTCTAGCAATAAAGATTCCAGCTTCTACAAGAATCTTTTCTGACCATCTTTACTGTAGTGTTGATATATAGGAGGCACTTCATAAATGATTATTGATCATTATTGATTAAAATTAATACTTTGAAAATTATCTCCAATTTATTCTTTATATAGTATTTGTACTTGTTTGCATGCAGTCTCCTCCATTAGACCATGAGCTTCTTGAGGACTGGAACTATATTTTGCCTTTCTTTTTTATCCCAGCACTTAGAACCATGGCAAGAATGTAGTAGGTGTTTAATAATGGCATATTGACTGACTTCCTTCCCTAATACTCTGGCAAAGACCTGGGAGAAAGAAACTAAATATGTGAATTATGAATAATTCTTTTTCTAGTTAATAAAAAGTCATTTCATTAATGAGTGTATATTAAGTATCTACATGTCAATTGATTGTTCTTTGTTTCCAAAGAGAACCCAGTGATGACATGGGGTTATGGCAGAACTTGCATTTGAATTGGATTTAAATGAGGCAGCATTACACAAAGTGGTCAACCTTAGTCTGTCCCCAAGAGTCACTGAAGTCCAGTGGCAAGAAAAAAGTCATAAGTACTGGCAATGACTCGGAATGTGATTTTCCTCAGTTTACTTATCTGTAAAAAGGAAATGATATAGTATACACCTTACAGGGTTATGGTGAGGAATAAATGAGCCATTCTGAATTTTTTGCAGTTTTAGGACTGATCAAAGTTTGTGTTTTGTTGGCACCATCAAGAATCTGAAGATACCTCCATATCTTGAAAAGGGATCACAGAAGGATTCCATTCATTATTTGGGCTTAATGTTTTTCAGAATCAAATATGCCCAACTTAAAGTGGAGCATTTCCCCAGTTATCAGCTAAGGTAGTTGGTGCCACAGTGATAAACCTGGAGTCATAAAGATTTGAGTTCAAATCCAACCTCAAATACTTACTAGTTGTGGGATCTGATCAAGTGACTTGGATGCTATTTTCCTCAGTTTCCTCATCTGTAAAATGAGAGCATAATTATATCCCCCTCACAGGAATATTGTAAGGATCAACTGAGATAATATTGTAAATATACTTTGCATGTAATAGGAACCATATAAATGCCTATTCCCTTCCTTTCCTTTCCCTTACCCAACTTAAAACAAATAATCAATATTATTTGTAACAAACATATTATTTTTTGTTCAGTTCCAAATGCATTAGAATGTATATTTTCTCTCTCTATGAGTGAGTTGAGGACCCTCAGAGATCCCTCTAACAGATGATTTATAGACCAACACTGATTCCCCACATTAGTTGTGCCCTTCACATGGAGTACTTCAATTACTTTGGTGATTAAAAATGGTGGTGACGCAATTTATATTGGCAAAAGTGTAAAGAAAATAGAGAAAGAAGGATGATGCCACCACTGCACTGACAATCCCAAGATTCTGACAGAAATCTGAGCCCTTCTTCCCTTCCAGGGATTATCAGCACAATATGTAACATTTTTCTCACTCGTCTTAAATCTTTGAAGCCTTGTATCACTTAAGAGACTCATTGTTGTAGTTCTTCAAGTGGAATTATCTGTGATGTAAGGAATAGTGACAAACACCAGATATACTACTCCCACCCTAGTGCAACAAGCATCTAGGAAGCAATAACCCTGCCTGTTTTGATTCACACTGTGTTTCTCTCACAGAACATCTGAGGAGCCTGTTTGTCTTATTCAGTGGCAGCTAAAATGTAAGGCTGAGAGCCTTAAAAATTTTATTCTACACTGATTCCCCAATTTCTTTTCTGCTCAAAATGATTCAGGAAAGTTTTGTTTATGTACTATAGAATCAAAGGTCCCCAAATTACAAAGGACCTCAAAGATTATCTAGTTTATCCTGGACCATAATCCCCATCTAGACCAGGTCAAATGTTATTTCATCCTTACTAAAAGATTTTAGTGAAAGGTATCTCAATATGCTTGGAGCAGTCCATTCCAACTATGGGGGACACTAATTTTTTAGGAAATCTGTCCTTCTATTAATATAAAATCTTCCTCTAACTTCTACCTATTTTCCCTAGTTATCCTTTCAAAGGTCAAGGAGAAAATAAATCTAATCCCTCTTCTATCTGACAATTGACAATTTTTTAAATACTTGAAGACAGCTTGCATGTACTTTATTCTCATCCAACTTAAACAGCATTACTTGTTTCAGTTACTTATTCAGTGTATCTCTCAATCCTCTCTACTTTCTGGTTATCATGGCAAGAGTTTCCCCATTTCTGTGTCCTTTTTAAACTGTCATGGACAAAATTGAGTAATGCTCTACAACCATACCACAATTTATTCTTTTTATCAAATTTAACAAAGCAAAGCAAAAAAGGCACAACAAAACTTTAGGAAAAGAGAAATATTTTTTAAAAGTCCCAATCATACTTCATGTAATGCCATCCTCCTTTTTCCACACCTTTTACAATTTTTTAGGACAGTATTGCCCCCATATGCATAAAAATCTGGAACCAACAACAATAATCCAAAAAATTTGTCCATCCAATTGGCCTCAATTGGGATATGTTAATCTATTCCTCTATAGCCCCCCTTTTCACACATTGTTCTATATATTATATTTCTTTTCTGTGATTATTAATTTTTTATTTTTATATATAATATCTTGCAATGTGCAGCATAATAATATGATGCACATGATTTATTTGAAATATAAAATAAATTATGACAAATATGTCCATCCAAGAGAAGCAAATTCTCACATTATTTATATCCAAAATTCTATCTCTTTTTTCTTCCCTTCTTCTCGCCATGGTTCCCTGCCAAAGAAGGCAGGTATTATGATAAAGTTTGTAAATATATTATCATATAACATATGTTTCCCTGTTTATCATGTCCTGAAAAAAGACACATATTGTTTACACTACAGGAAAATTCATGGAGGAAATAAAGTTCCTTTTTTCCTGTGTGTTTTAATGACCACATTTAGAATATAAGCCGCTTGGGGAAAGGTAATATCTTTGTTTTTGTGTTTGTATTCCTAGCTCAGCTGTTAGTATATAAGGAACACTTAATACATTATCCTTCATTTATTCATTCATTCAATGGCATTTTCTTCTCTTGTTTCTTCTTGTTCAGTCACTTTCAGTTCTGTCCAGTTCTTTATGATCCCACTTGGGGTTTTCTTACCAAAGATACAGATGTTTTTTGCCAATCCTTTTTCCAGATCATTTTAAACATGAGGAAATGAGGCAAATAGGGTTAAGTGTCTTGGCCAAAGCTAGTAAATGTCTAAGTACAGATTTTAACTAATGAAGGAGAGTCTTCCTGATTCTAAGCCTTATGGTCACTTCACTGCATCACCTAAAAGCTTCTAATATCTTTCCCAGACCCACAATATGATGGATAGCAACGTTTACCCCAACAAAATGAATATATACTTTGTACTACCTGCCCCCAAACTGTTTTTGTAGTTTCCTAGTTTCCCTAGGTTAAAAAATTCCTACTTACAATTCTGAACATATCCAGGTATATAAGGACACTAGACCTTGTTATGTAAAGCCCCTCTCCCTACCCCTGGAGAACTTTGGGTGAGGCTGACCCTGTATTTTGCAGGGATTCCATGCTGCCATCCTTTACATAACAACCTTCAACACTGTGCTGATTTTAGTTCAGTCTGACTCCCTACTCTAATCTTTGATAGCTTGAGCTTCTATTTCCTTTCCCTTTGCCTTTATTTCAATTTTTTCCCATTATATGTAAAAATAATTTTTTTCAGTTTTAAAATTCTGAATTTCAAATTCTTGTCCTTGCTCTTTTCCTCCCCTTCCACTTCAATGAGAAAAAAATTAATTTTGTATAGCTCATATATGTGCAGGCATGCAAAACATATTTCTATTTTACCCAGGTTGTAAAAGTAAGTACATACCAAAAATAAAGAAAAATGAATAATAAAAGAATGATTCAGTCTTCATTTAGATACTATCAATTCTTCCTCTAAAGGTAAATAGAATTTTTCATCATAAATCTTTCAGGATTATTTTAGATAAAAAAAGAAAGAATTTCTTTAGATCACCATACTGCTCAGAATAGTTGTCATTCACAGCTAATCATCTTGACATCTTGCAGTTGCTGTATATAATGTTCTCCTCCCTTCATTTTGTATCAGTTCATGTAAATCTTGCCATGCTTTTCTGAAAGCATCCTGCTCATAATTTCTTTTTTTTTTCCTCATAATTTCTTATAGGACAATACTATTTCGTCACAATCATATTCTTCAACTTACTTCTTCAGTAATTCCCTAAATAACAAGCATCTGCTCAATTTCCAATTCTTTGCCAACAGAAAAAAAAAAGCTGCTATAAATATTTTGTCTATATAGGTCCTTTTCCTTTTTTTTTTTGTTTATCTATTTTGATGCAGACTTAGTAGTGGTTTTGTTGTTTCAAAGGGTATGTACTCTTTTATAGATCTTTAGGCATAGTTCCAAATTGCTTTCCAGAATGGTTGAATATTTCTTAACTCCACAGAAAGTGTATCAGTTTATCACTTTTCCAATAATCTACCCAAAATTTATCATTTTCCTATTCTGTCTTATTAATTAATCTAATTAGTGTGAGGTGGTACCCTAGAGTTGTGATGATTTGAGTTTTTATAATCAATAATTATTTAAAGCATTTTTTCTTCTGACTATATAGATAGGTCAGATTTCTTAAATTGAAAACTGCCCATTCATAATCACTGCCATTTATTAATTGAGCAATGACATTCTTACAAATTTGAATCAGTCCTCTATATATTTGAAAAATGTGGCCTTTGTGAGAGACACTTGCTATAAGATTTATGATTACTAACTGTATAATTACTTCCATCCTAATTTTCAAATTTTTCTATCTTTCTTTCTCCTTTTACTCTATGCCTCCTCAAAGGTGTTTTGTTTTTGACCACTGTTTTTCCCAATCCACACTCCATTCTATAATTCACCCCCGTCTTTTAGTCTCCTCCCCTTCAACTTTTGTGCATGGTTAGACAGAGTTTTATACCCAATTGAGTGTGGCCATTATTCCCTCTTTCAGACAATTTTGATGAGAGATGAGAACAAACTTGCTCAAGCATTATCTGCCACCCTCATATCCTCCTTTTAACTATAAATAATATTTTGTGCTTCTAATAGATGAGGTAATTAACATCATTCTAACTCTCTCTTCCTCATTTTTCCAGTGCATTTCCCTTTCTCACCCCATAGTGACTTTTTTTGGGGTATCATTCTATCAAAATCAACTCACACCAGCACCCTCTCTCTATGTATACTCCTTATAACTACTCTAATAATGATAAAGTTATTGGAACTTATAAATAGCCTCTTCCAATTGTGGGAATGTAAAAATTTTAACTATTGAATGTACATGATTTTTTCCCTGTTCGTCTTTTTATGTTTCTCTTGAGTTTTGTATTTGAAAGTCATACTTTCTATTCGGCTTTGATCTTTTCTTTGAAAATACTGTTTTGCTGGGTAGATAATTCTTGATTATAATCTTAGTTCCTTTACCCTCTGAAAAATCATATTCTAGGTCCTCTGATTCTTTAATAGAATAGCTGCTAAATCTTGTGTTGTCCTTACATGTTTCATAGAATTTAATTGCTTTCTGGCTGCTTGGAATTTATTTTCTTTAATCTGAGAGTTTTAGAATTTGACTGTAATATTCATGGTAGTTTTAGTTTCAAAATGTCTCTTGGGAGTTGATTGATGGATTCTATGAATGTCTATTTTACTCTTTGGTTCTAGGATATCAGGTCAAAATTCCAATTTTTATAGGATGTGTAGGCTATTTTTTTTTATAATAGCTTTTAGTAATTCAATAATTCTTAAATGTTCTCTTCTTGAACTATTTTCTCTCAGTTTTGTTTCTTTCTAATCAGCTATTTTATATTTTCTTCTATTTAAATATTTTGATTTTTTATTGTATCTTGATTTTAAAGGATATATTATCTTCCAATTGAAAAATTCAAATTTTTAAGAAATTATTTTCTTCAATTCGCTTTTCTACCCCTTTTCTATTTGGCAAATTCTACATTTTAAAGAGTGTTTTTTTCAGTGAATTTCTGAATCTCTTTTTCTATTTTACCAATTTTGGTTTTTTAAGGAATCCTTCTCTTCAGTGGATTTTTGTACTGTTTTATCATCATCATCATCATCATCATCATTGTTATTATTCTAATTCTATTTTTTTAAAGTTCAATTTTCTTTGGTATTTTGTGCCTATTTTATTGTGTCTTTTTTTCATTATTTTGTTACATCACTTTTTTTTTAATTTCCCCAATTTTCTCTACGTCTCCATTTGATTTTTTAAAGATCCTTTATAAGTTCTTTAAAAAATTATTTTTGGACTTGAGACCATTTCTCATTTTTCTTTGAGGTTTTGGATGTAGGTGTTCAGACATTGTTTTCTAATTCTGAGTTTGTGTTTTAATCTTCCCTGACACCATAGTATCTTTCTATAGTCAGGTTCCATTTTTGTTGCTTATTCATTTTTCCAGCTGTTTTTTTAACTTTAACTCTTTGTTAAAGTTGGGCTCTGCTCCCAGTGTAGGGGAGACAGTATTCCAAGTTTCAAATTTTCTTGCTTCTATTTTCAGTGCTAGTTCTGGGTGTCTGAATGTTTTCAGTTCTTCCAAAGTGATATCTAATGGGAGCTATGGTCATTGATCTCCTGATATATGTTCTTGCTTATAACCATAAGCTTGCATATGACCATAAACTTTCATTCCTGTCCTGGAGCTATGTCCAGGGTCCCTGTTCCTACTAGTAATCCTTCTGTCCCTGGGATTATGATCTGGAGCTAAGTATAGGTAATGCAAATGAGTCTTGTTTCCAGTGCCAGCAAAGAGTCTCTTTAAATTGGCTTCTGACTACTTGTTCAACCTCCTTAACATTTGTAAGTTGAGAGGTCCAAAATCTGCCTAAGAGCAAATTCAATCACCTTGACAGCTTGTTTTTGGCTTGTTGGAGCAATCCCTGCTCTGGTCTTCTGCTGTGCTAGACTTTTCACCACTCTTACCCTGAGATAGAGCTTTCTTGTTGACCTAAGGTATATTGAGAGGGAAAATTACTTCACTTCAACCTTTTGTTGGTTCCGCTTCTTCATAAATCATTTAAGGCAATACTTTAAGTTTATTTTGAGGGAAATTTTGGAAATCTCAGATTAGTTCCTGCCTTTAATTGGCCATCTTTGGTTTGACCCTAACCCTTATCTTTATTTTATTATATGGAAAACAGTGTGGGTTGAGTAATGCATAGAGAATGGAATTCTAGAGATGTCCAGGTTCAAATTTCACTTTATATGTATAGTATAATGGTTGCTATTTAATTTCCTAAGTACTCAGTTTCCTTCTTTGTATAATGAGGAAAATAATACTAGCTCTATCTCAGAGGATTTTTGTGAAAAAAAGCACTTTACAAACCTTAAAATGTTACATAAATGGCAATAGTTTCACTGTAGAATGTAAGCTTCTTCAGAGATAGGACTATTTTCATTTTTGTCTTCATATCTCAGGGGCCTAACACTGTGTTTTGCACATAGTAGATGCTTGTTTATTTGAATAAAATTGGGCCTACACTTGTCAAAACAGTACAAACTTGGTTTTACACTGGCACATTTGATTTCTATTTCAAATCATTAAATATCTCTCTTCAACACTGCCACCACAGGCCCTCATTATCACCTACCTGGACTATTATAATAGCTCTTTAAGGGACCTTTTAGCTATGAGTTTTATGAACCTAGGATCCCTCTTATCAGGTTTTCCTGATATTACTCCCTTCCCCCCTCCAATTCATCCCTTAGATATTACCAGTTTTATCTTCTTTATGGACAGATTTGTTCATTCTACTTCCCTGCTCAAATTCTTCCAATGACTCCCCTTTGCCTGCTGAGAAGCCCACTCTTCAATATTCAAAGTCCTTTACAACCTAGTTCCTCTCTATATTTTAGCTTCACTTCATACTATTCACCACAACGTGCTTTTGATTCCAATAAAATTAGACTATTCAACTCTCTTTGTAGATATCTACCTTTTTTTCTTGCTGAAGTTTCCTGATTAGAACTGACTGTCCATTCTATTGACATTCAATAGTTTTCATTAATAGTAATTGGAATTTATAATCTATTTTAAGGTGTGAAAAGTGTTTTATTTATATTTTCTCATTTGATCCTTGCCATGTAATAGGAATCCAAATAGCTATTGCTATTATTTTCACCCATTTTACATTTGAGATATATTTAAGATAACTGAAACTTGGAGAGACTAAATGAATTGCCTGTTAGCCTCTATCTAGTTTCAGAAGCATGATTAAAATGGGGATCTCCTAATGAGTTTATCACTTTTGCCATTGCCATTTTGCCTCTTATACATTTATGTTTTATGTGGTAACATAGTTATTCATTAAATGCAGCATATTTAGCATAACATATCATATATTTGTGTAATTTCATGTTCGTTTTTAATCTTTGTATATTTTCCTGCTTCTAGCAAATCATCTTTGTAAAATAGTGAGTCTCTTGAATTGCTACTGAATGAATAAAAATAAATAAAGATCCAGAACCCCAGCTTCTTGTGCTAAAGGACAGTAGAGCCTAGAGAAACTTTTGACAATGTACAAGTTCAAAGAAGACAACCAGAGGAGAAAAGTCATTATACTGTTACTCTACTCAGACCCAGCAAACTCATCACAGGATAAATACACTAAAGATGTGTTTGCAGAATCACAGAAGGTTTCATACATTTTCATATAATTAACAATATGTAGGCACACTATTTCTGTGTAGAGACATGTATATATACACACATACATAATACACAAATATATGAACATACATATATTCACATACATAAATATTTATTGCATACAAAATAGATGTGTCCAACAATTGGTTAAAGTCTGAACAAATTAGGGCATTTGAATATAATGGTATTTTATTGTACTTAAGAAACAGATAAGGAATTATGGGAACTCTAAGGTGGCTTCTGTGAGCCATACAGAGTAAAGAAAGCAAAGATGAAACCCAAGATAAAGTATACATAATGAAAATACTAATATAAATAAAAATAGTCCATAAGGCAGCTATATTCAAATGCATTCTAATCCTCAAGCATTGCAATCAGTCTCCAGGTCTCAAGGATTCCAACACCATAGTTTCTTTCAATTCACTTTGTCCTTCTACTCAAATGACACACCCATTATACAAGCCTTTATCAACTTTATCTGAAATTATTGCCATATAAACCCTATTAGTTTCCCTATCTTTATCGTTTTTTAAATCCAGGATTGTAGTTGTCAGTTTTGTCTTCATGAACTTGTTTGGGGTTTTCTTGGTATAGATAATGTAGCATTTTACCATTTCATTCTCCAGGTCATTTTATAGATGAGGAAACTGAGGAAAACAGGATTAAGTGTTCACGATCATGCAGTTAATAATTTTTTAAAGTTAGATTTGAATTCATGAACCTTCCTGACTCGAGTCAGCACTCTATCCACTATGTCTATGCACTCTATCAACCTAGCTGCCTAATCCAGGATTATAGGTTAGTCTTCTCTATGTATTCTATAATCTAGACAAAGTGACCTTTAACAAAAATAAACATTTATTAAGGACCTCCTTTATGCGAGGCACTCTACTAATCACTAATGATACAATAGAAAGTAAAAACACAGTCTATGCAAGATCAAGGAGGTTGGTTTCCAACATTCAAATAGTTACATAAATTCAAGATACATATCAGAAATTATGTCAGAGAATTAGATTCCTTGTAGTTCAAGAGATCTAAGATTGAAAAAAACAGAAGAGTGATGAAAATGAGATGAAGAGGCAAAGTATCCAAGACATTGTGGGGTACTGAGCACTGGGGAAATAATAAGAGAGTTGGGAGATGGAGCAACACATGAGCAGAAAGTTGACTGGTGGTATTGGACTAGGAAGAACATGAGGACACAAAGGTATAAGAAAAGAAGCAAGGTAAGACTAGACTAGGTTGAGAAGAGTTTAGGGGGACACTGACCCTTGGGGAAGCTCTGCCCTTGGATAAAAAAAAACATAATAAAAGTGACTGAAAAAAGCAAACAAATAAGTCAAAGATAGGAGAACCAGGAGAGATTGGTGCCATATAAACATTGAAAGCAGGAATTATCTAGATTGTGAGAATGATTAACAGTCTCAAAGTTTGAAAAAAACCCAAGAAAGATGAAAATAGACAAAAATGATATAAAATTAGCAATTAATAGATAATTTGGTAACTTTAGAGAAAACAGCTTAATTAAATGATGAAGTCAGAAGTCAAATTGCAGATAATTTGTATGTTTTTAATCAAGTTTGAGGCTCAGTTGAGGATGTAGGAGGAAAGGTTGTGGCTGGTTAGTTGAAAAGAAATTCAAAGATTTGAGAGAACTGCTGTAAAAAGTAGGCAAGCAAAATAGTCTGGGAGGATTCTAATGTCTTATTAACAATACTTTGAGATTACATAGCATAAATCTGTAGTGGACCAAATCAGAATAGTTATATATTTCCTCCAGTTCTGTTCATCAGTAGTGAATTTGACTAAAGGAAATAGATATACAATGGGAATAAGCCAAGATTGGCATGTGGCAAGATGTGGTCAGCAATAGGACAAGTGGGCAAGGAAATGCAAAAGATAGTTCAAAGGATAGTTCAAAATTTAACAGATTTATCAGAAAAAGGAGGACAGTGTAAAGAATGCATAGATGATGGCTTTGAAAGAGCTGAGGTATGCAGGGGCTGGACTGCATACAAAGGGTGAAAAAATAGGGTCTATATTAGAAAGAAAAATGAATAATACATTGGCATAGGATGGACATCCAAGAATAAGAGGTTAATTATATCCTTCACCATTCTCTCTAGTACTAGTTTTTCTTTCAAAGATGAAAGATTTTAAAGATTTTTTTTTACTCTGGTAGAAAGAAAAAGTCCTAAAGAAGGTAGCTGGATCCTGACCTTATATATGGCTCACAAGAGTTTCTGGAAAGGTCCTAGAGGAAAAATTGAGGACAATATAAACTATTCCCATGCCTATAATGTCCTTCTTCCTCACCTTGACAAATATATTTTTTTTCAAACGTGAATTCATATCATCTTCTACAAGAAACATATAATCCTTCTCAGTTGTTATTATCTTCCCCTTATCCCTGGAATTAGTTTACATCTACTCTGTAAACATTTTACATGTATTGGCCATGTTCAAGTTCTTTCTCTGAAACGAAGTATTCTTGAGAGCAGAGACTTTTATATTTGTCTTGGTATTCCAATCATCTAACAGAATAACTAGGTAGCTTAGGTGAAACTATGGAGAGAAGCCTTGTCTTGGAATCAGGAAGACATTTCCCTAAGTTCAAATCCAGCTTCAGTCACTAACTATATGACCGGGGAGAAGTCACATAATCCTTTCCCCCCTCAGTTCCACATTTGTTAAAAATGAGCTAGAAAAGGACTTGGAAAATGGATCCAGTATTTTTGCCAAGAAAACCCCACATGGGGACAAAACGAGTTAGACATAATTAAAAGCTACCAAGCAATAAAAACAAGTTCTTTTTAATAAATGTTTCCTGATTAAATCAATGCACAATATTGGTTTTATAAAACAAAGGATGAAGAACATCAGTCCTCTTGTTAGAGAGGTGGGGGATCATATATGTGAAAATAATGTGACCTTACTTACTAATTTTCAGCCAAATCTCTTGTTCAGTTTTTTCATTAATTCCCCTGATATTCTAGGTTTTTTTTGTTCTTTCAGATTAATTTTGTTATTTTTTTCTAGTTCTATGAAATAATTTTGAGTAGTTTAGTTGGTATGACACTGAAAAAGTTAACTTAGGAAGAATCGACATTTTTATTATATTGGCTAAGCCTACCCATGAGCAATTAATGTTTTCCCAGTGTTTGAGAAATGATTTTATTTGTGTTAAAAGTGTTTTGTAGTTGTGATCATATAGTTTCTGGATTTGTCTTGGCAAGTACACTCCCAAGTATTTTATATAATTATAATTATTTAAATGGGATTTTCCTTTCTATCTTTTGTTGTTGGTCTTTATTTGGAGTATAGGAAAATGCTAACAATTTATGTGAGTTTATATCCTGCAATTTTGCTAAATTGTTAATTTTTTCTGTTGTTTTCTAGGATTTTCTAGTGTTACTATCATATCATGTGCAAGGAGCGATTGCTTTATTTCCTCATTGCCTATTCTATTTCCTGAAGTTATTTTTTTCTTCTCTTATTGCTATAGCTAGCATTTCTAGCTATAGCTAGCATACAATAATGAATAAGTGGTAATAAAGGGAATCTTTGTTTCACTCCTGATCTTATTGGGAAGGCTTCTAGTTTATCCCCATTATAGATTATGTTTGCTAATGTTTTAGATAGAAGGCACTTATCATTGTGATGCATGCTCTGTTTATTCCAATGTTCTTTAGTGTTGTTAATAGGAATATTTCTCAAAAGCTTTTTCTGCATCTACTGAAATAATCATGGTTCCTGTTGGCTTATTATTGATATGGTCAATAGTCTATGGTTTTGTTTTTTAATTTACTTTCAACTCTAAATCCTGTAAATCTTTACTTATTGGATATTTGTGATGAACTTTCTTTGAAACTAGCCTCCATAAGCTACTACCTGTTCCAGAGACATATTAATCCAGATTTTGCTAAAAGGCAAAATCAGATAGGCAAGAATACTCATTAATACTTCGTCTGTGTTCCAACCCGTGGCTCATTTTATCAGCCAAATTTTGCAAGTAATTCTCACCAGGAATTCATTTCCCTCCTTCTCTTTTCTATAGTACTACAGCCTGTGACCCCTACATGTCAATTAGTACATTTTGTCCAATATTGTAATTTTCTGTTACTTGTTCATCCTATTAGATTAGAGGATGTTTGAAGTTCAGTGCTATGCCTTATTCTTGTCTGTATCATCAGAGAAACCAGCCTAGAATCTTGCACATAGTAGGTCTTCGACAAATATGCATTAAATGAATGAAGGAAGGATTACGTTTGATTCATTCTTCATATCTATATCTGCCTGTCTGGTGAGCCAGGAAAGAAATAAAGTATTTATAAAGAACCTACTATATGCCAGGTGTTGTTTTAAACACTTTCCAATTGTATTTGATCTTCACAAATCTATAAGGTAAGTGCCACAATTACAGTTGAGGAAATTGAGGCTGGCAGAAGTTGACTTGCTTAAGGGCACAGAGGGGCACACAGTGTCAATAGATTTCAATATTTGGAGGAGTGTCACATAACAAAAATATATATTATATCTATATTTATATGACTTTTGATACTTGGTCATTTAAAATAAAGAATTGAAATTTAAAAAGGATAAATTTAGATTTTATATAGGGATTTTTTTTTCTGAACAATTAGAGCTATCTACAAGTGGAACAGACTTTTTTAGAAGAATCCCATCTTACTGGAGGTATTTATATTGGCAAGTGTTAGATCGAAGAACACTTAGTAGAGATGTAAAAGGAATTCTTATTCATGTTTGAATTACAAAGTTACCTTGTAATTGTATTTCGTCATCAATATGTTACTGTTGTAATATCTCAGTCTCACATTTTTAAGGAAATTTGCTCTGACGCTTCCAACCAATGTCATTTCTGATAGCAGTAATTATTCAAGGCTATTTTGGTCAATGATTATAACCAAAACAAATGTAAGTTCATCGAGAACAGGAACTACTTTTTTTTAAACTTCTTTCTTATCTTTGACCAAGTCTAATAAGTGTTGATTCCACTTAAGAACCAGATTCATGTCAACTTTCTATTTTGTACCTGTTGCTCTTTTATCAGGACTATTATATGGGTGCTGATTTTAGAATGAATGATTTTTAGTTCTAAATCCTGTTAATCTATGATCTCAAGACATTGTGGTCATTATAATAATAAACCAATTGGCATTTGTATAGCACTTTAAAGTATGCAAGTCATGTGATTCCCATTCACCTGTGGGGAAAGTACTACGACATTATAATTTCCATTTTACAAATTAAGAAACTGAGTCTCAGTGGCTGTGACTTGTTGAAGGTTAAAGAGCTCCTTAGTTTCAGATGTGTGGTTTAAATCTATGTCTTCTTGTTTCCAAGGTCAGACTTCTATCTACTATGTCCTAAAAATCTACTAATGTACAAGCAATGGCAAAAAGAACTGCCTGAGGCTCAGTGATGATATGGGAAACCTGGAAAATATTACAAATGCAACAATTTACAATGGCAATAAGACATTTCTGCACAGGGAAGTCACGATTCCAGAGTTCCACACTCAAAGTTCCATAAGAGATAAATTCAATGTAATTAGGCAGTGGGGGAGGGAAAAGAAAAAAGACTTAATTTCTTGATTTGCTGAGACTTTGAAATGCAAGATACAGTTTCAAGCAGCTTTTAGCTTTGATTAAATTAACACCTGTCCAGTCACACCAGAATAGAAACAAAGGCAGCCTGAAAATCAAGGTCAAGGGAGAGATGTAAATTGTTTTTTTGTTTTTTTGTTTTTTTCACTCTAGGTGAGGCATTGGGGCTATATAGTATTTCTACAACATGTTTATTCATCTTTGACTCTCAACTAATTCAAAGGACCATAAGAATACAGGATTAGAACTAGGAGGGACAATAGATATCATCTCATAAAATGTAAGTGCCTTGAGGTCAGGGACTATATCTATCTTCCTATATATTTATCTCTATCAATCAAACTATATATCTATCAATATGTACACGTGTATATGTTTATACATATATATGAATATTTTATATATCATATGCACACACAAACATATACACACTCACACACGTATATTGGTTTTACATTCCCAAATGTCTAGCACACTGTCTCCATAGAAGTTACTGAATAAATATGTATTAGATTGAATATAGCCTGTCTCCCTCAGTTTACCAATGAGAAAACTTGAGTACTAGAAAGTTTCAGTAATTTGTCACAGGTGCTATGGGTCACTATGTGGCAGAATAAGAATATGGACCATTCCCCAGACAGCCAATTCTCTATGCTTTTCACTGTACCATTCTATCTCCATTCTACGTTGATATTCAGAATAACTCATTTTCAAACATTATATGTATTATCCCCTTTTTATTCTAATGTGCTTGATGAGAGAGAAAAGAGGGTATTTTCTGAGTTGTACAACCAAGTAAGCAGAAGTCGGATTCTAAGAGTCACTTGCACATAGACACAGAGATATCAAATGATCCGATTCAAGGTCCCATCTCCTAGTTCAAATCCAAATCTATCTGGATTCTGTTGAAACAAGTCCAACATAAACCTGAATTTCAGATGTTATAACCTGACCCTGGTTTTAGGAAGTTTCTAGTCATATGTCTGCTCTATATTTCATTCAAATTGGATTTTCACTGAACTCAGACCATCGTTTTCTACTTTTGTATCTTTGTTTCTAGTCCTTCAATATGGATCCCCTTTTCAACATTTTCACTTTTCAAAATCTAACCTATCATTCAAGACCCTTCCTCCTTCAGTAAATGTTTCCCAGATTATTCAAAGGCACATCAGCCAATCAATAAGCAATTATTAAGTATCTACTGTGTGTGTCAGGCATTATGCTGTGTTGGGAATATATAAAGAAGAAAAAGAGAACCCCTGTCCTCAAGGAGCTTACAGTCCAATGAGAGAGGTGCTATGCAATGCAAATCTATACAAAGAAAACTATAAAACAATTAAAAGGAAATAATGAAAAAAGAAGGTATTAGAGTTAAGAGGCATTGAGGAAAGCTTCTTTCTAGGTTTCTTTGTATAGATATGTATTGCAAGTTATCTTGTAGAAGGTGGGGTTTTAATTGGGGCTTAAAGAAACCCAGGGAGGTCAGTGGTTCTAGTAAAGAAAGGGGAGCATTCTAGGCTATGGAGACAGCCAGAGAGAGTGCCAAAAGCAAGAAGATAAAATGTCTTGTACATAAAATGCCCAGGGACAAGTGTCATTGGATGGAAGAATATAGTCTAGGAGTACAATGTGGAAGAGAAAAGACCATATAGGGTTTTGAATATCAGAGCATTCTGTATTTGTTCCTGGAAAATAGGAAACCCCTGTCTATATCAAGTACAGGAGTGAAGCGATCAAACCTGAATTTTAGGAAAATCACTTGGGTGGCTGAATGGAGAATGGATTGGAATGGGGAGAGAATGGAAGCAGGCAGACTACCCTCAGCTTATTGCAATAGTTCAGGCATGAAGTGATGAGTGGTGGCAGTGTCTAAGGAGGGAAGAAGGTATATTCTAGGGATACTTCAACCAGCCTTAGCAACATCTTGGATATGGGGATGAGAGATAATGAGGAATTCAGAATGATTCCTAGCTTGTGAACCTGAGGGACTGGGAGGATGGCATTGCCCTCTATATTAAGAGAGAAGGTGGGAAAGATGGAGGGTATTGGGGAAAGATAATACATTTTTTTTTGTGAACATACTGAATTTAAAATTTCAACTGGACATGTAGTTCAAGATGTCAGAAAAACATCACAGCATGACAGCTATAATTATCTTAGAGGTATCAAATCCTTCTGTGTAGCATGATAATTTTTTATCGTCTCTTATATACCTTACTAGAGCCTCAACTCCACACAAGCAAGAGTTGTGTCTTTTGACCTTTGTATCTCTAACAGAATTCCACATAAGAACTTATTCATGGTAGGTCATATAGCAAGTGACTGTTGAATTGAATTAAATTGAATTCAGGGATGATGGCACCCAAACAGTAAGATATTTTTGTTCAGAAGAGTGTTATAGTATCCCCCACATACATACCACATAAGTAGTCTGAATAAAGTTGATCTTAGATAAAAAATTAAATTCAATCTAAATGTCAAGTTGCATAAACCATTATCAATGTTCATTGGGATTAATAGCATTCATTTGTTCATTCATTCATTGTTTAAGTGACTTCCATGGGCAAGATGTACAGCACTTTTGGACACAACCACTAGGTGTGAAAATTAAGTTATAACTGTACATACATATTAACACCATGATTTTATTAACAACTTGCAAGCAACTAAAAAAGAAAAGTAATTTTAATTTTTTTCCTTTGGTAGTATTTGCCATATTGGTTTAAATATAGGTCATAGCCCCCAACTGAAATCTCTTTGAACTGAAGGGAAAAAAATAAACATATACTGAAAAATAATTGCATAAAATTACCATATTGAAGTGTATCCACTGTGAAACATTTGTTTTTACATTTCTTTCCCTTCAAATTAAGACGTTTTATTCTGTTTTATGATCATTGTTCACTTTTTCTTCAACACAGAGAGAGCAAATATAGGTCAGATTCAGGTTTGATCAAAGCTAGATTAATGAAAAAATAATAATGCAGCCTATATTCAGTACAATACACTGTCTTATCCAAGTATGTTTGATGTGTTATATGAATATTCCATCTTTTTGCCTCCGCATTAGATTCTAGCAAGTCCTGGAATATTCCTGATCTAATTTTGAGAGAAACATAATTTATCTCCCACGATCCATAAAGTGGGAGAAATGGTACTTGATTTCTGGAGTTTAAAAGTACTCATAAGAAGGTTCTACAATTCACAATATTCTGGTTTTATGTACATCTATGAAGTCTGAGATACACGGTGGGTTTCCCAACTAGAACGCATTAACTAAGGGAAGAAAGTGTTCATTAATTAAGACCAGAATAGAAAAACAATTTTTAGGTTAAAAATCCCTATACCTAGTTAAATTTGAATCAAATTCTCTTCATATGTCAGCTTTGGTCTAGCACCCCATTTTAAGCCATGACACTATACACACTCTCACAGAATTGATTTCATTGGGCTAATAGGAATCTTGACTATGGAACAAGCTCTTGGAAATAGTTATTATATTCTTGTACTTTATCTCATCTGTACCCTCAATTCCCTTCTAGTCTCTTAGTTTGGAGAGCTGTAGAGCAGAGCAAAAAAACTCCCAGCCTCTTTTTATAGAAGGCTTAGCTTTTCTAGCCACATCTTCATTTCTCAACAGCATCTCAATTTAATTTAGAAATCAACAACGTGCTTCGGTACAAAGTACCTTCTGTTGTCTCTCCTCCATCTTCTTCCTTTCATCTTAATTAGCTTCCTTTTATTTTGTGTTCCCCCATTAGATTGTAAACTCCTCCAGAGAAGGTACTTTTTCTTATTTGTATCTATAGAATTAACCACACTGCCTGGATACATAGTAGGTGCTTTAAAAATGTTTATTGTATAATCTGTTGTATTGTATTGATTTAGCAGGGAGAGGGTATGATACCTGCATTAAGAAAGATCAATTCAAAAGCTAAGTAGAGTGTGAGCTAAAAGGGGTTTGATTTGAGGTAGAGAGACAAAACAGAAGTATATAATAATAATACTGGCATAAGGTGCTGGCTACCTATAACAAAGTATGGCTATGACACATGAGAAAAAGATAGAAAGTATGTGAGAGATCTTATGAAGGTAGAATTGAGGTCTAGTTGGATGTGAAGGCAATGGGATGTTCCATTCCATATCCATTTGTTGATGGAAATGCATTGATGGTTTTTATTATGAATCATTATTAATATAAGTGCTAATAAGTATATGAATGTAAGGAATATTTACTACTACTATCACTGCTCCTTCATCTCCATCATTAATACTCTATACATCTTTCAGTGATTATCTCAAGTTCTACCAATTCCATGAAACTTTCTCTGATCCCACCTCCACCCTTGTCTTCAGGTAAAAATCCTCTTTTGCCTCAACATTTTCTGAAGTGTTTTATTTGCATCTCACTTTCATATTTACCATACTCTGTTTATATAGATATATAGATAAATGTATCTCATGTGTTTATGTATATATATGATTCACATACACACATATGTATTTAAATTTATATAAATATCTTATTTTCCTCTAATATAATGTAAGCTGATTAGCAGTGAAGGTGAAACATTGTTGTTTTACAATCTTTTTTTGTGCAATTGAGTTGCTTTTCATTTAATAAGGATTTATTGAATGTTAATTGAATTGTATTTTAAAGCCCTTAGCTTCTGTCTTAGAATTAATACTGTGTACTGTTTCTAAGGCAGAAAATAGATAAAAGCTAGGCAATAGGGGTTAAGTGACTTGTCCAGGGTCATACAGCTGGGAAGTACAAGTCAAATTTGAACCCAGATCCTCCTGACTCCAGGCATTGCTCTCAATCTATTGAATCACCTATGTGTTCCCATGAGTTGAATTTTCAAAACTAGTTCTGAGACAGATTCTAATATTTCTTACTCTTAAAAATGACATATTTTGTTGCAATATCACCTTAACTATCCAATATATTTTCTTTCCTAATTTATTTTAGGACAAATTTTAAACAACTATAAGAAAATAAAGGAGAAAAAAATTTCAGCTAAACTAATCCAAATATCAAACAGAATCCCAAAGTACATAAAATATAACTCATTCATAAACCTTTTCATGGAACTATGCTTTGAAATCAATTGTATGACTTTATCAACACATTTTAGGCATATACTAATTGGATTCAAAGCATTATGGTCATTAATAATGCTCCAAAGTTTAATTTCAAGGTTCTGTAATACTTCATGAACACTCCAACTTCTAATTCTATAATTAAATGGTTCTGTGCTGTTGAAGCCTTTGGAAACCTGGTGAAGCCTATTTGAGACCTTCTCAGAAGAATTTTAAAAAATAATTAATCTTGCATTACAAATTAAGTAAATTATATTGAAATAATTTATATGTTTTCCTCTCTTTGTCTCTCTCTCTCTCTCTCTCTCTCTCTCTCTCTCTCTCTCTCTCTCTCTCTCTGTCGCTCTGTCTCTCCATGAATATCAATTTAAGAACCATTTATATAGTGGCAAGATATATATATATATATNTGAGTTTGGCCAGCTGCCTATGATAGGGTATAAAGTGATCACATGTAATTTGGCTTCATGAGATATAATGGTAGTAATGCCATACATGAAATAAATGGACTCCCTGCAACCTAAATCAAAGCTGACCCAGCTTCCAGGTCCCACAGTTGAGGATAGAGCTTCAATAGCCCCACAACAGTTGTTAGGATAGAAGCAGATGGGAAGTGATCAACACATAAACTATCAAGTTGTCCTGGGATCCAAGTACAGCCTGACCTTCCGGGCACTGGATCCATTTGATCAGAGAACTGAGATCATTGAATACTGAATCTCTCACAGTTTATTTTTTTCTAACCCATGTAATAATGCAGATTTCTCACCCAGAGCATAATGGAGGATCTAATCATGTGTATTCCAGAGAAATGTTGAGGAATATATATTGAAGGTTTTGCTAACAAGATTGTAGTGCTAGCAGTATTACACTGCTCGAAGGTCCATTGATGATGCTGAGACCAGGCTAACTAGAGATTGAGGTTGGGTAAAAGATTGGCACCAGAAACCAAAAAGTTCTAACAGGTGTTGTGCCACTAAGGGAGGGCAATACTTTGAGGAACTAAACAGTTTAATCAAATATTCAATGCAACACTTTTTTCTCTATAAAATGATATTTTAACATGTAAGATTTGTTAAGGACATTGGATTTGTTTAGACCTAAGAGGTCACAGAATGTTGCAAATGAGGTCCTGGCCTTCAGAACATCCTCCAAAGAGCAATATAGTAGAAAGTCTACATCAGAGGTATTACACAAAGGACACCACCAACCACAATCAGCTGGCAACATTGCCAAGAGCATGATTTCTGAAGTTTATGAGCCCTTATATTTTATGAGTCTCCCTTATTTGTATAATACATTAAAAGTGAGAAAGAGAGAGACAGATATACAGAGAGACAGAAAGAGATAATGTAGAGCTGGACCTAGTGGGACATTTTATCCAACCAACATTTTACAGATAAAGAAACTAAGATAGAGAGACAAATGGTTAGACAAATAAATAGATGGACAAATGGATGGATGACTATATATAGAGAGAAATGAATAGACAGAGATATTGTCAGACAAATGGATAGATAAATAGATAGATTGCTTGGGAGATGTCATTTGACCTCTCTGGAGCTCAGTTCCTGGAATATAAAATGAAGGATATGGACTAAATGGTCTCCCTCTTAAATCTTAGTCTTTGTTTCTGCTATTCCAAAACATTGGTCAAATAAGTCAACATTGTCAATGCCATATTCAAACTCATTATTCTGGCACATCAACTGAATATGCTGGCATCAGCAGACTTTGGGTCTTGAGCTTTTGATTGAAATGGGAACATAGTCACATTCAATGTATTGAATCACCCCAATTAGAGCCCTCCTCAAGTCTTGCAAATCTCTCTGTGAAAAAGTCATTCATTTTCTACTATTATACAAATTGTTCCATTATACTCCTCAAATATATATCTTCACATAAATGGCACTGGCTTTCACTTTATTTAGCGGCATTGAGAGTCTACTTGACTGATTATAGATTGTTTCCCCCCATCGTTTGTTTAAATAGTTCATGTTTCTCCCCAGTAAATTTTGTTAGTTACAGTTGATTCCAATCAATTTTATTTAGCTCATGTTTAATTCCCTCCTTGTCTAGCATTTTAAAAATCCAATATGGTATTTTAGTGCTGTGTCATTTGAAAACTTGCAAATCTGATTATGCTATGATTAGAGCTGTGTGTGGCTTCTTCATTTCTGTTTTCACTCATATTTAGGTTCAGCAGCTAAGATGTCAATTTGAGTTCTTAAATTAGTATGGCATAAAAAGGAAAGTTTGAGGACCTGGATCAAGAAGATATGTTTTGAAACCATTATTACCCTAGAGATGCCAAATGACTACTCAACATGGAACACTATGGATGTTCTTAGTAGTGTTAAAATTATAAATAACCCAATGGGCAATGGAAAGATACATAGTGATTGTCAACAGGTGGGATAACGTTGCAAAGGATGACTTGCATGCAAGAAATAAAGAGTGGAGGATACCATCAAGGACATGTATGATGGAAAAGAAAGTGAGCTGGTGGTATAGTTAGGAAGAGAAACAACAGATGGCCATCCCAGGTGGTTCATTGTTAGGTGGAAGATAGTAAAAGAAAGGAAGGTGGACTTCTAGTGTGTTAGATGATTCTCCATAAAGAATTTATGAGAAAATATGGATAAGGGAGATATAGAAGAAATGGCATCCAGGTGTTGTAATCTGCATTAGTGAATAGAGTTGATTGATAAAAATTACAATTCACTCATAGAATTGAGGGGCAAAAGCCAGAAGTTAGGAAGGGAGGAAAGGAGAAAAGAAGAATGGGAGGAAGAGGAAGGTTAGGTAAAAGGAGAGTAAAAAGTGGGTGGGAGGAAGGAAAGAGGAAGGGAAGGAGAAAGGGAAAGAAGGAAATCTTAGATTCAGAAATCTAGATTTCCAGTTCCAGTTCTGCCACAGACTTAACTGTAACTTTTTTTTTAATTCCTTCCCTTATTTGGGCTGTTATTTATGGCATTTTTTTAATGATGTGGTTGAACTAGATGACTTCAAAGGTCCCTCCCAGCTCTATTAATCTGTACATTTATAATTCTTCTTAGTAAATATTTTTGGGCAAAGATGCAGCTTTCTTAGACATAAAAAGAATTATCCGGGTTTGAATTTATAGTCCCAAGAGTTACAGATGAAGCAAACAATGTAATTCAGAGCAAAACATAATGAATAAGAGGACAGAGATAAAAGTATGCATTTCTTTGTCTTCCCTGCCTATTTATAGGAAAGTTTAATCTTATTAATTATATAGATTAAGTAGTCTTCACTGATTATCTGGAAATTGGACTCTTGTAAAGGAATGTGATACATTTGGTGGAGGATATATTAAAAAAAAGTTAAGGGATAGCTGGGTGTATCAGTGGATTGAGAGCCAGGCCTAGAGATGGGAGTTCCTTGGTTCAAATCTGGTCTCAGACACTTCCTAGCTGTGTGACCCTGGAAAAGTCACTTAACTCTCATTACCTAGCCCTTACCACTCACATTACTTACATTACTTACACAGTATTGATTCTAAAATGGAAAGTAAGGGTTAAAAAATATTAGCATGGCTGGAGAAATTCAGAATGTGCTCCATATATACTAACAAGTTTTGTACCTAGGGCAAGTAGCACATGACATAGATGGGACAAAAAGAATGAAATATTCTTGAGGTGAGCAGAATGAAATGAAAATTTAACAGTTGCTGGAAATACACTAAAACAGGCCCAAAAGATGCCAAGAAAGTTTACCCACAAGGCTGGTCAAAACTTGTAAATTTCTTTTTTTAACCTAATTATGTTTGCTAAGTTGGAGATGGATACAGTTTTTTTTTTCCTATGGTGCTGAAACTCTGCAAATGATTTCACCACCTTCCACATTTCAGGATTCTGGTGTAAATCTCTTGTTCACTCCCCCAGTTCAGTTTCTGGTCCTTAGAGGTACTTGTTGATGTCACATAATTCCATGCAAAGAAATGCTGAGTTGAACTGGGTTTGGAAGACTTGGTGACTTCTTTTTTCAGCATGCACATGGGACACAGAATAATATTGGATCAAAGGTTTACATCCTGAGGTAGCTATGTTACACTATGCCCCTGAGGGTGGGGATAAGGGAAATGGCACAATAACAGAAGTGGTCATTTATTCAATATGACATAGCATTGCTGAGTTTTCCTAAATTGGCCGAATCTTCCTAAATCTGACCTTTCCGTTTCCTTTTTTTCTAATTTAATTGTAACTTGTTAATGGCTAATGGGACTTAGCTTAAAATCTCATTAACAAAGAAATGAGGAATTGATAGTATCAATGCTGGGCAGCCCTGGTTTTGGTAAATTTAGGTAAATACACAGACAAGAGGCATATGGTATGGACAAACAAAGATAGATTGCAATTTGCTTTATTAGAGGGAGTTGCTATATCACAAGCCACTAAAGTAGTTACTTATGATACACATATATCATAATTTACACATTCTATGTTTTATTTTTTAATATGCAAAACATGGAATAGTATTTTTCTAGTGACAAAGAAGTAAAATATTTAACAGAGGCACATCTACTTCATGCCTCTATAATGACATATATTGCCCTAGAAACTGTTCCAAGTGGAAACTCCATGTTCTGGTATACTATGTAAACTTAATTTGTATCTAGATTGAACCTAAATAAAAAAGAGAAAGTAGTTGTTATTAAAAGCTGAAGCTTAATGAGGAAGAGATTAAACCTGTTTATAATTATTATACTTTTATAGATATAAAATTTTAAAAATACAAGATGACAAATTTATTTTACATTTCTCTTTTTTAAAGATGAATAAATATTCTTTGCATCATTCCATCAAGGGATATGATCAGCAACAGGTAATTATTGCATGAGTAGAGTCATATTTGGCACATCTGCAGTTTGGTAAGACCCTTTTATGTTGCAGATAGAGCTGTCCAGATATGGTCATCTGTGAATCATGGAAGAAGAACTTACTAAAGAATTATAACAATATAGCATATTAAGAAGCTCATTTGGAAGAGAAACTATCCCCCACCCAAAATCAATAAATATTAATTAGGTGCCTACTTTGTTCTAGGCACAATCCTCATCCCTGTGGATACAAAAAGAGCCAAAAGACAGTTCCTACTTTCAAGGATCTCTAGTAGTTCACGTTTGGGGCATTTTCTGATCCAAAAGGAAGTTACAATAGAGCTGGGTAATCTGCTGAGCACATCCAAAATCTAATTTAGGGTGTTTTGCTTCAAAAGCCACTCCTTATTTCATCTGTTTCATACAAAGCATCTAGGTTTGGTGTCTCCTTATCCTTTCCTCTTAGGCAAAACATTAAAAGAAAATAGAAATTTTGCAATTATTAGAGGTGAAGCCCATCAGTTTCTTGCATTACATCTGTTTATGCCAGTCCTCTTTCTAGCAATCACTGTGCCCAGATGCCAAGCTGCTGAAAAGTTTTTTGTTTTTTTTTTTCCTAGCTACAGCATCTGGGCCTGCAATGAGCAGGCAGTTGTGTTTGAGTCAGTTATGTGGCTAAATGGATAATGGACTGCCTGAGCTGCTTGGCCCTCCTGAATGTCAATTTCCTCCAACTTGTATTTTCCAGTAATTTATGCATCTTTTTCTATTGTTGACAGAGTTTCAGCAGCAATCCTCTTGCTTGATTGCAGCCTATTTGGGGTCACAGAAAAAGAAGAAGGGAAAAAAAGTTTTCTGTGCAGCACTTACATCAGTAAAAAGAACTTGAATTTTAAATGTACTTGGGCTTGCCACTCACCTATGAATTTTCTTTACTTTTAATATCTGTACTACAAATGGAGATTTTGCTGCATACGGTGTCCATATATTTGTGAGTTGATAGAAGTCTCAGCTGTTGGTTAGATTATATTAAAATAGTTATTTCAGGTGCCCCCCTCCTGGGGAAACCACACCCACATTTAGAAATATTGAAAAAAAAATTAAAGTTCTCTCTGATGGAAAATTAAAGCATGGGCAGTCAATATATGGAGCTGCCCTGAATCAAAGGGGTATGACTTTTTTTTCCTCCAATAGTTACAAATGTGGACAAAAATCATTCTGATTTATTGGATGTGAGATAGAAATTTCTGATTACTATCCTGCCTCTGCATGAAACCAATCTCCTCAGAAAGACCATTTGAATCTGGGAAATAGAGGGCAAATGTAAATATGAGTGGAGGTTAAAACTGTTGGTATGAGCATGAAGTCATAAATTATGCAGCCATAAAACTCATTGCGTTGTTTTTGCCACTCATCTCCTGGGCTGATGAACCAAATCTTTAAAAAAATATGAGAACAAAATTTGACACAGTAGAAATTCCACAAAAAAGAAAGGGTGGGTTGTTTAATAACACTCAGTCTATGACTAGATTATAATAATTTAAAAATAAGATTTCATTCAAAGTGTCTTTTTAGGTGGTTACAACTGCAAAAATATCACCTGCTTCAATTTGTAAAGAATTTAATTATTTCTGTTAAAGAAGGGCAAGAAGAAAGATGGTATAAGAGTAACATGATTTACCATGGGTACATCAAAGTGTTTATTTTCAAACAAAGTTGGTGTTTTGTTTTACATTTTAATTGCTAATCTCCTTGTGTTAATCATTTTTCTGTCCTTTCCATATGTTTTAAGGATCTGAATGATATTAAAAATTGCATATGCAATATTTTGTTCACTCATTCAATTATATCAGCCTACTTTTAAAGCACTGACTTGATTTTGCCCATGGACTAACTCTAAGGGCCATTGGGACCTCATACTAACTGCATAAAGCCAGATTCCCAATTTATCAAGGGTTGTGAAAAGGTTTGTCCATTTTTTTTTTTTTTGCCCAATTCAGTCTTATCTCTCACCTCCACCTGGGAGAGCCTGAGAATTTGTAACTGAGTAGGTAAATACACTCACGGTTTCTTCTGCCCCATTTTTCCTCTGGATCTCTTGCAATGTCAGAGTTTGTCACAAGGGACTCCAGCTAAATGAAATGTTGATTTACTTTAGGCTTGCTTTAAAGAAAATATTGATATTAAAATATGGTTCCAGCTTAATAGTTTTAGAATACAGATTGGTTAAAAGTTAAAGCATATTAGCATAATTAGCATAAAGCATAACTCAAAATATACAAATGTAGTTTATGAAAATAAAATGAATAAACATTCATTAATTAATACAATTTGGGAAAATTAGATGATTTATACATTGTAATGGATTTCAACTTTCCAGATGGGACTTTGCTAAGAGGAATAATTTGGTGCTTTGGAAAATAGCCTCAGGATACCGAAAATATCATAGACTATAAAATAATTCAACATTTTAAAAGACGAATTTTAGAATTATCATGTTATACAATATCAGAATTGGGAAAGTAGACACACGATGTAAGAATCCATGAAGGAAAAGAAGTGGAAAATTGGGCAGAATCTCACATGGACCTTTTGTTTAAGATGAGCCATTTTCAAAATCTTCAGAAAAATGATAGGTAGGACTTCTGGCAAAGATGACAACTTTAATGTTCCCAAGCAAAGCCAGCTAACTAGACAAAGACTTTTAACTTTGAGTCCATGAACTTAAAAATAATGCATTTCTTTTTAAAATAATTTTTTGATACTTTCTATTACTTATAGCACCATAGCGTCCTATGTATCCCTTCACTTTCCCCTATAAGAAAGTAATTTCCTATGGCAAATAATATTTTTGGAGATGAAAAAAGTCAGCATAACTGATAAATACTGAAGTATGTGATGTGTAAACTCTCATATCCATTCAGCAATAGATTTGTGGGGTCTTTTCATATCTATTCATTTGAACCCCATTATTATTTCGTTATATTTACTTCTGATTTTTGGCTGTATTTTTTGTTCATTCCACTGATGTTATTCTAATCACTTTGTATAATTTTTTTCTAATCTCTTCTTACTTAACTCTGTTTGTTCATAGAGATCATTCCATGTTTCTTTTTGCTCATCACACACATCATTTCTAACAGCACAGTAATATTCAATTACATTCATATACCACAATTTGTTTCACCATTCCCCAACTGATGATCATATACTTTATTTCTAATCCTTAGCTATTACAAAAAGTGCTTCTATAAATATTTCAGAATATGTAGTGCCTTTTTTCTTATCGATATCTTTCTTGGAGCATAAGCCTAGTAAGAGTCTCTTGTTCAAAAGGTTATGGACTTTTTAGTAACTTATTTGCATAATGTCAAATTGCTTACCAAAATGATTAGAAAACGTTGCAGCATTCTCCAAAAGTTATTAGAATGCAAACTTTCCACAGCTTCTCCAAAATTCACTATTGCCATTTTTTAATCATTTTTTTTCCAAATTGAAGGGAGTGAGGGGAAACTTCAGAACTGTTTTGATTTGTAGTTTTCTTATTGTTAGTTATAATGAGTCTTTTTCATGTAATTGTAAGTATTTTACCTTTTATTTATGAAAAAAAATTGTTCACATATACATACACACACAAGCACAATACATAGATTGAAAGATAAATAGACAGAATTCTTATATTTTGAATATCAATACCTTTTTTGGAGAAATTTAAAACATTTGCCCTATTTAACCACTTCCCTTCTTATACTAGATACATTGAAGTCTACATGGAGGATTTTCAGTTTCAAATAACCAGTTATCTATTTGATTTTTGCAATTATATTTCAACACAATTTGTTCAATTTATTACATGCATTTTATTTTATGTCTTTTCTTAGAAGAGCATGAGTAGGTTTTCAGAAAGAGAGAGGAAAAGAGACAAATGCAGACACATAAAAAAGGACACAAAAGGAGATAGAAAACAAAGAACCATGATATCCATCCCATCTTTGAACTGGTTTTGAAGGGACACTGATTTTCCCCTTTCCCATCCCTTATGAAGAATTGTGGGAGGAAATAAGATTACTGCTTCACCTCTTTTTTTTAATAGACCATGGCACACAGGTAATCCAACTATTCTAGGTCTGAGGCAGACAATAGTACTTGGCACATGCACTAAATCTTAATGGAATCTGTAGTCAAGTAATAGAATCATGTATGTAGAAGAAAATATGGTTTTGGCTGAGATATATAATCCAAGATTCTAGATGTAAGGGATTAGGGCCCTAAATTAACACCTCAGGAAAAATACACAATTGGAAAAGGTAAGGTGTTGGCTGTAGCTCAGAATCCCAGGCAAGGTCTACAGAAGGGGATTGTTTCTCCACATGAAACTGAAGTATTGTGGATGGATGACAATATCCAAAGAAAGGAATCTAAGGCTTAGCAACACTGTCTAAGACACTGATTTTCATTCCTTTATATGTTTTGGAAATAAGATTGCTAGAGGAAATAATTCAAAAATCAATTATCAGCTTGACTTTCTGGTAGCCCTCCAAGCTAAAGACTGTAGGCAGACACTCTGAACCTTTTTACAGTACTTTATTTTTACCTCAGGACTCATTCTGAGAGAAAAAAACAACAAAAATCCATCAATTATGGAGTCAAGGAAAGTTATTGTTTTTTGTTCCTTTAGTTTTGGAGAGGACCAGTGACAACTCAGAGAGATGTTTTGACATGTGCATGAATAGTCTTTAAGTGAGTCAGGGTTGCACAAAGTTGTCAACCTCATTTTGTCTTCTAAAGTCATGGAAGACCAGTGGAAAGACAAAAGTCAAGATGACTGGCATTGGCTCAGGATGCAGTAGATGACTTTGGTCACTACAATGTCTGAACAAGCTCTAAGGGTACCATACAACACATGCTTTAGCCACTTTCATGGCTATTGAAAAAAATTGTTCTCATCTACCTATTCTCCAGGAAGTTGTAATATGCTTGGGGTAGATATCCTTCTAATTAACTGATATATTTGAGGCCAGTTGGTTACCGATGTTGACCTGATTCAGCCTGTGTATTGAGACAATTTTACTAGGATTTGACTGCTATATGTTACAGTTTCTTAAAGTCACAAGTGAGAAATGTGTGACTATCAGAGATCAATGGTGGATGACCAGCACTGAAATGGGCTCAGAAAACTATGGCATTTAAAACATTGTAAGCCCTAGAAGACTACATCTCCAAGGGCTCCCTGCTACAACTTCCCTCAACACCTCCCACTTCCTTTGTAGGAGGTGTCAGAGGAAGTATAAAAGGGAAAGTTTGGCGTCTTTTTGCATTTTCTACCCTGGTCTCTCTGCTCTCTCAAGCCTGGAGGCTGGCTGAAGCTATCTACCCTGATCTCTCTCTCTCTTGGTGCCTTTTTCCCCTTTCTATCTACCTCCTAGTTTTGCCTAGACCTTCCCCTTTTAATTTAAATAAAACCCAGCTATTCTAAACCCTAAAGTCCTCTCATATCTTTTATTTGAGCCCTGAAAGCCCCTGGTCAATTTCCTCCTGCTGGGGCTGGGGACCCTTACCTTCCTTTCCCTTACTCTACCTTCCTCTCTCCTTTCTCCCATTCCTCCAATCATCAAACCTTCCATCTACCTTACCTAATACTCCTAACAAAGCCAGTCCTCCTCAAACACCCCATACACCCCAGGAAGCTATCTACACCCAGAGTGAGGAATAATCGTATTCTTGATTTCAAATCTTGTCTTAGAACTCTACTATGTGACCCTGGGTAAGTTGCTTAATCCTATTTGCCTCAATTTCCTCTTATGCAAAATTATCTGGAGAAGGAAATAGCAAATCATATCAGTATATTTGCAAGAAAAGTTAAGAGAAAAAGGAAGGAGGGTTTTTCAGACTAGCCCATCACAGAAAAAAGACTGAAGAAATGAGCAAGAGAAGAGAAACATGAAATAAATTAAGAAAAAATATAAGTAAATTATGAAAGAATGAATAGCACATAGAAGTAGTGGAGGGAAATTAAAAATAAAAGAATGGATTAGTTCCAATGACATTGAGGAAGGATAGAGTAATTGAAGGAAGAATTGTAGCCAGACATAAAGAATGAAATTAGATCTCAAGAAGATATACACAAAAGATAATGCATAACACAAAGTAGGAAGTATAAAACTTTAACCAAACTATTATAATATAAAAAAGAAAAAAGTCAGAAAATATCGATAATAATTTATTTAAAAACAAACAAAAAGTAACATAAAAGAAGCTTACCCAAATATTGGACACATTGAAAAATACAATTGAGCCAACAATTAAAAAATGAAATGAATTAAAAGAAGGAAAAGAGGAAAGAATAATTTGAAAATATGAGGCTAAGGTTATGAGAATATGAAAAGGTAATAGATAAAAAGTTGAGAAAACAAATTAAAATTCTGAAACAGGAACATGATTTATTAATAATGAGGATTTCAATTATCTAGAGATTGGAGTATTGAACAAGGAGTCAGGAGGGCCCGAGTCAAAATACAGAATCAGACACTCACTTTCTGTATGAACCTGGACAAATCATTTTTTTTTGCCTCAGTTTCTTCATCTAACAATTAAGGATACTAATAATACCTACAAGCTGGATTGTTATGAGGATCAAGTGAGATAATATTTGTTAAGGGTTTAGTACAATGCCTCGCTCAGTTATTATTATGTTTATTTTCACTGTACATATGATTACAAATTTGTTGGGAAAAGATCTGATGGTTTTACTGGACTACAAGGACAATTTGAGGTAGCAATAGGATGCAGAAGCCAAAAAAATTAATCCAAATTTAAAATATTTTAGAAATTGTATAGTTCCTACTCTATTATACATCAAATGTAAAACCACCTTCATCTTTTTTTTTAACCCTTAATTTTTGGTGTATTGTCTTATAGGTGGAAGAGTGGCTGAGGCCAGGTTTGAACCGAGGACCTCCTGTCTCTAGGCCTGACTCTCACTCCACTGAGCTACCCAGCTGCCCCCTACCACCTTCATCTTTTAATCCCTATAGATTTCTACCATGGTAATATCACTAAATTCTTATTATTCATTAGGAAATAAAAGGTTTCATTGGTTAGTGGAACTACTTGACTCTTAATGATAGTTGTTACATATTGAATCATGGTCAGCTCCTGGGGAAAGATATTTTGGTTTTACCCAGTTTTGTATAAAATTCTACATTCTATTTTGTTCATTTCTGGCTGCCATAGTTTAAAAGGATATTCATAATTTGGCAAGTATGCAGAGGAGGGAAAACAGTGAAAAATCTTGTATCCATATCATGTGAGAAAAGATTGAAGTAAATAGATATGTTTATGCTAGAGAAGAGAAAATTAAAGGGCAGGGGGAGATAAAACTATATACAAGTGTTTGAGTACTGCATTGAAGAAGTTAACACAAGAATGATGAGAGGAAGTTACTGAGAAATAAATTTTGAATTCATGTCAAGTAACAAACTAAAAACAAAACTTCCTAACAATTTGAGCTATCTAAATGTAGACTGGCCTTCCTCAAGAGGTGATAGGTTCCCCCCAATTTATTATTATTTCATTTTATTTTTTAATATTGATGCTTATAATAACTATTTTTGAACATTTTGTAATTCATGCTCTCTCCTTCCCTCTCCTGCCCCTCACTGAAATAGCAGATAATATGACATAAATTATATATGTAGTATCATGCAATACAAATTTTTTATGTTTGCCAGGTTGTGAAAGAAGACATATTGCTTATGTAAAGGGAAAAAAAAAACCTCAGGAGAACATTGTACACAGTAGCAGCAATAAAGTACAATGATCAACTGTGAATGACAACTATTATCTGCAATGCAAGGATCCAGGATAATTTCAAGGGGCTCATGAGGAAAAAGGCTATCCACTGTTCTAGAGGGAACTGACAAGGTTGGAATATAGATTGAGCCATGCCATTCTACATTTTATTTCCACTATGAATTTTCTCTAGAGGAAATGGATATGTCTTCTTTCACAACATGACAAACATGGAAATATGTATTGTATAATAACACATGAACAACCTATATCATATTACCTGCCATCTTGTGGAAGAGGGAGTGGATGGGAGAGAGGGAGAAAACAAGAATGGCAAAATTTCAGAAAGTGATTACTGAAAATTGTACTGATGTAATCTGGAAAAAAAATAAGTTTAAAAACTTAAAAAAAGGCAAAAAGGGAAAAAATTTCATGGAGAAAAAGTGATGAATGGTATACTTCAATCTGTATTTAGACTCCTTTTTAACATTTATTTCAAGCTCCTTTTCCAAAACAGCCATCAGTATACATTCAAAATCTAAAATTCTTTATCTTGTATTCTTCTTTACTTGCATCATATTTAGTTACTCTATAACTATATTATCAAATCCCATTCCTCCAAAGAATTTCACTTAACATTTGAACATGATATTCTTCCCCACTTTCATGCATAAGACAACTAATTACCAAATTCATATGATATTTTGTTTCATATTTCTCAACTTCCTTCAGAAAAAAAAGTTTCTATTTCCTCTTACAGCCCTCTTGTGATTTTGTTCCAAACTACTTCAGAATGGAATGAAAGTATATTACTAGGGGAAAAAAAGAGCTTCATTTCAATTTATGTGAAATAATAAATCAATCATTAAAATGGAAACTATGTGTGAATAAAACCTGGAGACAAGAACTGTCACTGAATTTTAAGTAAACTCTGTAGCAATCCTCAAAAGCCCAATACTTATTGTTTATGCAATTGATGTTTTGAGACAACTGTGTGTTGAGCCCCTGTAATTATGCCATAGTTACATTACAATTCCTGTGTAAACAGAGACATAAAACTGTGTTTTCTTTTAGTTTTTATTTGTTTGTTTGTTTGACAAATAATCCGAACAGGTGGATATACTTTATTAAATCTTTTCCTTGGGATATTACTAATGTCCATTCTTCAGGTATTCTCAGTTATTCTGTTGTTATTGTTGGGGTGGTTGTTGAAGTTGTGGTAGTTTTTTTTTTAACAACCAGGTCAGAAAAATAATCACAATCCTCATACAATGCTCATTTGACCATTTTTTAAATCTTCAACATCTGGCAAATGCTTTAAAGTCACTTTTCTTCATATTCCTTCTATTCAAATCACACGGAATAAATATGTTGAACAAACTGTAGGCTAGAGTTAAATTTTATCTCTTTTTGGAAGTGTATATTCCTTGTTCCACTAAAAAAGAAAACCAAGTTACTGGAGTAAATTTTTAAGTGAATAATAGTAATCTTACCCTGATAATTAATAAGCAAAACAATGTAGAGGTTGGGTCCAAACAACAAACAAGGCTTCCCACTTAGAAGTGACATAAAGTTCTGGGAGAATTGTGTTGCCCTTTATAGCTATAGAACATGCAGGAGGAAGAGAGCGTTTAGGAGGGAAATAATGAGTTCTGTTTTGGACATATTATGTTTATGATGTCTACTGGACATCCATTTTGAAATTTCTGAAAGGTAATGGAAGATGTGAAACTGGAGGTCAGCAGAGAGATTCAGATAGGAAAGGCAGATTTGAAAATTATCAGCATAGTAATAGTAAATAAATCCATGAGAACTTCTGATATCACCAAGTAAGTAGTATACAGGGAGAAGAAAAGAAGGTCCAGGACAGAACTCTTTAGCAGGTCTATGGTTAAGAGATTTGATCTGGAGGAGGATCCAGCAAAAGAAACAGAGAAGGGTAGATATAGTGATAGGAGGAAAACCAGGAGAGTCAAATTCTGAATTTGACTAGAAGAGAGTCAAGGAGGAGAGAATGATAAATAGAATCAAAGGCTGCAGAGAAGTCAAGAAGTATGAGAAATTATAAAAGGCCATTAAGTTGAGTAACTAAGAGATCATCAGTAACTTTGGAGAGAAAAGTTTCAATAAATGGTAATGTTCAGAAGATGAATGGCTAGAGGAGAGTGAGAAGAGAAAATATAGAGACATCTAATATAAACTGCTTCTTTGAGGAGTTTAGCTACAAAGTACAGAAGAAATACAGAATGATATCTAACAGTACATTGAACTCATAGGCAATAACACTATAAGCCATGACTGAATGAAGCTTTTCTAATATATGTATTTTCCCCATAAGATACCTGACAACCTACTTGTGCCTAGACATTAGACAGCAAGCACCCCAGCAGTCTGCTGGAGGGACATTTTATACAGCAAAATCAACAACAAAAAGCACAAAAATGTGAAATAAAGGACATTCAAAAGCATGAGAAAAGATACTTATTTACATTATGAGAGCCAAAACAAGAAGAGAGAACATTATGTTGTTTAATCTCATCTGAGAACTTACACATTAGAAGCCTCCAATTATTTGCCACATTGTCACACAAAGAATGACAGAAAAGGCACAGTGAATATTGATTTTGAAATGATAAATAAATATTTGGAAGTAAACAAATTCACAACAACAGAATCTCCGAATAAAGAGGATTGACTGTACTTGAAGTCTAAGTCAAAACTTTCAATAATAACACTTGACATTTATAAAGTCACAGGTTGGCAAAACATGCTTATATAGATTGCTTCATTTAATCCTTAAAATTCTGTGGTACAAGTACTATAAATATACACATTTTATATATGGGAAAACTGAGGTATATCAAGTTGCTTAGAATTATACAACTAGTAAAGTATCTGTGGTAAGACTGGAGTTCATGTCTCCTTTGCTTTCATTTTAAAAAGGGTCATCTGATTGTGATCTTCATCTTTTTGTCCTTTTAACAGCTGAAGCCAAATTGAACATTGCATAAGGGTTTCTTTCAGAAAAATGAATAAAATATTTGCTAAAGTTGGCTTTATTTTTCACTATAAGACAACCCAAAATACAATCATATAGAGTACTAGCACAAAGTAGGAATTTAGCAAATGTGTATTGATTTATATTTGATCATCTTATCTTAATACCAGTGATTATATGAAGCAAAAATACTACCATGAAATAACTGTTATTTATATATGCCTACACCTGTCACAAAAAATGAAGACTACAAAATTAATATTTACCAATGTGGAAACCATTTGAAAATCTGTGCTGTAAGATTACACAGAAAGTTAGAAGAAGGCTAGAAATCTCTTAAATGAGAAAAAAAAAGATAAAGATAAAAAGAAACCACTGCATTCAAATACAACCATTTCAACCTAACCTATTTTAACTATCTCTGGACTCTAAGAAATTATAATAAGATAGCCAAAAGAAGGTCAATTTTCATTATCAGTATTTCTTAATGAATTTTAAGGAATGCAAAAACATTTGATTCAATAAGTAAGACAGGGGATTCTGGGAAGATGGAGGCTTAGATGGAACAAATCTTAAAAACCTCCCCACCCTTACATACCAAGAAAGAAAACAATGAGCTTTGAGAAGAAAGAGGACCAAATCTAACAATGGGACAGAGCAGGGGGGACCCTACTGCTGAACAGCTAAAGTGATACACCAATAAAAAGGTTTGAATTCTTGAACTGTTGAGTCTAAGGGTATAGGGTATAGAAGGGGACCCCTCCCCCATGGGCTATGTGGAGTCTCCAGCAGCCCTTGAAATCTCTGGGTAGGCAGGCACACTGGTCTGGAGAGAGGGCCTTGCTGGTGCTGAACTTGGGGAATTGAACACAGGCAGCGGGAAGGTGACTGGGGGAGAAAGCCAGAGAACCACAGGAAAAAATGCTCAGAAGATGATGGCTTAGATGGAGCCAAACCTCAGACCACCTGGATTCCTCACACCGAGATAGAGAAAAAAGGCTTTAAGAGGAAAGATCAAACACAAAGATCAAACACAAAGACAGAGCAGGGGAACCCTACTTCTGGACAGCTTAGTGAAAATACTCCATATTGTACCCCCACTCCTTTTTTTATTCCTTCTTCAGGTTTTAGCCTCAGAGTATATTGAGCAATACAGACTAATCCAATCAATACAGGCTTAATCCCATCAATTGGACAGACAAGAAGTCTTCAGAGGGCAGAAATACTCCTACACCCCTCCCCCTGCAAAGACTGCAGAGAAAGTAACTACAAACCTCCATTGCCAGCTGAGGGAAGATTGTTCATCAAAGCTCATTAAATCCATCTGCTTAAACTAGCAGAAGAGAAAAGGAAAAAAATATGAGTAAACAACAGAAAAAGAGAAATGACAATTGATAGCTTCTTTCAAGGAAGTGAAAAGAGAGCAAATGAAATAGAAATAGAAGAGGAAGAAGTTTCAATGAATTGGACATGAGTTTTGTAGGAACTCACAATTCAATTAACTCAAGAACTTCAGGAAGTCAAAAAGCAATCAAGAGAGGCTGAAGACAACTTGAAAAAGGAAGTACATGAACTAAAACAAGAAAATAAAGTTTAAAAAACCAGAATTACCCAGCTTGAAAATGAAGCAAAGAAGGCAAAAGATGATCTATAAAGAAAATCAGACCAGAAGGAGGATGACCAAAAAGCCAAGGATGAAATTCTGTCTTTAAAAAATAGAATTCAACAACTAGAAGCAAATGACTTCACAAGGCAGCAAGAATATATAAAACAAAATTTAAAAAAATGAAAAAAATTGAGGAGAATATGAAATACCTCATTGATTAAACCTGGAGAACAGAGCTAGAAGAGACAATTTAAGAATTATTGGTTTACCAGAACATCATGACAAAAGAAAAATTTAGACATCATCCTACAAGAAATTACAAGAGAAAACTGCCCTGATATTCTTGTGCAAGAGTGAAAAGTAGTAATTGAAAGAATCCTACATTTAATCCACAACTGACAACTTCCAGGAATATTGTAGCCGAATTTGAAAATTACCAGACCAAGAAAAAAATATTACAAGCTGCTAAAAAGAAGTCATTCAGATATCAGGGAACCACAGTTAGGATAACACAGGTTCTGGCCTCATCTACACTGAAGGACTGGAAGGCATGGAACATAATATTATGGAAAGCAAGAGAACTGGGTATACAACCAATAAATCAACTATTCAGAAAAACTGACTTATATATATATTTTTTTAACCCTTGTACTTCAGTCTCATAGGTGGAAGATTGGTAAGGGTGGGCAATGGGGGTCAAGTGACTTGCCCAGGGTCACACAGCTGGGAAGTGGCTGAGGCCGGGTTTGAACCTAGGACCTCCTGTCTCTAGGCCTGACTCTCATTCCACTGAGCTACCCAGCTGCCCCCCCCCAAAACTGACTATATTTTTGCAGGAGAAAGTATGGTTATTCAATAAAATTGAGGACTTCCAAGTATTCATAAAGAAAAAAACTGTACTTAAACACAGAGTTTGCTGCCTGAACACAGAACTCAAGAGAATCATCATGAAGTAATTAAGAAAGCAGGGGGCTTGGGGGTGGGGAGGGAATCAGTAAGTAAGACACAAAATTCCAGAAACCAATTAAAATATAATTTGCAATCTCTATTCCAAGAAAATACTTGGAACCAAGGGTAAGAGGAGAGTATAAAAACAATGGAAAACATTATGATAGATGATGACATGAGATTGTGAATAGCATTACATTAACGTGAAAAGTATTGGAGACAAAAGAATGAGTCTGCCAAAAGCCTTGCATGATACCCAACTATGTCAAATCAAAACAAGTTTACAAATAAACAGGAAAGAATATAAGCAGCAACAGAATCATATAGATTTCCTCTCATGTTCATAATTATCCTTTCTTGGCATAATTGAAAGTGGAAGCATCAACATTTTACTTTTAAACTTAATTATTTGTTGTCCTATGCAGGAAATGGAAACGACATTAAAAGATGTGAAACAGCAGAGATATTACCAGGACACAATACATAGAAGACAACTCTGCTGGAACTGATATTCCAGCAGCTACTCACTCTCTCATCTCCATGAATGATGCAATAGTATGCATAACTATAGAAAGTAATCTTTCTCATCATATATAGAAAATATATGATGAGAAAAGGCAAACAATAAGGAATTTAATTGATATAGGGGATAAAGTCCTGAGCCTTGGAGTTAGGAAAATGAGCTTAAATCCAGCCTCAAATACCTATCAGCTTTGTGAACCTGGGGAAAATCATTTAAATTATTTTCCCCTTAGTTTCTTCCATTGTAAAATTAAGATAATATAATACCTGCTTCCTAGAATTATTGTGAGAAATAAATAAGTTAATATTTAGTCCAATCCCTGATACATATTAGGTGCTTTTTCTCTTTCTCCTTCTTCGTTCCCACATATACTTAAAAAGTTCCAAAATTGACTAAAATGTTAATATATGATATTTCATTATGTGTGTATATACACATACACATATATATGATATATGTATGTATGTACATGGACATACAAAGACCTATATATACATACACATATATACTCATATATATATATACATATATATATATATACATATACATTTATATTTAAAATAGAAGCACATAACTTGGTAAATCAAAAGACAGCCTTAAAGATTCTCCTCTAATAAGTTGTTTACATACACCTGCTGAGATTGTCTGACAAATGTATCAACAGTGATAATTTTGTTAAATGAACATCTGATTACCAATGTAAAACAATCTAGAAAACAGAGAGATATATTTTGACCATTCCTAAAGAATTTGAATAAATTTCAAATTGAAAAAAGATTCTCCATAGATGTGAAATTTTCCAAATATTGGGTATTTTTTTCTTCCTCTGATGGAACTGCATAGAAATAGAGCTGCTGAACATTACAGAGCTTCTTCAGTGAGTTCTGACTATGGTGACTCAAAGAGAGCTCAGCTTAGCAAAGTATATAAGAAAACAAATAAAATAAGGAACGGAATAAAACATTGTGGAGATTTTTATATGTTGCTCCCTGAGTAGGTATATAAATGCATACATTTTGTTAAATTGCTGAATATGGACAATAAATATAATAAATGGAAAGAAGGCTATGCTAAATTTGGGAAATTGTAGAGCACATTTCCTGAGACTATATTATATTCCCTGATAAAATGAAATGAAACACCACTTCCAACAGTAATTGTTCAGTAAGTGAACACATGTTTTCTTAAATACTTACTATGTTTTGGGTATTTTACTAATCTGTGGGTATACAAAGAAAGGCAAATCAACTGTAATAAAACCAAAGATTGTAAAAAAGCAAAATAAACAAAAATCTAATAGCTGGCCTGAGGTATACAACATACGAATGCAAGATATACTAAAAAAAATCAACAATAATATAAACAAAAACAAGTCCTGTTCATCACAAATATTGATGAAGTAATGCTCCATACAGATGTTTTGGAAGAACAAAGAATTGAATTCTGATTCTAGATAAAGTGTCAGGTAGTCTGAAGGACAATGGAAAGATTCTATGTCATAGTAGTTATAAATAGGGCTGGATAGAGCTAGGTAGAGCAGTGGTTAGACTATAGGATCTGGGGTCAAAAGATCTGAGTTTAAATCTGGCCTCAGATACTTATTAAATGTTTGACCCAAGGCAAGTCATTTAACCCTGTTTATCTCACTTTCCTCATCTTTAAAATGAACAGGTGAAGGTAATAGTAAATCACTGAAGTATTTTTGCCAAGAAAACGCAAATGGTTTCACAAAATCCGTCGAAACTGAAGTGACTGGAACAATAAAAACAGTAGTTGTAAATTTGTTCTAGAATATAACCACGCATGAGTTGAATGTGAATTACAGCATAAAAGTTATGATTAAGAAAATAAATAGTAGGAAATAGATGTAGACCATCTATTTGCTAATGATAACTAGAGATAATTTCAAGTTTTCTGTCAATATGCTTTGAAGGAAAAGAAAAAAATAGAGATTCTATGAATATAGATATAAAGATATATAAATTAGCTATATCTGCATTTATCTATATCTAGATATCTCTAGCTATATTTTCCCATTTTACTTCTATAAAAGAGAAAAAGAGAGAGGGAGCGAGAGATTTAGGATATCCAGGGTGATCTGGGCCAATATTATTGTAGCAATCACTATATTTTCATATTATATCAAGCATTCCTCAATGTGAAATGTGTGCATGTGTGTGTGTATTGAGGAGGGGGGTTCTCAAAAGCTACTTGCCATTATTTTAAAGAGTAACTAAATCTACAAAGTATCCCCTATAACCATAGGTGAGAGAACTGTTAGTTAAAAGTTGAGAGTCCTGCTTAGCTAAAAATGTAGGGAATAGGTCAGGGAGCCAGCCAAATAACGACCAAAAGAGATATAGCAATCTGATTAACTTCAACCCCACCTTTCCTGGACTTGAATCCATATGATAGTAGTTCGTTTGTTTGAGGTGTGGAAGGAGGGTGCAGTTTGAGCTATAAATGATGCCTATCATCTTTGCTGGAAATAAATATATACAATTGGAATGAGTCACAAATGTGAACATCAGTGGGGAAGCATAGAATTTAAAGAAAAGAATTCTGGATGTGGAGAGAAAACAAGGGCTCAAGTCCCTGTTCTATCATTTATTTCTTGGGTATTCTTGGGTAAAGTAGCTGACTCCCCTGGTCCATCAATTGGGGTATGACTGAACAGTGTATGATATATGATTGTAATAGAATATTACTATTCCATAAAAAATGACAAACAGAATAATCACAAAAACAAAAACAAAAACAAAAACCAAGAAACCTGGAAAGGCTTATATGAAGCAATGCAAAATAAAGTGAGCAGGACCAAACACAATAATGTAGGATGATCAACTATAAATGACTTAATTACTATCAAGAAGACAAGGAATCAGGACAATTCTAAGGGATTCATGAAAAAAAATATGCAGAAGACAGCTATGTGGGTCAGTAGATAGAGAGGGGATGTTTTGGGTTCAAATGAGACTTCAGACACTTCCTAGTTGTGTGACCTTAGGAAAATCAATTAACCCTTATTGCCTTGCTCTAGCTTCTTTTGTTCCTTGGAAACAATATGCAGTATTTATTCTAAAACAGAAGATAAGGGTTAAAAAAAGAAAAAAGATATCCATCACCAGAGAAGGAACTAATGGAGCCCAAATGCAAATTGAAACATGTCATTCTTCATCTTATTTCTTCTGTGGATTTTTTTAGAGTAAACAACATATATGTTTATATATACATATGTACATATATAGTTTCAAAACATGACAAACAGGGAAATATGTATTATATGATAATATATGTAGAACCTATATAATATACTTGCCTTCTTAGGGAATGGGGAGTAGTGGAAGGGAAGGAAGAAAATTTAAAAAAATTAAAATGAGACAGATTTTTGACTCTAGTTAATGTAAGAATTTGTCTTGGAAAATTTTATTTATAATAATTTATTACATGTTTATAAAAATTAAATGCACTATATTATTATGCTGTATGTTACATTATTCATAAAAATAAGAACTTTAACAAAAATAAAATGATTAGAATAAAAAAGAATAAGAGATAATTACTATAAATGCAATTGTTATGACAATAATACCAAAATATGAAAAGGGACAATAGTGTCCTCAAGTGTGTTAAGTTGATCTTTTTTTAAAAGTTCAGAAAATGGCATAGACAAGAATTGTACAAGCTCAGAAGGGAGAAATGGGTTATTGTCTGTATTGACAGGATTACTTATGTTGAGGAGGGAAAAAAAGAAAGAAAAGATTAGAAACCTTCATTATGGCAAAAAAATGGTTGAAAGGGGGAGATGCTAAATGTCTACAAAGTATCAAAATTAAGGTGATAGAAGCTGTTAAGTGGTGTGACCTTGAACAAATCACTTCACTTTTCAGTCCCTAATTTTCTTCAATAACAAAATGAAAGAATTTGATTCCATCACCTTGTCATGTTCCCTCCCCCACTAAGTTTTAAGAAACAGCATGACCATTTATTTTGTGTTCAATTTGTGCCCTAAACGGTTTCATTTTGGTCTTCTAAGCCACCATTTATATAAAAAAAGTCCTGAGAAAACTTCTAGAAATTTGCTTCCAGAGTTATAAATACATTCTGTATTTATACAAATATATATAATAAAATTTATATAATAATAATACAAATAATATAATGCAAATCTGTAGCAGTCGTCATATTACTTAAGAAGTGGAGAAATCTTCTGAATATACAACTATGCTACAGACCCACAAAGCACCAAGCACACGACCATGGAAGGCAGTGCCATTATGGGCTTTAGGAGGAAACTAATATACCAAGGCAATCATACACCCTTAAGGCAAATGCCTATAGGAAACAGAGGGACATGAAAAAAAAGAGGAAAAATCACTGTAAAAGGCATCAGATTCATTTAAATTCGACAAATACTTATTAAGAATAAATCACATACAGATATTATTTGGTTCTATGCACATGAAGATGAAGGAAGCCTAACCTTGACATGTTAACAGTTTAAGAATTGAGTTATCAATTCTATACATGCACTTGTACAGTCACTTAGAAGCTCCTTAATATATGGTTAATATACATTCTGAGATAGAATGCTAAATTAGACAATCCTTGACTCTAATCAAACTTATTAATCTTTGCAATCAAAATTTGTTCAAGTAAACCGAATACATAACTTCCAAAAGCTGGTTCTTTTGCGTGTTCAACTGAGGGCTTAAAAAATTAGGCAGCTAGGTGGAACAGTGACTATGAAGTCAGTAAATCTTGAATTCAAATACTGCCACACAAACTGTGTCACTCTGGGCAAGTCACGTAACTTTTGTTTGCCTCAGTTTCCTCATCTGTAAAATGTAGATAATAATAACATTTATACACCAGGATTATTGTAAGGATCAGATGCAATGTTAATTATAAAATACTTAGCACAGAATCTAGCACATAGTAAGTTCCATATGCCTTTCAACTCATATTTTATTATCATTATCATTATTATTATTGCCTATATCACTCTTGGGCAGCTAGGTGATGCATTAAATAGAGTTCCAGGCACAAAGTCAGGAAGATTTCAGTTCAAATCCATCCTTGGACATTTACTAGATGGGCAGGTGACTTAAACCTGTTTCTCTCAGTTTCCTCATCTATAAAATGAGTTGGTGAAGGAAATGTTCTTTTGCTACCCAAGTATCTTTGCCAAGAGAACTCCAAATGGGGCATGAAGAGTCATACCATCACACATTCATATTTTTATGCTTAGAAGAAAGTAATAATTCTTTATTGACATAAACAAATCCAGACATAAAGTAGAAGCAATTATGTGTTGTCACATTTTTTCAAAGAAATACAATCAACACTTTATTTCTCTGGCAGATTCAATATTAGAAATTTTGTTCAAACAAAAACTAGAGTGTCTGTCTTTCCATCCCTCCTTATATGCCTCCCCTCACCCTCTAGATATATAAACACATGCATATACATATACATATGTACATATACACTAATATATATTTATATATGTATTACACAAAAATATATATATACATACACACCATTATAAAATGGTCATAGATTTTCTTTTTCACTTTATGCTGTGCCATAATATTTTAAAATATGCCCAACATACTTGGGGCTTAGTATACTTTTTGCAGATATTGGGTTTTGTAAATGATCCATCTTTGACCATTCTATGAACATCAAAGCTGCACATAAATTCTAACTTCTCAGGGCCTCCAAGCAGTAGTCCTACTGTATTGAATCAGTCATCAATAACAATTTTGAGACCTCTATTGCCTCCAACTGTTCCCTATGGTCAAACAAAGGGAAAGGAAAAAAAAATCAAAGATCTCATAAAAATAAAATAATGCCTGATTTTCTTGCTATTTTGGATAACTTCAGAATAGAACCAACTGGAACTAGTACTCCTAAAAGTGAAATAATATATATAGTAGTTTCATGTCTCAAAGCCTTTTCATATATACATCTATATTTTATATACATATATATATATATACACACACAAACACATATATATGTATATATATACACACACACATATATATGTATATATATACACACACATATATATGTATATATATGTTGATTAGTTATATAGCGAATTGGAAAAATGAAGATCACTTATTTTCACAAGATTCTGGATTCATAATAAAACTTAGAAATCATCATATTATAGTCTATAATTTTACAGAAAAATAAAATAAGGATCATAGAAAAGAAATCACTTCTTAAGGTTATACATCTCCAGGAGGTGGGGTCAAAAGCGAGGGAGGGAGACAATTCGCATTTTAAAAGATTGGAAAATATATGTTGAAAAGTCTTATTGCATTTAAATGGGAAAATAAAATGTTTTTAAAGGTAAAAAATCCAGATCTTTTGACCCCCTAGCTCTTATAAGCTTTACAATATGCTCCTCAGTATGCATCCATCATTTTTTTTTAACCCTTACCTTCCATCTTGGAGTCAATGCTGTGTATTTGCTCCAAGGCAGAAGAGTGGTAAGTGCTAGGCAATGGGGGTTATGTGACTTGCCCCGGGTCACACAACAAGGAAGTGTCTGAGGCCAATTTGAACCTAGAACCTCCCATCTCTAGGCCTGGCTTTCAATCCACTGAGCCACCCAGCTGTCCCCACATCCATCATTTTGAAATTGTAAATTTCATTTGAAATTGTAAAATTCTGACACTTCAAATTAATATAATATTTTTTCACAATTACTTACACAAATAATTTTAATATTAAAAAATTGAGGTCCAAATTCTTTTCCTCCTTCCCATTCTCACTCCAATCCTTCCTTCTTCCCCAAGATAATAAGTAATTTGATATAGATTTTACATATGCAATTATGCATTTTTTCCATATAAGTCATTTCATGGAAGACATCTCAAAGAAAAAAAAAAGAAGAAAGTAAAATATAGTGTTTTGGTCTGTATTCAGACTAGATCAGCTCTTTCCCTGAAGGCAAAGGGCTTTTGTCATAATGAGTCTGGGATTGTCTCAGATCACTGTAATGCTAAGAATAAATAGGTTGTCGTTCTTCCAAAAAATGTTGCTGTTACTCTGTACAATGCTTTTCTGGTTCTGCTCACTTCATTTTGCATCAGCTTATGTAAGTCTTTTCAGTTTTTTCCCCCAAATCATCCTTTTCCTAAATTAATTTAGCACAACAGCGTTCCATTACAATCATAAATCTCAACTTGTTCAGCCATTCCTTAATTGATGAACAACACCCCCAAATTCTTATTCTTTGCTGTTGCAATTATATCCCTCCTTTTTAAATAAAATCTCTAAACGATACCTGGTATACTCTTCATTGTGTCTTAGAGCACAATAGTATTTCAACATAATCATATACCATAACTAGTTTTTGTTCCCACGTTATTATTGTTACTATTGTTATTTAATGACTAAAATATTATTTAATATACTTGACTATTTTTATGATTTTGGTTCTACTCTGTGTGACCCAGAAATTAGAAAATGTAGTTTCAAAGTTAGTTTATTTATAGCTGTACTGTTATTATTTATGTTAATCGAACCAGGAAAAATCTTCCATAAATTCCAAAGGAATATGTGCATCATTAGCTGTTTATTTTTCTTCCCCAAATCATATTTAATCATCAAATAATTCTCTAAGCCTAATTTCTTCCAAGATTTCTAGTTTATATAATTTCTTATCAATTTTGGGTTCTTTTCAAAACATTTTTTTTATCCTGGGACTCCATTCTAGGAGCATAGGGCCACAACCAGTAGGCAATGGGACACACAGTCGCTCAGGGTCACCCAGCTGGGAAGTGTCTGAGCCCGGATTTGAACCTAGGACCTTTTATCTCTAGGCCTGGCTCTCAATCCACTGAGCTAGCCCAGCTGCCCCTACTTTAGGTTGCAGTTTCTTTAGCAGATGTAGTTTTTACAGGGTGGGGTTGCTAGCCCCTGCCCAACCCTCCTCCTTTTTCATCCGGGCTAGGGACCATCCTTGGCCCAGGAGTGGTAAGGGTGGGCAGTAGGGGTCAAGTGACTTGCCCAAGGTCACACAGCTGGAAGTGTCCGAGGCCGGACTTGAACCTAGGACCTCCAGTCTCTAGGCCTGGCTCTCAATCCACTGAACCACTCTGCTGCCCCCTTTCAAAACATACATGCTTTATATTTTATTATAAAAGTAAAAACCAATGAGATGATGGTATAGTGATATTTTAAAGTCCCCGTTTATTCTAAAAAAGAAACAACAAGAAAAACAAAAGCAAGATGAAAGGAATCCTCTGTTACAAATAGAAAAATTATAACTGAATCCATACCAAAAGAAGTCAAAATATTTAAGAAATTAATAGAACTTTGAATAAAAAACAGGCCTTCTAACTTAGAACCTCAAGGTATTAATTAAAACTACTTTTAGTATAATGCTGAAATCTTGGTCACCATGATAGAAAGAAATTCCATGTTCCCTTAACAGTGTATAAAATGAGATTTTACTGTTTTTCTCCCCAATCCAAGTGGCAAAGTAAATTTGTGAGATTACCAATTAAAATGTATTTGGCATATGGACTCCCAGTAGATAATTAAGGCACTTTTTAGAAGAGTTCCTTAGTTTGGCCTCAAAGAACTGCATGACCCTTACATGTCAAAAAAAGGGGGGAGGGAGAGAAAAAGAAAAAGAAAAAATATCTTCAGGGGTATTGGTATTTCTTTCTTTCATAGTGACCATGAATTCAGCATTACACTGAAAACATTTTAAATCAAGACCTGCCCTAAAGCCTTTGCTTTTCAGCCTTCTACCACAAAGATTCACAGTCTAACCAGAAGTTGACTCATTGACTTGTGCTTGAGTTTCTGTCAGAGATTTCCTTTCTGCTACAGGGACTCTTCTGGAACATCTAATACCATATCTGTGTCTGAATAAACTGGAAAAACCAGAAGGCAATGAATCAGTCTAGTCACATGAATAATCCAGGTAGTCCTAGAGAGGAAATTTTGGTTTTCTGTTATTTATATATATTTTTTTTACATTAAGGATATCTAAAGATTCAGAAACTTTGTATAAAACACCCATCTTTAACTCCATCAACCATAAAAAAATGTTGCAGATGCTGATTTAGACCAGAGAGAGAACTGAAAGAAATGTGAAACCAGGGCAGGCTAGTATATATGACTGCAATGGGCTTGAAAGAAATAGTGCCAAAATCTAGTGGGATTCAAATAATCCCCTCTACTATCAAAGAAGCCCTTTGAATCAGGAAACAAGTATGATATAAATAAGTTCCTATAAAGTAAATTCCTCACCATGAGAACAAGAAGAAACAGCAATGTGCTCTGGCTCCCAAAAGTATAGTAATAACTAAAGGGAAGAAGTAAAAAACTGAGCATCAGGAAAATATAAGTGGGGAGAGGAGGGCACAGACTACTGAAAATTTCCATAAGAAGGAAATTAAATCAAAAATATAAAGCATAAGTGGATAAATCAACAAAGAATATTAAAATTACACAGAAGAGTGAGTACCAAAATGTCAAACAGATTACAAACTTTTCTAAACAAATATTAGAATATATTAAATATTATAAAACCAAGGAAATTTAGTCGGAGCATTATGAATCACAAAATTCTGTGGATTACCAAGAGTACAGGAACCACTCATGTTGCTGAACAATATTTTTAAAAGAAAATGGAAACTATAAATGGTAGGTAAAAAGGAAATAAAAGTCATAATTTATGGCCCAAACATTAGAGATCATTATCAGAAAAGAAAAAAAAAAACAAATGAATTCTCAGTAGGAAGAATTTAGTAAACTCAAAGGAAAAAAATTAGAATACATTTACAAACAATCTGGAAGAAGAGAATTAAATGGTAATAATGCTAAAAAGAAAATATGGTCTTTTATAGAATTAAAGTCATAAAATAAAATATATTTCATGTAGATAATCTAGGCTTGCAAAATCTCCTCGAATAATTTAAGAAACGTAAAAAACACCAAAGCCACAATGTAGGAAATAACACAATAAAATTGCCTGGAACTTTTTTTAATGTTGGGGGAGGATGGGGAGCAGTAGGGTTGTAGATCAATATCTAGAAGAATTTATTAATTCTCTTGATTTGGTGGTTGTGGGAATCAACTCTTTAAACCACCCTCCCCCAATATTAATGGTCAAATGTAACGGTTCCAAAGACAATATAAATTCTTTAGTGACTAGAGTATACTGTAACATATATTTTAGCTTTTCCTTGAATCTTCTCCTTTTTGTTTCTTCATTGAATTAATGTTCACTATTTTTTGCTGCATCAAGAGAGAGCATCCTGGGCAGTTTCTCCATCTATGACAGTGATGGTGGACCTTTTAGACACAGAGTACCTAAAGTGCAACTCTCACACTGCATATGAGCCTCACCCCAAGTAGGGGAGGGAGGAAGCACTCCCATTGGGCTGCTGGGCAGAGGGGTGGGTGATAGGAGAAATGTCCTCATGTGTACATGTAGAAGGGGAGGGGAGCAGCCTTCTCTGGCACTGTGCCAAAAGTGTGCATGGATCTATGTTATTTTCTTAACCCAGGCAGAAGGCAGTGTCTTCCTCACCTCTCCAGTCTTCTTTCTGTAGCTAAAATGAATAACTTGTGTCACTTTTTGCTGGAGTCAGGAGTATGAGCAAAGACCAAGGAGCCAATGTACCCCAATGTGAAGAAGAGTACTCCAATTTGAGATTATAAGGGAAACGATAAATGGGGGGATTACTTTATAACAAACTTCTCTGATAAAGGTCTCATTCCTCATATATGTATAGAACTAAGTCAAATGTATAACAACACACATCATTTACAATTGGCAAATTGTTAAAGGGTAGAAACAAACAATTTTCAAACAAAGAAATCAGTTATTGATAATCATATGAAAAAATGTACCTATTTAGTCTTTATAAGAGAAATGCAAATAAAAACAATTCAGAAGTACAATTTCATACCTATAATATTAGCCAATATAACAGTAAAGGAAACTTATAGATATTAGAGGGAATGTGGCAAAATTCGAATACTAAAGCATTGTTTGTGGAGTTGTGAACTTCTTGAACCTCTCCGGATGGCAATTTGGGATTAATGCCAAAGGACTATAAAACTGTGCATAACCTTTGAATCTGTAATACCCCTACTAGGTCTATATTCCAAAGAGATGAAAAATGAGGAGGGGAGAAAGGACCTACTTCTATAAAAATATTTATAGCAGCTCTTTAAATATATATATATATATATATATTTAAAGTGTGTACTAATTTGATTTCATTTCTGTCTAAAGGACTCTCAAAGTCTTCTCTAGCACAACAATTCAATATGCAGCACCTACCCTTTTTTTTATAATCCAATTCTCCCAGTTTTACATTGCTACTAGAAAAAAAAAACGTATCTTTGACACTGATATTTTTTTCTTCTAGCTTCTTAATAATTTTGAGGTTTTCACTAGCAAGTGCAGATCAAACTATTCACAAAGAGCAGATTCAGAAATAATTCTAGCATCAGCAATGAATTGTTTCCAGTGTGTTAAAATGCAACCTGCTTAATTTTTGTTATGTTTTTCAGTGTTTTCCTATTCATTCCTTTTTTAAATTTTAGAACATTTTTATTTTTCCAGATCATATGTCAAAACAATTCTTAATAATCATTTCTGACATTTTACAATCCATGATCTCTCCCTCCCATTATTCCTGCTTATTAAAGATGGCAGGTAATATGATATACATTATACACATGCTATCACAAAATACATATTCCCATATTCATCATGTTGTGGAAAAAAGACACATCTCCCTTACACTAGAGAAAAATTAATCAAGAAAATAAAGTGAAGAATGGTATGCTCTACTCATTCCTGATTTATAGAAATAAGTCTATTTAGTTTACAAGTCTGTCATTTCAGCTTACCTACTATTGTCATGTTTTCTGACATTTTTGCAACTCTTGCCTATTGTCACATTTACATTGAAGTCAGTAAGTAACAAAATATTTGTCAGATTTAATTTAACTTTTTTTCCATTTTTTTTTTATAAAACTATGCATGCTATGTGTATGCTACAAGATAGTGGTAAAGAAAAGATAGAGTCTTGTCTGTTGATCATCTGTCAGCTCATTTATCTCATCATTTCAGTTTATCATTTGTCATTTCAGTTCAATAACAATAAGGCATGTGACCTCATAATAGTGTAATGAGAGAGGGTAGCAAAGTGAAGCACCTCATTCTGAATAAATAGGAAAAACCCCTGGAAATGAAGATTTCAAGGAGACAGTTCAAAACTAATATTAAAAGGGTGATCTCCATTACCTTAATGCATAGATTTGAAACTTATAAATATTGCTGTTGTTCATTTGTTTCAATCATGTCTGACTCTTAGTAACATCATTTGGAGCCTTCTAGGGAAAAACTTCAATTTGTTTTATAAATGTGGAAACTGAGGCAAAATAGGTTTAAATGTCCAGGGTCACACAGCTAGTAAGTGTCCAAGGCAGGATTGGAAATCATGTTTTCCTGCCTATAAGTCCTGTGATGTATTTTCTATCACCTTTTTATAAATATTAACTTCATCTCCCTGAGAATTTATGAAAATGCTTATCAATATATCCCACATTTTTGAGTCCAGAGAATTAACATATTGATTTTATGTAGGACAGTGAGTAGATGAATGCAATTTTCTTTTTGTTTTAAAACTGTATTCATCATTCAAGTTTTTCTCATCTTTGTGCCTCTAGAGCAGGGGTCGGCAACATATGGTTCTTGAGCCAGATACGGCTCTTTTGAGTGCCAGATATGGCTCTTTCTGCAGGAACCATAAAGTCAATTTTTTTTCAGGCTCTGTTACAGGAGCGTGCACTGTGAGCACTGTACGGCTCTCATGAAATTACATTTTAAAAAATGTGGCGTTTATGGCTCTCACGGCCAAAAGATTGCCGACCCCTGCTCTAGAGAGTGAAACAGAAAACTGAGGAAAATGTTAGAATAAATTAAATACCTCTTTGACCAATAATTTGTATTTATTTATTATTTTGATAGAGTGAAATGTAGTGGTCATTAGATCCTAGACTTAGGGCAAGAAGGGAATTGAATATCAGTAGCACACAGGGAAGATCCCAAATGTATGGAGGATCATAGATTTTGAGCTAAAGTGAAATTTATAGATCAGAGGAGGTAATTGAGTCATTGAGGAAATATGATATATACTCAAAGTCATATAAGTATTAAGTGGCACAGATAGTATTTGAGCTAAAGGTTCTCTGACTGAGGACTCATGGTTGACCATTGTGTAACTTAATTAAGCCAGGTAGATGTCTCCTTAAAAAATTTCCTCTTTGTAATTAAATTTAGTGAGTTAACCCATTCTTACAGATGAGAATAACTTCCCATCTTATAGTGTACTTTTCTAAATATATATAATGAGATTATTCTTTAAAATACTCCCACCATTAAAAAAAATTCTGCATCTCCAGTGCCCAGCACAGTACACTATGCATAACCAGAAATAAATGTATTTATGTTTATAAAATATAACACAATACATGCATATGTAGAAATATACATGCATATATATGTGTAAATCTATGCATATATGTGTTTGAATGTATACATAATTATCAAATTGAAATAAATACTAGAGTCACAACAACTCAATGTCTTTTCATGGCACATCTTCTGAGAAATAAAAACATTTTTCAAAAAAATTGCACTAACTTTCATTTAATAGAATTCTCTGATGTATTTTACATGGAGAAAAAAGTTAAATATTTGCATATGAGTGCACACACACACATATATATTAATATGTGTATGTACATTTGAGTGTACGTATAATTTGATTTTCAATTGATTTCCATTCCTTTGTAGAAATAATTAATTCAGAAGTGAAAAATTATTCTATTTTGTATAGCATTTTACCAAAATGCAGAAATATACTATGCTAAAACAACGATTTAAATATTTTATAAGACAAACAAAATAAAAAGTATTGTTAAACAGTCTAATGCCTTTAGACAAATTCTTGTCATATTATTCATGAGTACAGCCTGCAGTAAATAGTTTTTCTGCTATTGTTTATTCTCTTGGGTAATAAAATCCATGTCTTATGAACAATTGTATTGCAATTCCTAGGCAATTAACGTTTCTTCCTACTGAAATACAATGTGCAATATATTTTACTGTGTAGAAATCTACCTACAATATGTAACAAATTCATATAATTATCAGACACGTAGTCTGCATGTCCTGCACTTTACCTCCTTGTAGATGTCTCTAAATTATCACTGTATTTTTATATCAAAGGATTTTGTATCTCTTCTATTGAAGCAGCAGGCTGTGCTGTCATCCCTCTCTGATAAAAATATCCAGTGAAGATGTGATGGATCTATGAAACCTTTCTCTTGATTTGCAGGGAAAGGAAAAGAGAAAGAGTGGAAGTGAAAAAAAGAAGAAAAGAAAAGGGGAATTTCCTTCAAAAGCAGGTCCTTTATGACTCTAATATCTTGAGATCATTCATATTTTGCTTTGATTACAGGTGAAACAAATTTGGTGATCTTGATGTTGTCCTCAGGGAAGTAATTTTTCCATTACTGGTTTGGACAGCAAGAAAGATATTTGGGGGATATTGGAACACCAAATCCTGCTCTCTTAAACCTTTGTTGCTCAAGAGTACTCTCAATTGATAAGAACAGGTTATCTAGCTGAGAGCAGCTTAACTATAGTAAATTCTCTCATTGTTCTTGACTTTTTGGGAAAGAACACTAATACTGAATTTTTCTTAAGCCATATTTTATCAATATGATGATAATGATGATAGAAATGAGGATGATGATACTGATTTTGAAGAAGATGATATTACATTAATATTTTGATTCTGTGATTGAAAAAGAACTTGACACTGTATTTGGGGGGAAGAGTGGAAATATTACCTAATTGATTTTCTCCCTATGAGCCTGTCCACTCACTTAGTGACACTGGTCCTCAGATGACATATTACTCCATCCTCGAGTCAACACTAGAAGCTCTTCCAGTATGGTAGAACTGACCAAAATCTATTCTCAACTGGTATAGAAATGAAAATTCAGAGTCCCCCTGTTACAAAGAAGCATCTGGGTAAACCTCTACTGGATTATGATCCTTACTCTTTTACTCCTATGACTAATGCTGCTGCTGAGGATGTTATTGCTTGAAACTTTCATAAAATGACATTTTATAGATTATAATTTGCTTTCCTCCCAAGTACCCTAAAACATAATCAATAATAAAGGTTCATATTTGTATAGTCCTTTAAGTTTAAATCCATTTTGTCATTAACTTCTCAGGATGACTTTGTGTTAACAATTAATTATTATCCCCATTTTTTCAGGTGAGAACACTAAATGTTAGAATTATTAAGTTCAGGTATTTAACCACTAAATTTCAAAGTTATGTCTCATAGGTATTCTGATCTAAATCCAGTTTTTTTCCCTATGCTTTTTAGTGTGATACCTCAAATTTTGTTGAGCAAGATGGCATAGTGAGCAGTGCTAGGTAGCTAGGTGATGCAGTAGATAAAAGAATATACCTAAAATCAGGAAGACTCAAGTGTGAATCCTGCTACTGATGCTACCTGTGTGACTCTGTGCAATACAATGAACCTCCCCCTGGCCTCAGTTTCCTTATCTATACATTATAATAATAAGAATACCTAACTAATAGCATTGCTCTGAGGTACAAATATAATAACCTTTGTAATGTACTTTCAAAAACTTAGATTGTTATATAAATGCCAGCTATTATTGTGATATCTTTTTAGCTCAAAATCTTTCCTTTGACACAGAGTCAGCAATATTGAAAATGCCTTAGGAACAAGATCCATTTTTGTTCTTATCTTTTAATCCACTTTAAGGTGTGTCAGGCACCATGCTATATATCTAAATATCTATATTCTATAAAACATACTAACTGACACACTTTAGGTGCTTAATAATTGCTTATTGCGTTGATTCGTATTGTTTGTTTTTCTTCTATTTTATTTTTATCTTTAATTTAATAATTTTAATCTGTTTTAATTTTAATATAAATGTTTTAATATTTAAAAATCTATTTTTAATTTAATATTTTTAATTATTTTAAATAATTTTTTATTTACTACAGTAACTTTTTATATAGTTAAGTCATTTTTTCCACAATGGAATTAAATGATATAGCCATGCAATGATAGTTTTAATCTCAAGTGTCATGTAGTTTCAACTATTCATTTTGTAGAAGAAAAATTGAAGGCAAGAGAGATAAAGGGAAATTATTTAGGAATCCTTAGTCAAACTGGGAGAAATTCACCCAAAATTCAGGTCACCAGATAACTATCTCTCAGATTTTTGTTTTGTCTTTCACTATATCTCATCATCTCAAAGATTCTGGTCTCCTTAAAACAGATTCTAATAATTCTAACAGAATTTCAATGAATTTCTTATTCTAGGAGAATGCAACAAATGGAAATATATGAATTTGGATAAGTTTTTTTGTTAGAACAGGATTAGACATATGATGAAGAAAACAAATCCAATAATAAGTTATTAGGCTACTATTCATTTAAAATAAGTCATCAATAAAGGAACTTTGTTTCTTAAGCAAATAGTGAGATATTATATATGTATACATATAATAAGGTTACATAAAAATTACATCATTTTTATGTAACCTCATTTATTTGAATTTCTTATCCTTTCCAATGACAGTGTTCTAAGGGCAGTATTTTTATACATCACAATGCATTTAATAGGGAAAAATATTCAGGAATATGAACTTGGAAATTTGGGATATAGTGTACTTAATGAAGAATTTTGGGTCAAAATGAAGATTCTCACAACCTGCACTTTTACTATTATTTTAAATGCCAAGAGTCTCTTTAGTAATATCCAATTAAATAAATGTCATGCTCTATGTCACTGCATCAGGAAATAATGAATCTTTTCCTTTCCCTTATTTTCTTTTATCACAATGGCTGAAATATCCTATGAGTTGGGACTTACATACTTAGCAGTATGTAGAATCTTTTTTGTCTGGATGGAATCTATTAGCAATCTTGATAAAATACAATATTATTTGATGGTATTTTGCATCAGCATTTCAACTTCCCCCTTTATATTAGAAAAAGTTGATTTTTTCTGACACTCTGAAAAGTAGAATAACTGCCATTTTTAGCTTTGGAAATTTAGAATCCCAAAAGAAAGGCATATTTGAATGATGGATTAGTAAGTGATTTATTTCACATCTCCTTCCATTTCATGTCAAAAGAAGTTANAAGATGTGATGGATCTATGAAACCTTTCTCTTGATTTGCAGGGAAAGGAAAAGAGAAAGAGTGGAAGTGAAAAAAAGAAGAAAAGAAAAGGGGAATTTCCTTCAAAAGCAGGTCCTTTATGACTCTAATATCTTGAGATCATTCATATTTTGCTTTGATTACAGGTGAAACAAATTTGGTGATCTTGATGTTGTCCTCAGGGAAGTAATTTTTCCATTACTGGTTTGGACAGCAAGAAAGATATTTGGGGGATATTGGAACACCAAATCCTGCTCTCTTAAACCTTTGTTGCTCAAGAGTACTCTCAATTGATAAGAACAGGTTATCTAGCTGAGAGCAGCTTAACTATAGTAAATTCTCTCATTGTTCTTGACTTTTTGGGAAAGAACACTAATACTGAATTTTTCTTAAGCCATATTTTATCAATATGATGATAATGATGATAGAAATGAGGATGATGATACTGATTTTGAAGAAGATGATATTACATTAATATTTTGATTCTGTGATTGAAAAAGAACTTGACACTGTATTTGGGGGGAAGAGTGGAAATATTACCTAATTGATTTTCTCCCTATGAGCCTGTCCACTCACTTAGTGACACTGGTCCTCAGATGACATATTACTCCATCCTCGAGTCAACACTAGAAGCTCTTCCAGTATGGTAGAACTGACCAAAATCTATTCTCAACTGGTATAGAAATGAAAATTCAGAGTCCCCCTGTTACAAAGAAGCATCTGGGTAAACCTCTACTGGATTATGATCCTTACTCTTTTACTCCTATGACTAATGCTGCTGCTGAGGATGTTATTGCTTGAAACTTTCATAAAATGACATTTTATAGATTATAATTTGCTTTCCTCCCAAGTACCCTAAAACATAATCAATAATAAAGGTTCATATTTGTATAGTCCTTTAAGTTTAAATCCATTTTGTCATTAACTTCTCAGGATGACTTTGTGTTAACAATTAATTATTATCCCCATTTTTTCAGGTGAGAACACTAAATGTTAGAATTATTAAGTTCAGGTATTTAACCACTAAATTTCAAAGTTATGTCTCATAGGTATTCTGATCTAAATCCAGTTTTTTTCCCTATGCTTTTTAGTGTGATACCTCAAATTTTGTTGAGCAAGATGGCATAGTGAGCAGTGCTAGGTAGCTAGGTGATGCAGTAGATAAAAGAATATACCTAAAATCAGGAAGACTCAAGTGTGAATCCTGCTACTGATGCTACCTGTGTGACTCTGTGCAATACAATGAACCTCCCCCTGGCCTCAGTTTCCTTATCTATACATTATAATAATAAGAATACCTAACTAATAGCATTGCTCTGAGGTACAAATATAATAACCTTTGTAATGTACTTTCAAAAACTTAGATTGTTATATAAATGCCAGCTATTATTGTGATATCTTTTTAGCTCAAAATCTTTCCTTTGACACAGAGTCAGCAATATTGAAAATGCCTTAGGAACAAGATCCATTTTTGTTCTTATCTTTTAATCCACTTTAAGGTGTGTCAGGCACCATGCTATATATCTAAATATCTATATTCTATAAAACATACTAACTGACACACTTTAGGTGCTTAATAATTGCTTATTGCGTTGATTCGTATTGTTTGTTTTTCTTCTATTTTATTTTTATCTTTAATTTAATAATTTTAATCTGTTTTAATTTTAATATAAATGTTTTAATATTTAAAAATCTATTTTTAATTTAATATTTTTAATTATTTTAAATAATTTTTTATTTACTACAGTAACTTTTTATATAGTTAAGTCATTTTTTCCACAATGGAATTAAATGATATAGCCATGCAATGATAATTTTAATCTCAAGTGTCATGTAGTTTCAACTATTCATTTTGTAGAAGAAAAATTGAAGGCAAGAGAGATAAAGGGAAATTATTTAGGAATCCTTAGTCAAACTGGGAGAAATTCACCCAAAATTCAGGTCACCAGATAACTATCTCTCAGATTTTTGTTTTGTCTTTCACTATATCTCATCATCTCAAAGATTCTGGTCTCCTTAAAACAGATTCTAATAATTCTAACAGAATTTCAATGAATTTCTTATTCTAGGAGAATGCAACAAATGGAAATATATGAATTTGGATAAGTTTTTTTGTTAGAACAGGATTAGACATATGATGAAGAAAACAAATCCAATAATAAGTTATTAGGCTACTATTCATTTAAAATAAGTCATCAATAAAGGAACTTTGTTTCTTAAGCAAATAGTGAGATATTATATATGTATACATATAATAAGGTTACATAAAAATTACATCATTTTTATGTAACCTCATTTATTTGAATTTCTTATCCTTTCCAATGACAGTGTTCTAAGGGCAGTATTTTTATACATCACAATGCATTTAATAGGGAAAAATATTCAGGAATATGAACTTGGAAATTTGGGATATAGTGTACTTAATGAAGAATTTTGGGTCAAAATGAAGATTCTCACAACCTGCACTTTTACTATTATTTTAAATGCCAAGAGTCTCTTTAGTAATATCCAATTAAATAAATGTCATGCTCTATGTCACTGCATCAGGAAATAATGAATCTTTTCCTTTCCCTTATTTTCTTTTATCACAATGGCTGAAATATCCTATGAGTTGGGACTTACATACTTAGCAGTATGTAGAATCTTTTTTGTCTGGATGGAATCTATTAGCAATCTTGATAAAATACAATATTATTTGATGGTATTTTGCATCAGCATTTCAACTTCCCCCTTTATATTAGAAAAAGTTGATTTTTTCTGACACTCTGAAAAGTAGAATAACTGCCATTTTTAGCTTTGGAAATTTAGAATCCCAAAAGAAAGGCATATTTGAATGATGGATTAGTAAGTGATTTATTTCACATCTCCTTCCATTTCATGTCAAAAGAAGTTAGTTTGTTTTTTCTCCTACCAAAGAAATTCATACATTACCCTTAAAATGTTATAAGTTCACATTGAAGGAAATATAGATTTTGCTCATTGATAATTTCAAGAATTTAATTTGTTTGTTTGTCTGTGTATAGCCTTTAAAGGTTAGAATAAAGTTTCTAAAATTATTTTATTTTTCATATATTTATTAGATCTATGGATAAAGCATCCAGGTTCGAACAAGTCATGGAGAACATTATGGGATGTAAGATAGATCTCTTTGACCACATTAAATTAAGTTAAAAGGTTTTGCACCATAAACAAAACAAAATAATGCAGCCAAGATTAAAAGGGAATCAACAAACTAGGGGAGGAGGGGAATTTCTAGCAAATATCTCTGAAAAAGGCTTCATTTCTCAAATAGAAAGATAACTGAGTCAAATTTATAGGAATACAAGCTATTTAACATTTTAAAATGGTCAAAGGATATGAACATATAATTCTCAGATGAAGAAATTAAAACTATTTAAAATTATATGAAAAATGCTCCAAATTACTATTAATTAAATAAATGCAAATTAAAACAACTCTGAGGTACCACTTCGCATGTATAAGATTTGGATAAGATGACAAAGAAGAAAAATGATAAATGTTGGAGATGTGGAAAAACTGTTAGTGGAATTGTGAACCAATACAACCATTTGAAGAGCAATATGGAGCCATGCCCAAAGGGCCATCAAATTGTGTATAGCCTTTGACTGAGAAATACCACTAGTAAGTCTGCATCCCAAGGAGATAAAAAAATTGAGAAAAAAGGATATTATATATATATATATATATATATATATATATATATTTATGTGTGTGTGTGTGTGCATGTCTGTGTGTGTGTGTGTGTGTGTGTGTGTGTGTGTGTGTGTGTGTGTGTGTAATCTTTTTGTAATGTCAAAGACCTGGAACCTGAAAGGATGTCCATCAATTAGGGAATGACTGAACAAGATGTGGTATGCAATTATGATGGATTGTTATTGTGCCATAAAAAATTATAATGTTCACAAAAATCCTTGAGAGACATATCAAATGGTTCCAAGTGAAATGAGGAGAATTAAGAGAAAGATATGTAAAGTAATAGAAATAAAATATAATGATCAATTGTGAGTAATTAATTTTTATTAGAAATGCAAGAATCTAAGACACTCCAAGGGTCTCATGACAAAAAAGCTATTTATTGCAAAGAAGAAATTGAAGACATCTAAATGAAGATTGAAGGCTACCATTCTTCATTTTATTTCCCCACATTAATTTTTCTCTGGTGTAAGCAATATGTGTCTTCTTTCACAACATGATGAACATTTAAATATGTATAATAACACATGTGTAATCTATATTATATTATGTGCTATCCTATTGGGTGGGGATATGAGGGAAGGAAAGAACCTGGATTGCAAAATTTCAGAATATGTTTATTAAAATTGTATCAACATATAAAAACAAAAAAGAATATAAAATATTGACATAGTGGAGCATCTTAATGATTACATAGGCCAAATTGCTGATATTTCTGATAAAACTGAGGTCTATTGAAGTTCAATCAATTAATCATTATATATTTACTAAGTACCTACCATGTGTCAAGCACTGTGCTAATGTTGAACAATATTCCCAAGGTCATATGCATTATGAGTAGATGAGGATTGGTTGGGAATCAATGCAGTCAGACATGGCCTTCTGCACCAATAATTCATTATCTCATTGATTTGTGATTTAAAGCCAGAGAGCAAAAAAATGCCCATTTATAAATACATGGAAATCTTGAAATGTTCCAGTGCTGCAATAGTAAAATATGTAATCAGATTTGCAATGCAAAACACACCACATTTTGATGACCACAGTGACTCCTGAGAGTGTTGATATCACAAAGAAAAACTGTCGTTTGAAAAATTTTGGGCTGCCACTAAGTATTTCCATTGTCTTTGGGGAACTGATCAAGCATTGTTTATGGAAATCAGTCACATCATAGATTTTGGCCTCAGAGAGACCTCTATCAAGATTAAAAAGAAAAAATACAGAGAAAGTGAAGGAAAATAACTACCTGTTATTCAACTTTGGAACTAACATGAAAAGTTGAAAAAAAGAGGTTAGGTTTGATGAGAGTTTTGGAATAATTTTAGATAATATACTCATATAGTTTATGTGCATATATATATATATATATATATATACACGTGTACACTATATATAATCAGTGTGTCTGAGTCTTTGTGACCCCATTTGAGGTTTTCTTGACAAAGTTATTGGAATTGTTTGTAATTTTCTTTACTAGCTCAATTTAAAAATAAGGAAACTGAGTCAAACAGGGTTAAGTGATTTGCCCAGGGTCATAGAACTAAGAAATATCTGAAGCCAGAATTGAAGTCAGGAAGATGACATCTTTCAATCCCAATACTTTCCCCAGTTCTATCCCTTGTGCCACCTAGTTTCCTATGTGTCTATCTATAGATTGACCAATCAGTGGATCAATTTATCTATATGAAGGTAGCTAGGTGGCTTAGTGGATAGAGCATCAAGACTAGAGTCAGGAAGACCTGACCTCAAATCTAGCCTTAGACACTTGTTAGTTGTGTAACTTTGAGCAAACCACTTAATCTTTGTTTGCCTTAATCCATTGAAGAAGGAAATGGAAAACCACACTAATATCTTTTTCAAGAAAACCTCATGATCAATAGTGACATGATATAGTCCATAGGGTCACAAAGATTTGGACATGACTGAACAAAAACAACACACACACAAATGTTATACCTATCAATTTATTTATCTCTCTACTATCTACCTATCCTTCTATCCATTTAATCTATAGATTGAGGTTTGAAATATCAAAACTTAGATGCTTGTTCTCAGCCTGAAGTTGTTCATCCAACATTAAGTTCAAGAGTTTTCCTTTCTTTTTAAATAAAGAATCTCTTCCCTCAATGAAATCAATCTTCAGTATTCAGTATAACATTACTAATGATACTATTCCATATATTATGGGCATATGAATACTTTTTATGTATGTTCCCTCCACTGTGGTCAATATCCCTTGTCTAACATTAGTGTTTGGGTGACTCTTCACTGTCAAAAGCTAAGTGAAATGAATGAAAACTGCTAGGGGCTATCAAGAAGGAAAGGTTTTGTGAACAAGACTCCAATAGAGTGTATGTCAGTTTTTTGTTTCTGTTACATGTTCTTGGTTTTTTAAAAGGACCAACGACATCATGAGGGTGCTGTCTGATGTATAAGAATTGAATTGAATTTAGACCAAGATGCACCAAGTTATCTGTCTCCCTCTCTTTCATAGTCACTGAAGTTGTGGCAAGACAAAAAGCAGAATGACTAATGATAGCCTGATTTTGGTGTCTTTGACTTCTTTCATGGCCACTGGAACTCGTCTCCTACCAAGGAAGTCTTCATGTGCTAGGAGTAGTCATCCCCTTAAATCATTCATGGATTTGTGGCTCATCAGTTACCCTTAACCTAGTTTTGCCTTTCTGCCAACAAATTTTCCTGTAGTGTGTTTGCAACCCATGTTACAGCTTCTTGGAACCACAGGTGAGAGTTGAGTACCAAGTGGACACAGAAAGTAGATGAGCAACTCTAGAGAGGACTTGGGCAAGCTCTCATACTAAGGATGTTAATCCTCCTTGAACATGTCTATCATCTGCAGAATAGCCTTGCTAGTGAAAATGTCCCTCACTGGAATAGTCATCATGAAGGGATGAATTCATTTATTTTGCATTTAAGAACCCTTCAGTGCTTGTCATTAGTGTCATGGTAACAATTTTAATATTTTTATAACATTTCTGGTACATTTTAGACTAAAAGTTTGTGGAGCACTTTTCCCACAAATTCTCAGTTTAATGGAAATTATTCTGAACTAGAAAGGAGTTGTGAGTTGTGAGAAAGTTACCTAGCCTCTAGATCTCAGTTACCTTGTCTACAAAGTGAAGGCATTGGACTAGTCCTTTAAGATACCTTTCAAATTTCCATTTGTGATTCACTGTTTAGTAGATATTTCAAATATTATCAATATTGTATAGATACTGAGGTGTTAGGGACTTTAGTGAGTTCTTTATGCTCACACAATTAGTAAATATCAGAGGAAGGATTCAATTAGAGCTGCCCTTGTTCCAGGTAATACAGAGAATCATTATGTTATTTTGCATCCTAAGCTTTAAATTCAACCTCAAATCTAAGGAAATTCAATCGTGCTCCATCTAGTGATCATTCTTCCAACTATCCTTCAGTATCAATCACTATTTCCTGCTTCCTTCAAGGATTAAGCTATTATTTTCTCAATCCATCAGGAATTGGACATCCATAATTTTGTCTATAGTAGCATAGTAAATAGAGTGACAAGCCTGGTGTCAGGAAGACTTGTCATCCTGAGTTGAAATTTGGCTTCAGATACTTAACAGTTGTGGGACCTTGGGCAAGTCACCTAATCCCATTAAACTTAGTTTCCTCATCTGTAAAATGAGCTGGAGGTGGAAATGACAAAGCATTTCAGTATCTTTGCTTGAAAAAAAATCACAAATGCTAATCCAAAGAGTTAGACATGACTGGAAAATGACTGAAACAACAATTCTATTTATGTTTCCTTTTGTGGATCTTGATAGCTGTTTCTGAATGGGCACATGCCAGCCAATTTCCATCTACCTTTATGAAAGTAACTTGCCTAAAGCCTGGCTCATATTTACAATTAGAATGAGTAACTCAGAGGAGTAGCTGAAGATGGATGACATGGAGCCCTTGCGACTGATTTATCAATTATTATAAACTTCTAATAATTATAATTGCAAATTAAAGTTGATTTATAGGAGTTAAGCCATCATCAAATTGTAGATGTGTTTTAAAGCCATATCTAAGATTATAGAATAAGGGAGGAATTGAAAATGTTAATGAAGATTCTGCATGGAAACACACACATGCACACACACACACACACACACACACACACACATATATATATATTTGATGTTTATCCTTGTGTCTGTGCAAAGGGTCTGTGAAATTTAAGAAGTTACCAAAGAACAGATGCAAATTGGTGATAGGATTACAGAACTTCTGTGGATACAATCATGTTCTGAGTGTATCATATGAATTTCGAGACATTTCCAAAAGCTGGGTTTTTAAAGGAAGGATATTCATTTAATAAGACTGACACTGGATACAGTAGACACATTTAAATCAAGTTGCTGGTACAGCATAGAGGTTACTTTTATTCATGGAAGCTTAGCAGGTGTGATACAGTAGGGTGCCCTCATTAGAGAAGGCTATATTCCAGGGAGGTATACTAGTGACTTAGGGGGATTTTCCATGCTTCAGGGTTGACCAAGGATAACTGAAGACCTGGAAAATGACATCATAGATCAGGGGGCCATACTATAACAGTGGATCTATATGTAATTATCGAGGTAGATATTCCTTCTATTAAAATCAGAGTTCTGCTTCTGTGATGCCACCAGATACACTAAGATACCATTCAGAAACTTTCATTTCCTTCATCTCCTTGGACACAAGCTAACCAATACTAACAATGAATATTCATAATCTTTTTTGTAGCAATAATATTTATATTATTGATTTTAATTTACTTTATAGACTATATCTACATATGAATGAGCTTGTATATGTTGGGGAGGAGGGATGTGGGAATCTATACAGTTTGTGAAAGAGATTATTTTAAAGAAATTAGTTGGTAAAATGCTATATCTGTGGTTGGTTTATCCTATCTTTCTTCCATCTTCACATTGCATGTTCAGTATTTATGTTTTGTTAATATTAGTGATAAATTGATATATTACTGACTTGCAGAGAGAAGTAGGTTTGTTGATTCTCCTGGGTTTTTTCTGATTCGGTGAAGACTATGTCTAGGACCAGACAGTACTGTCTTTCCACAAGCTCCTGATATTTTGTTTTTTTCTTTCACTCTTGAGAGGCTACCACTCATCTCTTTTCTCTCTTCTGGTCAACTGATCATTAAAAAAATAAATTTATCCCAGGCCATTAATCTTTTATTACTAAAAATGATTTCTTTCCTTATTCTTGGCCCTATTATCAACCATTTTTTCCTTTCCCTTTTCAATGTTTATATAGAAAAAAGACTGTTAAAACAGTGAAATTTCTATTATGTACAGTTTTTTAAAAATATATATATATATACAGATATTCAGTTATGAGAGCAATTAATTGTCTGTGTCACTTTCAGAACTTCCTTTTGTTTTCTTCTTTATATTTAAAAAATGTCATTTCAGTATTATACTTGTACCACTTGCTTTTGAAATTTACCTATTGTTAATCTATTAATTCTAAACACTGGAGTGCCATTGTGAAATAATAGAAAGAATAATGACCAGAGAGGGAAAATCCCTGGAATTTGGGGCTATTTAATCTTAGCATATGAATAGAAACTCTCTACATTAGATATGAATCTAAAAAGTATAAAAGGGGAGAAGTTTGGATAAATATTTAAACTATTAGTAAAAAAAATTCAAATTTTTGAAGATGTGTAGAGGAAAGAGAGAGAAGCAAATTTCATATATGGGATGCCCTGCCATGTTCTTCAGTTAAGAACATTGAAGAAGGTATATATGCTAGTTTTGTATCTCTCTCTTATCTGTAAAATGAGTAGTTAGATTACATGACTTATTGATTGGAAGTTCCCTCCAACATATAAGTCTAAAAAATATTAAAAAGAGGAAAAGGATACTGGACTGTAGTCCAATCAATGAAACTAACTTTTTAAGTGGGACTGGATTCTAATGACTATTAGATTGACAAAACAAGAATGAATAGATGCAGCTCCGTTAGAATGAAAGAAGAAATGGGAATTCAAGATCTTGTGGAAGGGCAGAATATTGTCTGGTTCTATGCATAGACCTGACTGAATGTGAGAAGTAATGGCAAAATTCCCTATTTCTTCATATGAGTGATATATCAAGTCAGAACCCAATTGTTAAGAAAACAATGGGCAAGCTAGAGCAAGACTATTTCCTCCACAGTCAACTTAAAGCTTGTTTGATTGAGATAGGATCATGGATTCAAAAATTACCAGCACTGAAGAAAATCTTGAGAAATCATCATTTTCTGTATATGAATAATTCAACTTCTTGGATTTTTCTTCTAGAGCTTTAACAACCTACTGTTGTTTGGTCCGGGGTCTAGCTGGGAAAACAGGAAGCTTTCTGGTATAGGATTTATTTATCCCTATCTGTTTTGAGGTTAGAGAGATGCTGGAGTGGCATATAGCTTCAATTCGCAAGAAGGAGCAGATTTCTGATGTAAATTTGGCCCTGATTTTTGTTAATTATCATCTTTTGGAAACGTCAGACTGAGGCTCTTCTAGCCATGATCATTATGAGCAAAAATGAACTTCCTGCCATTATCATTAGGGACAAAAATAATGGCAAAAATGAAAAAAAGATAGATTTAAACAAAATTTCCTATGTAAAATAAGATTACTCTGCCTCATCAGTCATGGTAGATGATTGACAGTGTATGAACTTTTAACTTCTCTTACCTGGAATTAGATGACCTGGCCATCTTCCCAAAAGGGTTTCTATGATTTGGCCCTTCTCCTTATTTCCTTTAAAGTAAGAGTTTTCTTTCTAAACTCATTTCTGATTTATCCTGCATATCCAATATGTACATAGTTGTTTACATGGATTCTTGTTCATTAGAATATAAGCTTTTTTACAGAACATATTATTTTTCCTTTCTTTATATCCCCAGTGTTTAGCACAATGTATATATGTTTGACACTGTCCAATCAGACCTAACTCTCTTAGGTAAATATCTACTGTTGGCTATAGGAATGGCAACATAGGAATACTTTCAGGCTTTGCACAGTAATATTCTCCCTCTGATTCATAAATTAAGCCTCCATTTGCTGTCAGAAGGTGCATAATATGTGTTTATTGAAATGAAGTGTGGATTTTTAGCTGCTAAGAGATTAGAAATCATTTTTTTTCTGGTCAAGCTACTACTTATTACTTTATTTCTTAAAGGTAAATGAAAGCATTCCCAGTAGACCTGGTAGATCTTTCTAAAAAAAATGTTAATCCTCTTCCCTCAGAATTAATTAAGCACCTATTTTATACAAAATTTTAAAATGCAATATTCCTTGCCCTTAAGGATTTTGTATTCTATCTCCATCCCTGGATAAAAAAACGCTAGGTAAAAAGTCTTGTACTCTAAATTAGGGAGAGTCACAGAGGGGTAGATCCTGAAAAATATTCCTATATAGCCACATTCATATCTTATATAAACTTTTTCAGGACCTTGAGTGAAATATATATATATATATATATATATATATATATATATATATACCGTAGAGAAAACTGAGTACAGCATACATGCACTATACCATTAGTGAATTTTCCTTCCCAAAAGAAACAGAACAAACTTAATTATTTCTCTTGTTATGTGAGTACTTGAAAAATTAAAAATGACTCTGCCTTAAATTTCTAGGCCAAGTAAATTGTACAAAAATCGAGTTTTCTTTCAGTGGTTGATATAGGAAGACAATTACCTTCTTTTTATAAGGTGTTATCACATGCTGCATATCAGATTTAGAATTGAGGGATCGGGGTCTATGTTTCTACTTAACTACTGTCTAACTATGTGATTCTGGAAAGTTACTTAGCCTTCATTAGCTTGAATTTCTTCATCTGTAAACAATGAAAAGAATGATCATGGCACTGTACTAAGTAAATGTGAGCCAGTATTCTTTTCATAAGAAGTGGAAGGTTTCAAATTATAGAGAGGAACAATAATGGGGAAGCAAATATGGACAGAAAGGAAGGTAAGAAACTCTTCTCCAATTTGTATTGCCAAAATTTTTTCTTAGATATTTAAAAAAATCTTTCCAAGTATATTTGTCTGGAATATTCAGACTCTGTGTAAAGGCAGAAAGGTACCAAAGTACAAAAATGGCTAAACCTGGTATCAGAAAAATACAATTTCAAGTTTCATCTCATATACTTCCTGATCTGCTAGCCTCATACCTCTGTCTCAGTTTCCTCATCTATAAAATAGAGTTAATATCTGCAGTTATTTCCCATGCTTATTGTGAAGATAAAATTAAATAATATATGTAAAATGTTATACAAATCTAAAAGCTCTATATAAATCCTAGCTATTGTTTTTGAAAGAAGTTAGAGGCCATTATGAGTGTGAGATTTCATGCAAAATGTATTTCGATCACTCCTAATATTGTAGTTACTGTTCCCTATGCATGAAACAATGAATTTTTAATATCTTTTTGTACAAAGGATGTCATGAAATGTCCTTCCTTTTATTTACTACAATCAGAAGTCCTATCTGTTCACATTCCTTTCTATAAAGAGAAGACACCCTGCTACTGAAATCTCATTTTGCAATAGGATTCCAACAAAGCAATTAGGTCCACATTAATTAATGGGAGATTATCAATGGCCTGGGAGAATTATGGCCCCATTTCCTGATCTGCAAGATGCATAATACATCTGTAATATCAGCCAACAAAGCCAGGAGATAGAGAATGTGGCACCATCTTTGACTTCATTACTTATGGTCTGCTCTCAGAAATGGACATGAGCACCACCTCATGACATTTG
>NC_058131.1:74356652-74378018 GCF_016433145.1 Gracilinanus agilis
CTTAAGGATTTTGTATTCTATCTCCATCCCTGGATAAAAAAACGCTAGGTAAAAAGTCTTGTACTCTAAATTAGGGAGAATCACAGAGGGGTAGATCCTGAAAAATATTCCTATATAGCCACATTCATATCTTATATAAACTTTTTCAGGACCTTGAGTGAAATATATATATATATATATATATATATATATATATATATATACCGTAGAGAAAACTGAGTACAGCATACATGCACTATACCATTAGTGAATTTTCCTTCCCAAAAGAAACAGAACAAACTTAATTATTTCTCTTGTTATGTGAGTACTTGAAAAATTAAAAATGACTCTGCCTTAAATTTCTAGGCCAAGTAAATTGTACAAAAATCGAGTTTTCTTTCAGTGGTTGATATAGGAAGACAATTACCTTCTTTTTATAAGGTGTTATCACATGCTGCATATCAGATTTAGAATTGAGGGATCGGGGTCTATGTTTCTACTTAACTACTGTCTAACTATGTGATTCTGGAAAGTTACTTAGCCTTCATTAGCTTGAATTTCTTCATCTGTAAACAATGAAAAGAATGATCATGGCACTGTACTAAGTAAATGTGAGCCAGTATTCTTTTCATAAGAAGTGGAAGGTTTCAAATTATAGAGAGGAACAATAATGGGGAAGCAAATATGGACAGAAAGGAAGGTAAGAAACTCTTCTCCAATTTGTATTGCCAAAATTTTTTCTTAGATATTTAAAAAAATCTTTCCAAGTATATTTGTCTGGAATATTCAGACTCTGTGTAAAGGCAGAAAGGTACCAAAGTACAAAAATGGCTAAACCTGGTATCAGAAAAATACAATTTCAAGTTTCATCTCATATACTTCCTGATCTGCTAGCCTCATACCTCTGTCTCAGTTTCCTCATCTATAAAATAGAGTTAATATCTGCAGTTATTTCCCATGCTTATTGTGAAGATAAAATTAAATAATATATGTAAAATGTTATACAAATCTAAAAGCTCTATATAAATCCTAGCTATTGTTTTTGAAAGAAGTTAGAGGCCATTATGAGTGTGAGATTTCATGCAAAATGTATTTCGATCACTCCTAATATTGTAGTTACTGTTCCCTATGCATGAAACAATGAATTTTTAATATCTTTTTGTACAAAGGATGTCATGAAATGTCCTTCCTTTTATTTACTACAATCAGAAGTCCTATCTGTTCACATTCCTTTCTATAAAGAGAAGACACCCTGCTACTGAAATCTCATTTTGCAATAGGATTCCAACAAAGCAATTAGGTCCACATTAATTAATGGGAGATTATCAATGGCCTGGGAGAATTATGGCCCCATTTCCTGATCTGCAAGATGCATAATACATCTGTAATATCAGCCAACAAAGCCAGGAGATAGAGAATGTGGCACCATCTTTGACTTCATTACTTATGGTCTGCTCTCAGAAATGGACATGAGCACCACCTCATGACATTTGACAATGTAAATCTGCGGCAGCTTTACACAGCCCTTTCACTATAAATGTCCTCAAATGCATAATGAAGCACACAGAACACAAACATGCCCGATTTGTTATCCAGCTAGGGGAGGGAAAGAGTTTGCTCAGACATATTCTGAACACCATCTGGGAGACAAGTGCTTCATTCTGCAACAGATTGCCAAATTTTCCTGTGGAATCCAAAGAGAAGATCACTCCAGGGGTTTTAATAGAACCCTGATTGAGCAGGCCTTTCATCTTTGTTTTGTGTTGTTATAAAGACTATACATATGTCTGACGGATAGAAGTCCTCATTAATTTATTATAGGATTCATTCTTTTCTTTCTTTTAGGAGTGCAGTATTTTTACCTTATCGAGAGTGGGTTTTCCCTGCACATGGCAATTAATCTTTTCTCAAGACAAGCACCTACTGTATCAAGGTGTCATCTGATTGATTGGATTAGAAATATAATGTTACACATCATACATTAGTAATATTTCAATATATCATGGATCACAGAATCCACTATTAATTAAAAGAATAGCTCAAAAGCAACAGGAATGAATTTCTGTAAAGAGTGACCTTGGTGATAATGAAATGCTTGATCCATTGGACTGTGTTGAGAATATTTTTGTTGCTGTTGTTGTTGTTTGATTCATCTTTTTTCTTTGCCTTTATATCACTGTGCTAGATGGTACAGTGGATAGAAAACTGGGCTTGGAATCAGGAAGATCTGAGTTCAAATCTGTTTTTTGACACATTAGCTTTGAGACACTGGACAAGATGCTTAATTTTATTAGTGCCTACTTAAAGATTTTGTGAGAATCAAGTAAGATAATATTTGTAAAGTGCTTATTAGAATGCCTAGCACACAGTACTTACTTAATAAATGATTGTTTTCTTATTTCCTTTCCTTTGTATTCTTCCCCTTCTGGCTTTAAAGTCATTTATTTAGTCTAGCCATATTTGACAATGTAAAAACAGAATTTGTGGGGTTCATAAGACCAAAAGAGGCCATGTAATTTCCTAAAATAAGTGATTAAATTCAATCAAAAACCAGAATGAGCATAAAAGCTATTATTGACTTTAAATGACTGCAACCAGTTTTGGCCTCAGGTATGAGGCAAATATTTCAGGATCAATTTTTTTTTTTCCTGAAAGGAAAGGGAAGCACCATCTAGCTCTCATCTTTTAACAGATGAGGAAACATAAGCAGGGGGAGAATGTTTAAGTGACTTACCCAAGATTATTTTGGTATTCAGCCTCAAAGGTAGGATTTGAACCTATGCTTTCTGATTGAAAAGTCAAAGTTTTTGCCTTAGACCTCTTTGTCTTCAGACTGTCTACTTAGGCAAGAGACATACTAATATCAGAAATAAAGACTGATCTCTCATTGCATTCTAACGTTTTTGGAAGCATGTCATTAATAGAGGTACAGGGCTCACACCATTTAGCTCCATCGTCCAAACTCACAAAAGTCACACATAAAAACTCCACTTTTTCTTCTTTGTTTTTTTTTCTTTCCCTACAATTATAGACCTGAAAACAAAAAAGCTTATAGCATCTTGCTGAGGAGATGAATGAGGTAGTTACTGACCTCACACAAAATGAAACCTTTCTGTCATGAAGTAAGGTGGAGAATTTTTAAGTATTATATCTGAGCATTTAGATTTTGTCAAAATCACTTTTTTCAATTTATCTTCAATTCATATATGGGTATACATATGTATTTATGGGAATTGAAAGTAAATCCCTTGTACGTAAATAATATGTTGATATTCTTTTGATTTTCGATCATGGGCTCATAGACACGAAGATAAAAGCCATCTAACACAATCCTTACATTTTATGCATGGGGAAATTAAGGTTCTACAAGGTATCTTATCTTGTCCAATGTCTCAGAGGGAATAAATGTCAGAAGTCAGATTGCATTATTCCTTTTTATTTGAATAAACCCTTTATGTCTTTCAATGATATTTATTTATGGCTATGGAGAAAATACTGTTATGGAGAGGAGGGGCTAGGTGAGATTATGCATGGGGACAGTCATGTTTAGTGCAGGTTTTCTCTTCTTTTATCCCCCAAACTTCTGATAGTTTTTTTTAAGGGGTAGCTAGATAGCTCAGTGGATAGAGAGCTAAATCTGGAGAAAAGAGGTCCAAATGATTTCTCAAACTCATTCTAGATGTGTGTTCTTGAGCAAGTCATTTAACCTCAATTGCCTTTCAACTCATACCTAGTATCAATTCTAAGAGAGAAAATAAGGGTTAAAAATGTTTTTGAGGTCTGACTTTGAAGAGGATTGAGGTCAATACTCTTATTTAGTGATTCAAGGATCATCAGCCCCACATGGGTCTTATAAGTTCCAATTCATATTCCAATTGTGCAGTATAAAACAGTGCCTTTATAATGGGCCTATGTAAAATAGAATAATAATATTTCAATGTTTGTATTTATCTATAATTGCATCAGTATGGATATATCTTCTAATGTTTCACACCACCAACTATATCTCTCTTCTCATCCCGGGAGATTTTTGTCCACATTGTCTGGTCAATCCTTCCTTAGAAATCTGCCTGGAACTGTGGAGTCTTTGCTCTGTGGATGCCCATACAGACTTTGAAATATTCATTTGGCTTTGGGGAGGGGGGAGAAGGAAGTGGTTGGGGGATCATGAATCTTGTAACCATGGAAAAATATTCTAAATAAAAATTAAAAAAAAGAAATATTCATTTGTTATCCTTCTCTTAGGAAACCTGATTAGCAGTCCACTTTTTCAGTCATGTAAGTCCTTGAAGTTGTCATTTGTGATGCTTCTGAGTAGTCAACAGGTAATGATTACACCACTGTGTGACATTTTCCAAAGCTGAGCCAGCTCTATTTCCTCCTCTTATTTAATTCTCAGTCCATAGTTTTGTCTATCAATATTGCCTGTCCTTTTACGCTATTAAATTCATCCATCTATATTTCATTATCTGGGATGTGTGTGTATATACGTATATTATTTTTCTACTTTATCTTTCCTAGGTGAATGGTTAAAGTGAATTCTTTTGAATGGTTATGGAAATCATTAAGGGGGGCTTACAGATTCCCAGGGATCAATGAAATCAGAACTTTATATCTACAATTCAGAACATTTATAAAACTTTAATATTACTTTTTTTCTTCTTTTATCCAGGCATACTTAATGGCAATGATGAATAACTATGGTGAATATAATTAATGAAATAAGAAATGAATCCATCCCTCCCCACCTCCCCATTCATCTCTGTTCTACTGGGGTCCAAGTTAATCTCAGGTTAGACATCAGCTAGGTTTCCAAGGAGGTATGGTCACATTTTGATGTCATTTGAGTGATATATGGGTCACTATGACTATAGAAATATTAAGCTTGGAATTCAGCTATGTGTGACACTAATTGAATCAAAAGATTTAGAAAAGGTAGTTACCTTAGAAACTATCTAATCTAAAGCCCTAAAGTTACAAGGGCAGAAACTGAGGCCAAGTGAGGAAAATGGTCTATACAATTTAATTGATTTCGAGGAAGGCACTGGTAATTCATTTAATGGTGTGGAAAATTGTAGAAACACATAGTGGGGTCATTTACAAGCTTTATCTACATTCTCTATAGACCAAGAGAGTCTCTGTAAAAACTGATACTTAGGACAGCTGGGGTAGCTCAGTGGAGTGAGAGTCAGGCCTAGAGACGGGAGGTCCTAGGTTCAAATCTGGCCTCAGACACTTCCCAGCTGTGTGTCCCTGGGCAAGTCACTTGACCCCCACTGCCCACCCTTACCAATCTTCCACCTATGAGACAATACACCAAAGTACAAGGGTTTAAAAAAAAACTGATACTTAGCTTCCAAAGCAAAAGGCGAACAAAATGAACCTGAAGTCCTTGGGTGAGAAAGCATGCAAGGCAGAAGAAGGCACGTGGAAAGAAAAAAGGGCACTTCTATTCTCATTCTTAATAAGTTCAAAGATCTTATTTTGCAGAAGAGGGAATCAAAACAAAGAGAAATCAAATAATTTGTCCAGTGTCATACAGATATTAAATTATCAGATGCAGAATTTGAAACTACATTATTTGATTCCAGAAAAAGAGGTTTTTTCCCCCACTCTACCAAACTGCCTTCAGCTCATCTTATCCCATTTAGTTCCTATAAACAAGCAGCATCAAGTTGAAATAGAAATGGATACTTCCAGCTATATATTGATAAAGAAAATCAAAATTTAATATTATCTGTTTTATTTTTATTTAACTAAAATAAATTTCTCAATTACATTTTATTATAGTTGGATTGCATTTGGAAGTTTAGTGTGAGTTGCCATGAGTTTGACTCCCCTCCTTTAAAATGCCTTTTCTTTTCTTTTTCTTTTTTTTAAGAGTAGATACAAGTTTTAATAATACTTTTCTGACATTTTGCTATTCATGTTTTTTCTCTGCCTCCTGCACCTTACCACTTTGCTTTTACTTTTCAGAACATTCCTATCCTTCTTTCTCAGAGATACCACAGGCTTTTTAAATATTCCATTTCTTAAAAGGCACTGTGGGAAAGAAAAAAGAACAAGAAAACTTTTGGCATCATCTAGCCAAGTCAGTGAGCACTAAGGGTGGGCAAGATATTGGGCAAAGGCCTGGTGTGGAATCCCAGCTCTTCTACTCACTGCCTCTGACCTTGGGCAAGTCAGACCCCTTTTTTTAACTTTTAGTTTCTTTATCTATAGTAAGAGTTTGTTGTATTTTTTCATTTCAAAATCTCATGTAATGTGTTCCAAACTCTTGGTTTCTCCATCTAAGTAGAATTTATTATTTTACATATTCCATATCTTCTCCAGATAGATATTAACATATGTTATAGCATAATTAAATTTCAATTGCATTGTAAAAATAATTTCATAATGAATAAGATCTTGAAAGAAAGGAATTTTGATTGATCAAATTATGATTTAGACATTTACTTGTATGATCTGAGAAGGTTGAAACTCCTCAGAGCTTCTAAGATATTTTTATGTATAGAATCCTTTCATTATTTTGTAATATTAAGTCTCATTGGTGAGACTAGAAGAAGATCAGAAAAAGAAGGAAGAAGAAAAAGAGGAGGTGAAGAGGAAGGACCAGGAGAGAAAAAAGGAAAAGAGGAGACAGAAAATAGATTAATAAAGAAGAGGAAAAACAAGAGGAGAAAGAGAGGTGGGGGAGAAGAAAAAGGGGGTCAGGAAAAAGACTAAGAACAGAAGGGAGAGGAGGAAGAGAAGGAGCAGCAGCAGCTGAAAGAAGAAAAAAATCTGAGTTCTTCTAACTGAAAATGTATATTTATTTGGTAACAAATAAAAATTAGATTTCTTAGCCAAATTTATACAATCTAGTTAAGCTCGGCATTATCTGAATTACAAATCATTCTTTGTGACTACACTGTGGAACTGCTTAATAGTCTGTAAAGCAATAAAAATAATATTCTGGGTCAAGATAACTCTACTAGGTGGCTATGGAAAACATGCCACAAGATGCGTGTGGATTTCAAGCACATTTACAGTGTATAAATAAAAAAGAAACATTTCAAGGTCTAGAGGAACATTTTAATTGTTTGGCCCTCATCAAGTAACAAGGATGAACCCCTGACCAATGTCCAGCTAAAAGAGAACATTTTAATAGTCAAATCTCATCTAATACTTAAACACAGGACAGATTAATGATCTGCAGAGCATTATTAGAAGCCGTGCCCAGGAATCTATCAAAATGTAATATCAGACTAACGAAATTAAAGTGCCCCCCCAAGAATGATAAATCACTACTGATGATGAATTACCCAGAATGGAGATCAGTGGAATCTTGTTTAGAAATGTGAGTGGCTGTACCCAAATTTGATAATGACTCTGTAGCAGGAAAGCATCCCTAATTGTATACACGCAGTGCCTGAAACTCTTAGTGTCTGACCCATTAGCACTAGTTCTCTTCACAAAAGGCCACCCAGAACTACACAGTTGGAATATGTGAGCAAGGAAAAATACCTGGAGATTAGATTTTAAAAGGGACTCTCTGGCCTGATTATCAAAAAAGCTTCAACTATTTGAAGTACAATTCAGCAGAATATGAGTGGGACCAGGGTAGGAACTAAGCTTTATAGTGAGAATTCTATGCCAGGCAGCCACCCCTGGGATGAGTAAGAGGCCAGGAAAGAGAGTTGGCTGCTTGCTGTAATAAGGGTACATCAAAGCGGAAAACCACTTTCAGGAGGATCCTTCAAAGAGGGATAGTACATCGATGAAGGTGACTTGAATATGGTCTATAGTAACCATACAAATTGATGGTCATCTCTTTTAAGGTAACAGTTCCCCCAGTGAATAGTAAGCAGCAATTTGGGGGTCCTAGATAGACTCTCTCTTTTATTTTGGTCCTGTGAGAATTCATAGGAAATTCAACTAGAAACATCTGAGGTAAGATTGTGCTACTCTTATTTCTTCTAAAAAAATGTTTCCCACTTCCTTTCCTTTCCTTTTCTTTTCAATTTAAATTTCCCCCATTACATGTAACAACAATCTACAATGAATATTGAATTTTAAATTCTCATTCTCCTTCCCCTTAACCTCCTCATTCACCCTGAAAAGGTAAGCAATCTCATATGTGATTTTACTTGTACAATCATGTAAAATATTTTTTCAAAATTAATCCTTTTGTGTAAGGATACTCCAAAAGAAAAATAATTAAGAAAACATTTGCTTTGGTGTGGATTGAGACTCAGATCTTTTTTCTCTGGAAAAGAAGACTTTTTTTATTATGAATCATTTGGGATAGTTTTGGATGATTATATTGCTGAGAATAGCTGTTATTCACAGTTGTTCATTGTAAAGTACTCTTGTCACTGTATACAGTGTTTTCTTGGTTCTGCTTATTTCATTCTGCTTCAATTCACGCAAATCTTTCCATTTTTTCCTGAGCTACTCTTGCTTGTTATTTCTTGCAGCATAATAGTATTCCATTATAATCATATATTATAAATTTCTTGGTCTTCCCAATTGATGGGTATCCCCTCACTTTTCAAATATTTATCCTCCTTAAAAAGAGCAGCTTTAAATATTTTTGAACATATAAGTCCTTCTCTCTCTCTCTCTCTGTCTCTCTCTCTCTGTCTCTCTCTCTGTCTCTCTCTCTCTGTCTCTCTCTCTGTCTCTCTCTGTCTCTCTCTCTGTCTCTCTCTCTCTCTCTCTGTCTCTCTCTCTCTCTCTCTCTCAGATACAAACCTATTAATGGGCGAAAGAGTATATACTGTTTAATAACTCTTTGGGCACAGAACCAAAATTACTGAATAACTGAATTAGTTCACAACCCCACCAATAGTGAATTTGTTTTCCAGCTTGCCCATATCTACTCTAAATTTTGTTATTTTCCCTTTCTGTCACAGGTGTGGGATGATACTGTATAGTTGTTTTAATTTCCATTTCTCTAAATAATAGTGATTTAGAGTATTTTTTGCATGGCTATAGAGAACTTTAATTACTTTATCTGAAAACTACCTGTTCATTTCCTTTGACCTTTTATCAATTAAAGAATGACTTGTATTCTCATATAGTCAACTCATTTCACTTTGATTTTAAGAAATGAGGCCTTTATTAAGGAAGACTTGTAAAAAAATTTGCAAAATTGTGATCTTTATATTTCCCTCCATTCTATTTAACCCATTTTTGTTTTTTTACCTCTACCTTCTCCTATTTGTCCTCTTTTCTATCAGCTTTTTTCCCCTTCTCTTATTCTCTTTTCCCTTGTACTTTTCTTTAGGATAATATAATGTTCTATACCCTTTTGATTCTGTATATTCTTTGCTCATTGAACTAACTATAAGAAGAGTACTCCTACCCATATCCCCCATTTTCTCTTCCATTGTGAATAGTCTTTCATGCCTCTTTTATCTGGAATAATTCCATTCTATTTTCCCTTCCCCTTCCTCCCAATGCATTCCTCTTTCTCATGTCACTAAAATAATGTTTATGCTGTTTCTTGTTATTTGCTCATTTTCCTTTCTTTTTCTATTCTTTGAGTTTAAAAAACTGTTAAGGTTGAGTTCTATAACTCCAGTGAAGGGAGCAGTGTTCCAAGCTTCACTTTCTTTGTTCAACTACCTTCAGAGATGGCACTGAAAATCAATCAGCTTCAGTCTTTCCAAGATGGTGTGATGTAAGGAGATGTATATTTAATACTCTTGGCCTATTCTCTGAGTTCTGAGTAACCCCTAAGAACTCTTTTACCCTTTGGAACTATGACAAGGCTCCCCTGCTTCTCCTTGGCTTCAAGTGCTGGTGTATATGCTGGTGCTAATCCCCACTCTTCAGCTACACCACAGGGCTATATCTTATTGCTGTGTGTGGACAACAAGACAAGTCTTGCACCCAGAATAAGCAAAGAGTGAGCAGTTGTCTGATCCATCCTTGCTACCTGTGTCTGAGATCCCTTAGAAACTTTGCTGCTTGAGCTGCACTCAAAACCTGTTGTATAGGTGAAGTCTACCCTGGCATACTGAACTCCACCTCTCCCCAGTTTCAGTAGATCGCATCTATTGTCCTTCTAAGTTATTTTGGGCTGAAAAATGACCTCACCTTGCCTTTTGAGGATTAAGCTACTCCTGGATTCATTTTGAAGTCCTATATCATAGCTTGTCGGAGCATAATTTGTTAAAAATCAGTTGGGTTCTTGGACCTTCTCCACCATCTTGCCTCTGTTTCTCCCATTGACTTCTCCATCTTTCAAAGATATGTGTATAGGTATGTGCAACTTATTGAGTGGAAGTCTCACATAGGGGGCAGGGAGGAAATTTAACAAGATGTATTTTTCTATCTTTCAAAGCAACTCAGCATATGTTTAGTGAAAGACCGAAGAGGAGATTAGTACAGTAATTGAAAAATCCAGTACTATTCTGTTCAATTATTTCATCAGTGTGATCATTTCTGCCATTGAAGCAAATGACTGGTGATCCATATTTAGTGAACAAATTTTCTGAGGTATTGTAGATAAAAAATAACCATAACAAGAACAACTTCTGATCTGATTATCTGCCCTTTTTGAGAAACCTTTCTTTGTATACCTCACTTCCGCTTTAGAAAACACTTGATTTATAAGGTTTTTTTAGGTACTTATTATGTGCTAGGCACAGCATTAGATGATGGTGATATGAAGATTAATATGGACACATGAAAGTATATGTACAAACAGGCATACACACTCACAGAGGACAATCCCTACTTTTAAGAAACATTTTTTAGAGAGGCAAAATCTGCATGTCAGTTAAGTCAATAGTAAATCAATGGAATTTTTTGAGTAGGAGTGTGACATGGAGAGAGGAACACAAAGAAAATCACTTTGGAAACTGTTAAGAATGGACCAAAAGTTATGGAAATAGATCTTGGTCAATGATACATGTAAAACCCAGTAGAATTGTGCATTGGCTATGGGGAGGGTGGGGGAGTTTTTCGGGGAGGGAAAGAACATGAATCATGTGACTATGGAAAAATATTCTAGAAAATAAAAAATAAAAATAAAAATAAGAATGGACTAAAAGTGAAAGAGGAACACTAATTAGGTGTTCATTGTAATAGTCCATGAAGAAGAGAAGTAATGAGGTCCTGAACTATAGTCATTTGTATGAGGAGAGAAAGAGTATCAAATGTGAGGTATTATAGAGGTAGAAGTGTAGAAGTAGAGGTACAAGAGGTAGAATTCTATAAATGGATAAATATTGAGAAAAAGTGAAGTTAAGATTATACTGAGGTTATGAATCTCAAAAAGAGTGATACCTTGAGAAATATAAGAAAGTATGGTAGAGAAGTATTTGGGAGGGAATCAGAGTTAATGAATTCTACCTTGTTTATGTTGATTTTGAGATGTCTCAGCAATAACCTGTCTGAAATGATCACTAGTCAATTAGTAATGTGGCACAGGAACTGAGAAAAATAGAACTGGACATATATTTGTTAATCATCTGCAAAGAGACAATAAATAACACTACATGAATTGGTGAGCCAAACAAAAGAAAGACTATGTGTAGAGAGAGGTGAAGAGAGCCTAAGACAGAGTCTTGTGGTACAGTTAAAATAAGAGACAATGATGATATGGTTGCTGAACCAGAAAAAGACACTTAGAAGAAGTCATAGGGGGAGGAGGCTATGTGGGAGAGAGTAGTGCCACAAAAATTGAGAGAGAAAACAATATCTAGGTGGAGCAGATGAGCAGAGGAAAATGCAACAGCTAAAATGTGGTCTTTTCCATGAATGAATAAATGAAGTATATGAAACAATAAACATTTATTAAGCACCTTTTATGTGTAAGGCATTGAGCTAAATTCTGGGCATGTAAATAAGGAAATGTCAGATAGTCTCTAATCTCAAGGAGTTTATGATCTATGGGGGAAGAAAACATATTAAAGGAAGCTTAAATGGTGTGTGTCAAAGGAATGACAAAGTGTACTCAGAGCAGGAGCATAATTAAAATGAGGGTAGAATTGAAGACAAACAAAGCAGCTGGTGGCAAATGAAGAGATGGCTGGCATTTTGCTCCCCTTATAAAGGAAGGTAACAGTGGAGATTTTTTACTCTGCTCTCCTGTCCTCCAATCAGAGAGGCTGAAGTAACTGAGGTTACTGATGAAGTGTCAGTAGCAAAGCTGAGGCAATCTCCATGATCATGAGTTTCCTGAAGATTTTATCTGGTGATGAATTTTTCCTAGCTAGGAATGATAAAGATAATGGAAGTAAAATCAAGTGGAAGAGTTGGTGTTGAATGAATGAATGGATGAAGCATTAAACACTCTGTGTTAAGAAAGGGCAGCTAGCTGGCTCAGGGGATAATGTTAGGCTTTAAGTCTTCAAGACTCATTTCTGAGTTCAAATCCAACCCCAGACACATACTGGCTGTGTGACCATGGCTAAATCACTTAGCCTTGTTTACTTCACTTCCTCATCTGTAAAATGATCTGAAGAAGGAAATGGCAAATCACTCCAGTGTCTGACTAAAAAACTCCAAATGGAAACACTAAGAGTCAAACACTACTCAATCAACCGCATAACAACATGTGTAAAGCACTGTTTAAATTGCTAAGATATACACAGTAAGGTAAGCAGTCATTGTTGTTGAGGAGTTGACGTTTAATAGTTGAAGGGAATAAATATGGAAGGTTTTAATGGCAAGTCAGATGGAAAGTTCCCATGGTCTTTTGAAAAATGGATATGTTTCTTTTTAAATTTCACTTATAAAATCACATAATTATATTTTTATTTCCAGGGATTTGGGTGACAAGAACTTTTCTGGGTCTCTAATAGATGCGGCTGACAGATCTGTAAGAATATTTACTTTGCATCTACACAAGGGTTGCTTCCCAGGAGGATGGCTATGAACACTGAATTGGAAGCATTGTCTTCCAAAAACTCTTGGGTCCAGAATAGACTGCTTCTCTCAAGGTCTGAGGGGAAATTGTGGCAAAAATTTTGGTATGGCTTGGATGACCTTGGGTATGGCAGTTGTTTGTGGAGATGGCCAATACCCTCACCGTGATGGTTATGAGATGGAAGCATATACTGTTGCACTGGGATACTTTTTTTTTCTTGAAAGTGGAATTTGAAGCAAGGAATAGATATTGTATATAATATACAAAAGAATAAAACTGAATATAACTGTATATATTACATAATTTACTATATTACCTAAACATAATAATATATTTTAATATTAACATATTAAATTATATAGGTATACTACATTATATTTATTGTATGTACATGTGTAATAATACTGTTTAATTTTATATATGTATATATGTATTCATATTAATATATATGTAACATCTAAGTAATATGTTAAACTAAAATATTCTACATCCACATCTATCCTCTAAGGAAAAATATTGTTGAATTGTATTAATTATTAGTAATATCTTATATGAATCCATTCATTTTCCCAAACCCCAAAACTATGAATATCAGGAAGTTGACTTCTCAAGTTAAGGTAATTTATTTCCAGGTCCCAACCTATATAAATAGGCTGGGGCCTTTGTCTTTTATTAAAGGCAAGATGGATACCTCTACTTTTCCTTATTCATAAATAAGAATTTTCCCTCCCTAAGGCATTTGAAAGCATACGTCCCTTTGTCCTTACTAAACATATTATCAAGATTTGCGATAACCAGGTATATGTTGGTAGAAAGAGCCACCAAAATTCTAATCAAGATATCTCGTTTTGTTTGTTTTTACATTTTTCTTTTCTAGATTTCAATTTTTAATAATCATTTGCTGATGTTTTACAATTCAAATTCTCTCCAACATTCCAACTTTTGTTGTTCTTTTTCCTAGCCAAAGATTGCTAGAATAAGTTGAATTTCATAAAGTAACATTCTATTTCAAAAAGTACTAGAGAATGGTGGGTTGTCCATGTTTCCCTAGCTAAGTGAAGCTGTAGAGATCGATCTACCTGAAGAGTAATTCTTTCCTTCCTGCACATTTAATTGACCCATCCTTTATTAATAGATCACATACTCTTGTTAATAAAGCATTTATACTCAGGAAAATGGCCCCATTTTGTCTATTGGTTAAAATTCTAGGCACTATACCTGCCATTTGATTCCTAAGTCCTATGATATAGTGCAAGCATTATAATTCTTTTAAGACATGAAAGAACTGATGTTTCTAAAAAATCACTGAGTTATTATTTAAAACCAGGTTTCCTTGTACCAAATCTAAAGTATTTCACACTATAATTTAATTATCAACATTATTGATGAATTGATGTTTTTCTATTCTCTTACACAGCCCCAGCACACCTACATTTCTTCACTTATTTCTTTTCCTTCAACTCTGTTGAAGTAGAATGACTATTGGAACTAAAGGCTAAGGATCTAGATATAATTCTGTTTCTAATAAAAATATTCATTTAATCTCACTAAGCCTTGATGACTTAATGAATAACAAGGGAGAAATATATTTCCCAATACAGTATAATACTTATACAAAATGTTTGATAAGACTGTTGTGAAATGAGGGAAGTTCTTTTTAAATATAAAATTTCTATTGAAATGTTAAATGGCTATTCAGGGTGGATTATGATCACTTTTGAATGACCAAAGGGTACAATTATATTCAGTAATAAACAAGAAAATTACAAATTACATTTTATCTATTAGGGAGTTAGTTATATATGTCCTATTATAAAGCATACAATAAAATTGGGACAATACTTTGGTTTTATCCCTGATATTTCTCAGTACTTTTTGCTTGATCCTCATCCAGATCATGTCCAAACCATTGGTATCACTCAAGGTTTAGTTCTGGGACCTTTTCTCCCTTCCGTTCCTTCCTCATATAACCCCTCCCCTCCTGTCCTCTGTCTCTGACTTTCTGCCTGTCTGTCTCTCTCCACTTGATGATCGCATCAGCTCTTCTGAACTGAAGTGTAATTTCCATGCTGATAATTCTCAGATCTATGTTTCTTGCCCCAAGATCTCTTCAGATCTTTAATCTCACATCTCCAGATACTTTTAAGATATCTCAAATTGAATCCTCAGTAGAAATCTTTAACTCACCATGTCCAAAACTGAACTCATTATCCTTCTCCCTAACCTCCACCTGCTTCCTATCTTCCCTTTTATTGTTGAAGGCAGCATCATCCTTCTACACTCTTAGGCTGACAATCTAAGTCTCATGCTCAACTCTTCACTATAGCTCATTATTACATCTATATCCAATCTATAGCTAAGATCTCTCACTTTCACCTTTGCAATATCACTCAAATCACATCTTTTCTGATTTTACCCCCACCTATTGTAACTCTTCATTCTTTCATGCCTCAGCTATTGCAATAGCCTGCTGCTGGATCTGTCTGTCTAAAATCTATTCTCTACTCCAATCTATCCTCCTTTCAACAGCAAAATTAATTTTTCCTAAAGCATTGTGCCTTGCAGTTAGTAGGCTAATAAATATTATCAACTGGCTGACTGATATAAAAATAAAAAGCAATAAAAATATACATTAGTAATCAGGGACTAAGGTGAATAAAAGACATAGAATTTTGAACTAGTAAGAGGTAAAATTTTATATACCCTCTTAGATTATTGTCTTTTTTGTCAAAAGGACTTGCATTGCTCAATTAAACTTTGAGCTGTTCTGTACTAGATAATCAAAGATGGACAAGTTGTAGTAGAAAGTTCTGAGAAATGGCAATGCACTAGAAAAGGAAAGAGCAAAGCAATCCAGTATATTTTCCAAGAAAATCTCATGGAAGGTGGGTCCTGCATATCAGAAGGTATACAATATGTTACTGGGGAGGAGTGAAAGACAAGTAGCTCCATTATTATTAGTCAATATTCCATAGAAACCTGGAATGTGAGATCTAGAACCAAAGTAACCTGGATGTGGTCAAACTGAAGATGGAAAGATTAAACATCAACAATATGAGTGCCAGTGAAATTGAATTGAAAGGAATTAATAAATTGAATATAGATGATTATTGTATATACTATTGTGGGAAAGAATCCTTAAAAAGAAATAGAGTCGTCCTCACTATCAATGAAAGGGTGAAAAAAGTAGTACCAGGATATAAATGAAAAATTACACAATGATATGTTTTCAAATCAAAAGTGAATCAGTCAATAATACAGGAGTATAAATCTATGCATCAACCACTAATGCTAAAGCCAGAGTCATTGGAAAATACCATAAATTTAAGAAAGATTTAAGACAAAGTGAGAAGAGGACAGCAAAGAATAAGATAGACAATGTCATAGAAGCAACAGATATTAACTTGAAAAAACTTCAGGAGATAGTGGAGGATAGAAGGGCCTTTCATACTATGGTCTATAGAGTCATGAAGAATCAGAAACACCTAAAAGAATGAACTTCACCACTACTAACACAAAGAACACTCTATACATATAATCATAGGTTTAAAAATGGGAGACACAATATAATTTTGTCTAAACACTTATTTTATAGTTAAAGGAACTAAGATCTAGAGAGTCTAAGTAATTCAAAATTAATATTAATATGAAAAATAATATAATAAGCATTTATATAATGCATTAGATTTACAAAGCACTTTATAAATAATATTTCATTTGATCTTCACAACAATGGTGGGAGGAAGTTATTATGTATGTTTTACAGATGAAGAAAGTGAGGTAAAGGGACTCACCTAGGAACATACAGCTACTACATTTGAAATCAAATTTAAACTCAGTTCTTCTTGACTCCAAATCTCCCGCTGTACCACCTAAGTGAGTTAACAAAAGTCAAATGGATAGAAAGTGGCAGAGTCAAGATTTGAACCATGTTCTTTTGACAAAAAAATCCACTGTTGTACCTATCAGACTCTACTGTCTTATAATTACAAAGCACAGGAGGTATGATGGATCACAGAGATCATCTAATCTAAATTATCTATTTGAGAGGTGAGGAAAAGGTGAAAAAAGAAAAAAAGAGGTGAGATTGAGGAAGAGAAATCATTTAATATAGCTTATTCAACTGATGGATAAATTTTGGAGGTCAGGAAAGAAACAAGCAAACAAAAACAAACGAAAAGCCCTTCTAACTTCAGACTAGTTCCATACCTCAGTGATGCTGTGATCTCATTGATAGAAGTATTTCTTCCATTATTGAAGATCAGAATCCATTCATACTTTCTCATCTCACATGCCTCTTACTCATGTTTTTCTATAGAGGTTGGTTCTATGCAACAAGATGGTGGTAAGATTGATTATGGCTTGAGTATTATTATTATATTACATTATATTATAAAGTTGTAACTATTGATTTAATAGTAAAAGTCTCAATTATTAGTTGACTGAATAACTGAACATGACATTTATAATATTTAATCTGTAGCAGTCATAAGGTAATCATTTATTATCATGTAGACTTATAGAAATGAGTCCTCTCCCTGCTTTTACAATTGACTTTTCCAATGTAGGGGGTTGGTTTTAAGATGACTATGAATGAGACAGTAGAGACACATAATTGGCAAGTTTTCCATTGAGGACACAGACATTTCTCCATCATAACCCTGAGTTCCTTCTCCTAAAATCCTGTCAAAAGGAAAACTAAATGAGATGTTAGCCCTCAACATAGCACCCCTGCTATTGGAGATGGTCCTTGCAAATTTACAAGGTTGTAAGTTCCTCAATTTGATCTATAATCTACTGTCATAGTTGAGAATCGTGGTCTCAGACTTTGCTGGCTGTGTCTGCAGACCATCGACTTCTGTGATCTGCTTGCCATCATATTAAAGTCAATTTGCTCAGAAGACTAGTTCCCAGACATTTTCTTTACAATGGAAATATTCCTCTAGGTTTACTTCCATTTCAAAATGAATAATACAGTGTTCAGGTCAAGCCAATATTATGAGAAAAATTAAAAATAGTAAATTGAGAAATTTATCCACATAATTATGAAATAAGGACAAGTACATTCATGTCATTTATTTGACTTCTTCCACTTATGCATTCCCCAATATATCATTATGCCATTTTAGTAATTCTAGGTTATAGAATATGATGTAACTAGAAGTTCCAGAGATTTTTATTGTATACATGGAATAAAACCAAAACAAAAACAACATGAAAACTATTCAGGAAATGAATTGTATCACATTTGAAGATAGAGGTCTTCAAAGGAAGCCTGGATGAATATTTTTGGACTATGCACTATAGAAGACATTCTTGTTCTGATATAGATGAACTGAATGGCTTCTGAAATGCCTACTAAGTCTGATATCCTGCTATTTTTAGTATTTTCATTTCTAAAATATCATGTCATATATCTGTATAGAGTGTCATCATTACTAGAAAGTTCATAACTAAAATACAATTTTCTTTTGATATATCATAGATGTCAAGATCTGAAAGTAACTTTCATTTTTTTTAAAAGAATTACTTCCCTGATGAAACCATGGTTCTTTAATGAGTACAGTGACTTGGTATTCAGATTTTCTGAATGTTTAAAATTTTGATGAGCCTCTTCTACCTCCAATGACAGATACAGTTTGTTCCTAGTCATTACTTATAGGCTTTTTATCTTAGTCGATTCGCATTCCAAGAGAATTCCTATTCTTCACTGCATAATTTCCAAGAATCCAGGAAAGGATTTCAGAATCCTTAATGTTCCCACAATGAGATATCTAAAATGGATTTCAAAGTAGTGAAAACAAACTGATAAGATTTGAAACTCATTAATGAATAATGCACTGCCTGGAATCATCTTCCAAATGTGTAGTCTTAATTTATATAGATAATTCATGAACCTTCAGTATCACACTCCAATGTAAACCATTAGAATGATTGAGAAGGGTGTGCTGTTTCACAGATCTTCATGATAAACTCATCTTCCTTCTCTTTAAAGAAGCATTTGATGCAATGAATAATATTACATTCATATTGTGATATTTTCCCCCCATTTCATTCAGTCAACCTATCTTTTGAGATATTTTACTTCATTATACTTACTCATTCTACATTATAACCAAAAATTAAACTACAAATTACTATGAATTAAGCATTCCAACTCCTATCTCCTACTTTCAGAGTGGATTATCCATTAACTCAGAAAAACATTCCACACCTTAGAATCAATCATTTAAGGGAGGTGGCACTTCCTATATTGTCTTCCCTGGTCTTTCCATGACTTACAGCTCTGTTTTTTATGATAATTTTTACTTTCTGTGTATAATGTATGTTACATCCTTCCTTACCACAACCACTGAGAGTAGAATTGAAGCATCATCTGGGGATAGGGAAAGGACATGGTATTCTAGTAAATTTTTTACAACTGATAGGACGGGGAACTGAGGAGAAATTTTTAAGTTGAATTTTCATTATTACAGTTTTTCCTATAACATTCTTAAGTCAGATAATCAATGAAAAAAATCAAGCACATAGTTTTAGATTTTGTCAGTTTGGGACGTGCCAATTCCCACATCAAAAAAATTTAATAATCAACTCTTTCTAACTATAAGAGCTGGCTCTGTCATAGCTGGAGGACAGAAAAGTTTGACTTTTCCCTTTGTATCCTGAGAACATTGAACATATTTGTTGGTTAATAAATGTGTTTATTACAATTTCAGTTTCAGACAGAAGATAGAATGTTGACTTCAAGGATCACCTCCTACTCTATTTTGATTTACATGTATTATATGCACAGAAGAACAATATGAAACGAGACTGGAAAGGTAGGTTTGAACCAAATAGTAAAGAAGTTTTTTAGATTATTTTTTAGAAACATTTTCCATAGTTACATGATTCATATTCTTACTTTCCCTTTCACCCCTCCAAACTGCCCCCCCATAGCGAACACACATTTCCACTGGTTTTAACATGTATCATCTATCAAGACCAATTTCCATATTATTGATAGTTACATTGGTACATTGGTGTGGTCGTTTCAAGTATATATCCTTAATCATGTCCTCATCAACCCATGTGTTCAAGCAATTGTTTTTCTTCTGTGTTTCCACTCCTATAGTTCTTCCTCTGAATGTGGGTAGTGTTCTTTTCCATAAATCCCTCATAATTGTCTTGGGTCATTGCATTGTTGCTAGTAAAGAAGTCCATTACATTCGACTTTACCATAGTGTATCAGTCTCTGTGAACAATGTTCTTCTGGCTCTACTCCTTTCACCCTGCATCAATTCCTGAAGGTCATTCCAGTTCACATGGAATTCCTCCAGTTTATTATTCCTTTGAGCACAGTAGTATTCCATTACCAGCATATACCACAATTTGTTCAGCCATTCCCCAATTGAAGGGCATCCTCTCATTTTCAAGTTAAGAAGACTATATTGCAAGAAGTCAGAACGAGACAACTGAGATATCAAGGAGCACCAGTCAGAATGACATAGGATCTGGCAGACTCCACACTAAAGGATAACACAAGGCTTGGAATATGATTTTCAGAAAGGCAAGAGAATTGGGTCTACAATCAAGGATTACCTACACATCAAAATTGACTATATACTTCCAGGGGAAAGTATGGGCATTTAACAAAACAGAAGATTTCCAAGTATTTGTAAAGAAAAGACAAAAACTAAACAGAAAATTTGAAGTCCAAATATAAAAATCAAGAGAAACATGAAAAAGTAAACAAGAGAGGGGAAAAATTTTAAGGACCTCAGTAAAGTCAAAGTGTTTATTTATATTTCTATGTAGAAAAATTTTTTTTTGTTTTCAAGTAATTATCATTATTTTTTTTAAATTTAAACATTTATTAATATTCATTTTTAACATGGTTACATGATTCATACTCCTACTTTCCCCTTCACCCCCCGCACTCCCCCCAACAATGGCTGAAGCACATTTCCACTGGTTTTGTCATGTGTCCTTGATCAAGACCTATTTCCAAATTATTGGTAGTTGCATTGGTGTGGTAGTTTCGAGTCCACATCCTTAATCATGTCCACCCTGACCCATGCGTTCAAGCAGTTGTTTTTCTTATATGTTTCCTCTCCTGCAGTTCTTCCTCTGAATGTAGGTAGCATTCTTTACCATAAATCCCTCAGAGCTGTCCTGGGTCATTATATTGCTGCTGGTACAGAAGCCCATTACATTCGATTTTGCCACAGTATATCAGTCCCTGTGTACAATGGTCTTCTGGCTCTGCTCCTTTCGCTCTGCATCAGTTCCTGGAGGTCTCTCCAGTTCGCCTGGAACTCCTCCAGTTTATTATTCCTTTTAGCACAATAGTATTCCATCACCCGCATATACCACAGTTTGTTCAGCCATTCCCCAATTGAAGGACATACCCTCCTTTTCCAGTTTTTTGCCACCACAAAAAGCTCAGCTATAAATATTTTTGTACAAGTCTGTTTATCTATGATCTCTTTGGGGTACAAACCCAACAATGGTATGGCTAGATCAAAGGGCAGGCATTCTTT
>NC_058131.1:74387885-74459353 GCF_016433145.1 Gracilinanus agilis
TTTCTTTCTTTCTTTCTTTCTTTCTTTCTTTCTTTCTTTCTTTCTTTCTTTCTTTCTTTCTTTCTTTCTTTCTTTCTTTCTTTCTTTTCTCCTTTCTTTCTTTCTCCATTTATAACTATAAAAGAAGAAAAAAAGGTGAAAAGGTGACAGATCTTAACACCACCATCAGAGCCAATATTCCTCTGCTCTTTTTCTGTTTCTACTTTTCCTCAGGATTTCAGGGTGAAGACCCAAATGACAGCTGGGGAAGATCATTTTTCAACAGCTGCCAGAGGACTCTTGGCAAGAAGCAACAGCAGGTGTGGGGGGTTGTTTTGGATCTGGCCCAGAGCCTGTCACAATTAGAATCCTGGAACAGCCTCACTTTTCTTGATTTTCTTTCATGCAGGCTATGAATCTGACTTCTCTACCCATGCCCAACACCCTGTTTCCTCAGATTCGGTAAAATATCTTTTCAGTCCACATCTTTTCCAGTGTATTCACTCTCCATTACTTATCAGTTGAGTGATATTAAATGCCATCTTTCATTTTCATCAAAGATTTTCCTCATAGTACTTTTGAGCTGACTAATGGTAAGAATAATTAGAAATATTTCCCCTTCCCAATTAAACTGGATTTCTAATGGTGAGCTCTATTCTCATCCTTATTTCTGACATTTCATCTTCATTTTCTTTTGGGAGTATCATTTTCATCATCCTCATACTGTCAGATTTTTGTAAAGATAAATGGTAAAAATACATTAATCTCCTCACTGAACAAGATTTAGGCATTTGGTGCCAATATAAAATTAGGACCAAGAGAAGAGCTTGACAGTGTATTATCTGTGATCAGATACTTTAAAGACATTCTGACTTTTCTTTCTTCCTTTCTCTTTCCCCTCCCTTTATTTCTTTTCTTTCTTCCTTCTTCCTTCCTTCCTTCTCCTCTTTACTTTCTGTTTCTTTCTTTTTTTCTTTCTTTCTTGAGTCATCTAACTATGTTTAAACATTAGAGAGAAAAATCAATATTACCAGCATCATGGCCTAAGATACTGTAGAAGTAGAGAATATTTCTTAGATACCAAAAGTGGGCTGGCCATTGCTATATGACTGTCCCTGGGCCCAGTTCTCTATCCTGTTTTCTTCTATTTCTCCAGTCCTGGAGTTATTGCCAGTTTTATGAAGTCATATGAATTTCCTGGCTTTTTCTGCAGCAGATTCAATCTAGTAAAATGCTATAATTCTCAGATAAGAATGGTGTGTGTATTCTTTTCTTTGCCACACATTTTGTGACTTTATTATATTGTCCCATAATCAAATACTTCCATCATTTAGTAACCAGTTGTATATAGGTGGGTCTTAGAGGAAGCTCTATAGTTCAGGGGAAAGAGTGTTGAATTTGGAGTCAGAAAATATGGTTTTGATTCCAGAAATAATCACTTCTACCTATATGACTCTGTGCAAATTATTTTATCCATTATGAATTTTGTTTTCCCATGTGTAAAACATGAAGTATGATCTATATGACTTTCCATCAATGGTGTGTTGTTAAATGTTTAACAACTGGGTCTCTCTCCAAAAAAATACACACAACACACCACTAATTGTAATCTACATTACTCAGCTTCAATCACCTCTAGTCCTAGGTAAACCATTTTAGAAAAAAAAAACATAGACAAATTGGAAGGAGTCCAAATAAATATAACTATGACAAGAATATTAAGAATTAAGTAAGTGGGAATATGCAGTGATATCTGTCTTTGAGTATTGTAACAAGAGAGGTGTTTCTAGGTGTGTGCTGGCAAATATTTAACTGGCTCCAAGTACAAAAACATATATAGTCGAACACATTTTTAAATTTAATATGCATTATTAACATTTTTCTCTTTGCTTTCTTAAGTAAGACAAACAACAACAAAATCAAGGTCTAATTTGTAGTATTTGCTGATCTATGTGATGTAAATACCACAATTAACATTTAACATCCAGCTTTCAAGACTAGTTAGTGAAGGTTTCAATATATTGTTGCTCATAAGGTCATTTACAGAACTAAGTATTTGAACTTTTGTGTTTTTTGCAACTTGATTCTGTAACCAGGATGTACTAAGAGGTGAGATAAGTTCTCTCATTTCATCCAATTTCTTAAAGAGTCTTCTAGTACATATAAAAATTCTTGTCAAATCATCATTAATGCCTAGATAGGAAAGATTGCTAAAATGTGTTAAAAATGAACAAGACTTACTTCTGAAGAAATACTCCCTAAAAACAACCACAACCATCACAACAGTGACAGTAACAAAAACAAAGATTCATGCCCATATTTTATCTTGCTGCTTTAAATGATTATCTATTGATCCTTATCTCTGAAATAATTATTTCCTAATTCTACCTAGCTCCTAGTACCTTTGCCCATGATCAACTTACATTTATTTTGTATATATTCATATGTGTAGCATGTTGAGGAGAAGGAAGGAGCACAATAGATAGAACACAGTACTTTGAAGACCTGAGTTTGAATCTATTTACATTTATTATCTGCAGGACCCTGGGTAAGCCACTTAACCTTCCTCTATCTGTTAAATGAGGATTAAATAGAACCTATCTATCAAAACTATTGTCCGAATAAAACTAATTTTTTCATATAGTGCTTAGCAATACGTAAAGTGCTATATAAATGCAAGATATAAAAATTAAACATAATTATTATTATTATTATTATTATTATTATTGACTTGTCAGATAGAAGGTAGGGTTCTTAAGTCTAATGGACATTTTAAGCCTTTATCTTCCATCTTAGAATCAGTACTAAGTTCCCAGGCAGAAAAGCAGTAAGGGCTAAGAAACTGGGGTTAATTGACTTGCCCAGGGTCATTCAGCTGGAGAGTATCTGAGGACATATTTGAATCCAGGACTTCTCCTTTCCAGGCCTGATTCTCTATTTAGCTGCCCCCCTCCCTCACACTGGCCATTTGAATTTTTTAAATGTACCTAGTAGCTGATATATTGCCTGGCACTTAAGAAATACTTATCCATTCATCAAAAATCTTGTTTTCTAAAAAAGAGAGTGAGGAGTCTTGGACGATACATGGGTTTCAGGTCTGGGTTACAGGAGTAGGTGATACCCTCAAAATTAAAAGAATTTCAGAATGGGGAGGTTTTGAGAGAAAAGAAAATAATTTCCCTTTGAGGTCAATGAGCTCTCTAGTTTGAGATATTCAGTACACTGAGAGTGAACATCCAGAGAGCTGTTATAGTGAGTCAAATAGATCTGGGAATGATCTACATATAGATGAAAACAGTGAATACTTCCAAGCATCCAAAAGAGTATATAGAGAAGAAAATGACGAGTGTCTAAGACAGAGTCTTGGGGGGACTAGAGGTGTTCAGTGTAATGATGATCCAATAGAGAAATCTGAGGAATGTATATATAACTGGGAATAAAACCAGATTAAAGCAATGCTATGAAAACCTAGAGAAAATGAAGAATCAAGAATCAAGGAGAAGACAGTGAGCAATAGTGTCAAAGGCTGAAGAAAGATAATATTTAGCAAAGGCCCTACTGGGCAAACTAAGAGGAAACTGATAATTTTAGGAAGACCAGTTTCAGACGAATGATGAGGTCAGAAACAAGAAATGGAGAAGAAAGGAAAAGATATCCTTGGCTAGAGTTCAAGGATTAAAGCCACTAAAGGGAAGAGAGATACAGAAATGAAAGCAGCTAGGTAAGAGAAGGTCAAGTGAGGGTGTTTTTTGTTTGTTTTTGTTTTATTTTTGAAGATGGAGGAGCAGGGACATGTCTGTAGGCAGGAGGCAGACAGAGACTGAAGAAAAGTGAGAAGGTATGATAAAGCAAGAAATCAGTTGAAATAGAGAATGGATAGCACCACTTGAGTATGTAAAGCATCTTGTCTTGAAAAGAGAAGTCTCTGTATCATGCGAAACAGGGGATGAAATGGGAGACAGTAGCAGCAGGCATCTGGTTGCTGTATTAAGAGAAAGAAAAGAAAAAAAATAAAGCTCTCAGTAAATGGTCTCAATTTTTTTCAGAGAAACATCAGACAAAGATCTCAACTGAGAGAGTGGGTAAAGGAGGATTCATAAGAGCTTTAAAGAAGGATGAAACAGTTTGGAAAAATCACTTATGGTGAATGGGAAAGTGAATCTATTAGAGAGGAGGCTAAGTTATATTTAGAAAATTTATGATTTTATCCAGAAGAGTATTCCTTTAGTAACACAGATAGTAATATGTATTAGGAGGGCAGAATCAAGTTCAAAAGTTTACTGTTATACATACTTCCCAAATCATGGAGTGTTTGAGTAGTTCACCTGTCACTCCTGCTGATTAATCCTATTCAAGACATCTCCTTCAAAATTCCTATCAATGTTTAAATGTATGAGCTTTCCACTCATCCTTACAGTTTAAGAAAGCTTTGCAATACCTGAATCATCAAAAAAGAAACCCAAAACTTAATGTCAGCTAGTAGAATAAATATCTATAGATGGCTTTATCACTAAATCTTTGCTTTCCTGACAAAGAAAACTTTATCTATGCATATTCCTGAAAATACTGCAACATATAAGAAAAACTGTAATTTTTCATCAAAGATGATGCAAACATAGGCCATATGCCTAGATACCATCCCACAAACAAGATGAGACATCTCAAAATGAAGATCCAGAAGTGGAGAACATTTTATAATAGTGTTAGAGCTAGAAGGAACCTACAATTTTCTGGTACAAGTTTCACATTTTATAATTGAGGGAATTTAAACAATGAGAAGTTATTAATTATCAATATAACACAAAAATTAATGTCACAGACAGTATATGAAAACAGAATTTTAATCCCCTATTTTCATAGGTTCACAATTTCCCATCCCAACCCCCGATGAGATTGGGGCAAGTTGGAGGAAAGCATGATAAACTATAATCCAACAATGACTTGAAAAAACACAGAAAGTTAGGATTCAAAGAGACTTCAGAAGCCATCAAGTATAGCTCACATTTCAACAAGGATTCCTTCTAAAACATAACTAAAAGTATTACAGTATGTATCTGAAAAGCTATAGTGAGTGATGACCCATTGACCCATTACCACTCAACGTAGCCTATTTCATTTTTGAAAAGTTCAAGTTGTCAAATCTGCTTCTTTGAAACCTCTTAAACTGGACCCTGGTTCTGACCTCTGGGAACTAGCGGAAGTAACCTAGGGACTTTTTGAGCATTGTAACTTTCAAAAAGTTGGAAGGCAGACCACATGTCCACCCTATGTTTTATAGAGGTTAAACTTTTCTAGTTCCTTTAATAGAAAATGTCACAGTCTCAAATTATTTGAAATAATGTTCTTTCTTCATATTCACGCCTGCATATTAATGAACTTCAAAGAATATGGTACCCATACTGCACATTGACCTGCCCTGTATAATAGAGCTTCTGATTCTGGGAGATAGGTTAACTTTATTTTATTCAGTCCTATAACTTGGAATGAGGATATGTCATGAACAAAAGAATATCGGGCTGGTAACCATGATTTACCTATAATCATTATTCAACTGTCTTTATTAAGCAAGATAATCTGCATTTCATTCTGCATGTTTGAACTAACCTCAGCTATTGCTCTCTAGACATTTGACCATATTTTTTTCACTCTTCACTTTCCACTGTGTGAGTATCTTCTCCATTGGAAATCCACTGTAATCATTTTCTGCTGAACACTGTTTATTTTCTCTCCCAACATTCTCTAGAAATAAAATGCATTATGATTGTGGCTGAAGTGGGAGACTGGGAGCAAAATGATATGTGGCCCAATGTTTAGGTGTCCCTGATTGCAACTTGAAGGCATCCTTTCCACCCCTTTAAACATTTTGCCAGTCTAAACTGCCTCAAAAGATTCTCTTGCTATAATAACTCTTCATTAATAAGATGGCAATATAATGGAAAGCTACAAAATGCAGGCAGGCATTACTGCTAATAGAAAAGGGGAATAACTCGTGGTACTTCCATAGAGAATATGCAGAGTATATGATGAAGCAGGGGATAGGGGAGTTATAGCAACATGAAAGTTGATATAATAGTTTTTTTATATGCATATCGTTTTTGTCAAAGAATGCCTTCTCTACTGGAGGGAGTTACCTGGATATGTTAACGTAACAAACCAACAATAAAATAAATTCATTTAAATAAAAAGAAAGTGGATGCAAGAGTGTGGTATTTTGTTTTTTGGGTTTTTTTGTTGTTGTTGTTTTAGGGGGTATAACTTCTTTCCTAAACATCTCATTTCTTATTCTTTTCTTGAGAAAACAAAAACAAAAACTCAGCTTGGGATTAAGTAAAGCTGCATTGAAATTCTATCTCTGACCCATTAGAAGTCCATTTGGGGCATTTGGGGCATCATCCTCCCCAACTTGCTCCCCCTAGTAAAATGACATTGGACCAGATGATCTTGAAGAATAACTATCAATATGATTTAATGTGAAATAAAATGTTCTATAATTCTTTCCATCCATTTAATGCTCATGAAATTCTTATCAATTCATGCTTTGTAGATTTCACCAAAGACATGGCATGCTTAGAGAGTGAAAGTATTTTGGAGTATATTTCAACTCCGTCATGACTTCTGATTCTTTATGAGTCTTATTCCTACATTATTATGTAAAATTTATAAAGGAATCACCAAATTGGTAACTTTTGTCTGACATTGACATCCTTGCCCTACTTCCCTAAGCAAAATAAAGGAGAGGGATTTGTTTCATTAAAAAATATTGACAGCTGTATTTTCCACCTGGTTGGTTCTAAATGGTAGAGAGTAATTATATACTATAAGCCCAACTCATTTGAGTTCATTCTTTCAATAGCTTATATAATTATAGGGTAGTGATAATACAAAAAAGTCTTTAATGGCCAGAATTTAACTCAAAAGTGGAAAGCTTTATTTCTTGGTTATATACAATAAAGGTAGGAAAAACCAATAATGCTTTTCTAGATTAGATTTATATTTTAATAAATTCATTTGCATACTAATAAAAGAGGATCTTAGAAAATAGACACATTACTGTTATCTGTGTCATCATTCTCTATTTTTTAGCTAAGAATTAATATTATTATAATAGACAAAGAACCTTTTTTAAAGTATTAATATGTTACATGAAATTTCTAATCCTAAGTCACATAGTAGTCTAGGACCACAGACTTCAAGGCAGTCCCAGATCAAGATATAGTGATGAAGTGATGGAATAGATGGAACTATTTATTGGATACTCATATAGATTTGATTTTTGTGTTTGTACACATATATAGACTATACATCTTCATACACATGTTATATGTGTGCATATGCAGATACATATACATATACACATGATGCATGTATGTATGTGTTTATGTATGTAGTCTACTCAATACCCAGAACAAAGAACAAAAGAGATATTAGTAATTTTTCCTATTTGTGAGCAGTCCTAATCATATGTCTTTCCTTGCTACATGGATACTTAATAAGTAACAGCACATCTATCCCCTTGCCATATAAGATGCGTATGATTGTGTCCTCTACATTGGCTCTTTGTTCATGTGGTTTCACTGTATGTGTTATTTTCCTGACTTAGAGCAGAGTAATCTGTGAAAGAATGAATCTACCTGCCCATGGAGGTAATTTTCATATCCTTTTATCTCCTATGCTATTTCATTAACTTTTAAATGATGTCCATCACTTGGGGAATGGCTGAACAAGTTGTTATATATGAATGGAAGGGAATGCTATTTTGCCATAAGAAAGATTTTTTTAAACCCTCAACTTCTGTGTATTGGCTCCTAAATGGAAGAGTGGTAAGGGTGGGCAATGGGGGTCAAGTGACTTGCCCAGGGTCACAAAGCTGGGAAGTGTCTGAGGCCAGATTTGAACCTAGGACCTCCCATCTCTAGGTCTGACTCTCAATCCACTGAGCTACCCAGCTGCCCCCCATAAGAAAGGATAAGCATGATGATCATGAAAAAATCTCTGAAAGGATTTATATGAAGGGATGCAAGGTGAAATGAGAAGAACCAGGAGAACATAGTGCACAGTAACAACAATACTGCATGATGATGACATTGGTTGACTTAATTATGATTAGCAAGGCAAGAATCCAGGACAACCACAAGGGACTCATGATAAAAAGCTAGAGAAGGGACAGATAGAGTTTGAATGCAGATTGACACATAACATTCTTTACTTTATTTCCTCCATGAACTTTTCTCTAGTGTAGGCAATGTATCCTCTTCCACATATTAATTCATTGTATGAAAATATATGTATAACCCATATCATTTTTCCTGCCTTCTTGAAGAGGAAGGAAGAGTGGGAGGGAGAAAGAGCATGGCTCATAAAAGGTCAGGAAGCAAATTTAAAAAAAAATTCGTATTGACTTGTAATTTAGGGGAAAAATTAAAAATTAAAAAGAAGAAAGCATTGCATCTTTAGATATCCTTCAGTGACTAGACTTAGGAGGAAGAAATAAACCTTGCCTATTGCTCATTTGTCTTTTGTTTCTTTAAAATAATAATATTGATGCATAAAATATTGGAACACAAATCACAGGATCTTAGGATATGGTACCCTGAGTAATCATCTATTTGAACTCCTTCATTTAGAAAATTATAACACTGGGGTGAGTTCAGGTTTAAAAAAAGACCTTGATCAATTAACATAGGTATGTGATCATCTCACTGTAATCTTCCTCCATCAGATGTCATTTGGAGTATTATTTACATATCTAGGCATCAAAATTTAAAAGACTTGAATAAACTGGGGAGTTTCTAGAGGAGAGCCACCAGAAGAATCAAAAGTTTTGACTCTATGTCCTGGGAAGATCTATTTCAGGAATCATACATATTTAGTTCAGAAAAAGACTATGAGAGCACAGACTGATTGATAGCTGTTTTCAACTATTTATTAAAGAGCAATCATGTGAAGGTGAGATTGAATTGTGGTGATGGTTGTTGACCCTATAGAGATGAGCCAACAGCAATGGGTAGAATATATGCAAGCAAATTTAAGATCAATATTAGGAAAATGAACAAATTTACCCCATACTGAACTATCTAAGTGTGGAAGGGATTGTCCTGAAGGTTCATCTATTCCTCCAGTCTAAATATCTTCCAGTAGAGTCTGGATAACTAGTTCATAAGTATTATTGTGGGAAATCATTTCATGTTTGATATGGAACTCATTTGAAAATTACTCCTTCTGACTTTGTGATTTTGATACCAAGTCATTCTTGAGTCGAATATTTAATGAAACTATAGTATTTAATAAGCATAGTTAAGAAAAGAAGTACACTTTAGGACTAGGAGAAAACAGTTAAATGACACAGAGATGAGAGATGAAATATTTGTTTGAGAAATAGTAAGTAGGATAGATTTCCTTAACTATCATGTGCATGAATAACAGGAAAACATAACAAGTCTGGAAAGATAAGTTGCAACCAGGTTTTGATGGAATTTAAATGACAAAGTAAAGAATTACATTTGATCCTGAAGGTTCAAAGAGATATTGAATTGTATTGAAAAAAAAAAAGAACCTTAAAAAGGCTAGATTTTATGCTTTCAGAATAGTCATTTTCATATTTATGTAGATGATGGATACATTTTATGTTTGAGTGAACAGTGGTAGATGATTCCAATATCATAAATTTTGGTGATTAGGAGACTGTGGTTCTGTCAATAGAAATAGGGAAGTTTGGGGAAATGGTGACTGAGAGAGAAAAATAATGAGTTCTTTTTTGGCATGTTGAATTTCATACCCTAATGCAACATGTAATTTGAAATGTGTAATTATTAGCAATATAAGACTGAAGCTTAGGAGAGATACTAAAGCTAGGTACATTGAGTGTGGAATCAGCCTCAGATATATGATAATTAAACCCTTGTGAGCAAGTGAGGTGACTAAGAAAGTATAGTGAGAGAAATAATATGAGGCCCAAGGCAGAGCCTTGGAATAGCATGTTTAGGGAATAGCATTGAGGTGATGATCCAGCTGAAAGAAAAAAAAAAAGCAAAACTGACTCAGAAGTCCAGAGATGAGAGTCTTGGAGAAGTTAGAGAGCCCTTTCCAGTACTGCAGAGAGGTCAAAAAGTAAGCAGAATAAAAACGAACAACAAACATAGATTCGAGTAACAAGTGGATGTTCATTTAATCAGCTGAAGCATTACACTCATTTTTCCTGGGTAGGTTAGTCTTGTTTTTATCCTAGCTACTTGAACGTTTTATATATCATATTCCAAGCCCTTTGCTTCCTTAGTGTGAAAGCCATGAAATCTTATATGATTCTGATTGTGACTCCATGATATTTGAATTGCTTCTTTCTGGCTCCTTGAAATATTTTCTCTTTTACCTGAGGGCTCTAAAATATAGCCATAATAAGCTTAAGAGTATTCATTTTGGAATTTCTTTTAGGAAGTGATTCTTGGATTGTGTCAATTTCAATTTTTATCCTTTAGATCGAAGATATTGGGTCAACTTTCCTGCTAATTTATTGAAATATGATCTCTAGGCTGTGTGGACACAGTTTCATATAGTCCAATAATTCTTAAATTATCTCTTCTAGATATGCTTTTGAGGTCAGTTGTTTGATGACATATGCCACTTTTTCATCCTTTTTTTGTTCTTTTGACTTTATTTTGTAGCACACAGAATTTTTACCAAATAAAAACAGGATATTTCCCTGAGAATAAAATTATTTATTAAGAGGGGCAGGTAATCTAGCAATTATCACATGTATCCTCTGTGGTAAGATGTTCCATGAACCCTGATCCTCTATTTTAGAGGAAGATGTTTCTTCTCTCTTGTTGGCCTAACAATTTGTCCTTTGGACCTCCACTGGCAGTCCCAGTGAATATTTGTTGGATATTTACAAAAAAAAATGGACTTAGAAAACTCTTCTCCCATCATTTTGGCACAGGAACAGACTATTTCTCATATGGATGGATGCCTGAAGCTTCACAAACCTAGGGAAATGTGGTCAACCCATCCTTCTTTGGTATGTTAAACAATGGAATATCATAAAGGTAATGAAGCCCAGCTTCTTCTAGAAATCTTTAGCTAGAATTGTATTGTTTACCAAACTGTTAAATTTTCTTTCCATAACTTTCTTGCATTATTCCCATTCATTTTTAGAACCTTTCTTCTACTATTATTTCTTTCTTTAATTCTTCTAGAAATTCTTTTTGGATTTGCATCTGATTAGTGTTTTTCTTTGTGTCATATTTGTAACTATTTTCACTTTGTTATCTTTTGAATTTATGTCTTGGTTTTCCCTGCCACCAAAAGTTTTTTATGATCAGAACCGTCATTGTTCTTTGTTCATTTTTTGAGCCTATTTTCTACTTTGAATTTTATGTATTTTACTTCTGCTCACCCAAGGGTGAGGACTCACATTCTGGAGCCTTAGGAGTTTTGGTGCTGCTTTTTTCAGAGCTGGTTTTGTGGTCTGCAAGTTTTTGGTGTTTCCAAAGTCACTTCACTGTGAGATAGATATGGTCACAACTCTACTGATCTGTGCTCTCTTGGTCCCCTATAGTCACAAGTGCTAGTGTTCTTTGCTTTAGAACTGTGAATAGGGCCCCTGTTGTCTTAAATCCAACCACTAGTAGTCTTCTCTGCCCTGGAACTGTACCTATAATCCATATATGGGCTTAAAAGAGCTGCCAGTCTGTATTCTCTTTCTGACCAGTTATTTGAACTCTTTACCATGTCTGGGCTGCATGCTACTGAAGTTGCTGTTGCTGTAGCTGCCATTGCAGCCTCATTTTTGGGTTCTTGATAATCCTTCACTTCAGTGTCACTGACCTCTCCCAATCACCCATTATGTTTTCCTAGGCCAGAAAAAAATGTCTTAGGCTAACATTTTGTTGGATCTGTCACTCTAAAATATGTTTGGGGACATTATTTTAAAGTTGTATGAAGGAGAATGTTGGGAGAGTTCAGTCAGGTGGCTGTCCCTAAAGTACCATCTTGGCTCTGATTCCCAGTAGATTTATTTAGAATTTTAAAAAGGACTTCTATTGACTTAAAGAAGCTTTGAAAAATGAATTAAATGATTAAAAATTGTAACTGTTGAATGGAGTCAGCACTGCTATCATGGTCAAGCTACTTCTCTACTCTCATCCTCAGTTTTCTAATTTGTAAAATCAAGGTGCCTGAATATTACCTAAAGCTATATATCCAAATTTAATTTTCTTTCTAAGCCACAGTCCTATATTCCAAAAGCCTTTTGGACATTACCATATGGATACCATTCAAACTTCATATATCTAAACCGAAAAAAAAAACCAATTTCATCGTTTTTCATATGTATCCCTCTTCCAAACTTCTCTTTTTCTATTGAAGTTACCACTCACCATCACATTATTTAAATTCATATTCTGAGTGTCATTTTTGAGTTTCCTCTCTGAATAAATCATATATATGTATATATACATATATATATACATACTCAAATGTTATCTTATCAACTTATATCCTCAATAGCACTTATGTCTTTCTTATTCTCTCCATTCATGCAGAATTTACCTGAATGTTATTCCTTATTAACCAAAACCTTGACTATAGTAATAGTTACCTCATTGGCTTTCTTGGTGCCAAACTCTTCCCTCTCCAATATATTCTCCAAAATACATAAGTGAAATGGATAATCCTAATATGAAGCTGTAATGATATAACATAATGGTAGCCTATCATCTTAATATAATGAAGCCTATCCTCAATTTTTAAAAAATCTTCAAAAGATATTGTCTTATTGTTTATAACCGAGTAGATCCTGGAGAAAGTTGTACACAGTAACAACAAATGCATGATGAGCAACAGTGAATGGCAACTATTATCAACCAGGTAAAGATCCAGAACAACTCCAAGGGACTCATGACAAAAAAATGATATTCACCACCAGGGAGACCAAATGCAGATTGAAACATTTTCTTCATGACTTTTTCTCTAGCATAAGCAATATGTGTTTTGTTTTGTAGCTGGATGAACAGAAAAATACATATTGTCTAATAATATACATACAGCCTATAAAATGAACTCTAAGAAATAGGTCTCGTCCCCCTGATGAGGAGCTACATCCTGGAGCACTGTGACAATCATAGACCTCTGTCCCATTCTCCTAGCACAGGAACATAACTGAGAGAGATGATGCATTTAAGATCAAGAAAATTTTTATTAAGAAAGGACATACTTGTCCATGGGAGGGAATCAGTCTAGCACCAAAAAACTCAAAGTTTAGCTGGCCAGTGGCTATATTTATAATTCTTAGCAAAGGGAGTCAGAGATGGGGAAAGAAGAGGCTGATCCAGGCAGGACTCTGGAAGAGAGTTCCCAGGAAGGGGGTGAATATATTGCCATTTGCTAGGGGGAACAAAGACATTTCTGGAATATATATTTGGCAGACAGCAAGATAAGTGTGTGAAATAACCTAAATCAAGATTTCAATAGTATAATGACCCAATGAATTTTTAGGGCCAGCTGTGCCATAGTCCCATAGTCCTTTGGCGCAAAATGACAATAGTTATGTAATTAAAAAAATAATCAGAAATAAAGAGTATGGGACCAGAGCTACAAAGTTGTTGACCTATGGGACTGGGCTCCAGTCTAATACCCCAGAACTGAGAGATCTGGTTTCCATGGTTACTGTAGTCAGGCTGTTACTTTCAAAGATTATCAGTTCTTCAAGTTACTTTTGGGTCCTAAGGACAGTCAGGTTCTCCAAATGACTCTGAGCACCAACTAACTGGAGGTACTGTTATCCATCTTTATCACCCACATGGTAGGATGATTTGTACATATCAAGATAATTATCAAGACAATTTGCACAAATTCATATATTACCTACTTTCTTGCAAAGAGGGGGAAAAGAATGCCACAGATTTTTGGACATAGCTAATGTAAGAATTTGTTTCTCTTGGGCAAGCTTATTTTTTATAATTTATTACATATTTACAACAAATCATATGTTATATTAGTGTTATGTTACATATTAGGTTATAAAATTAAATGATGAGAAAAAATCTATTGCCTTTGGGTTAAAATACCAATTTATTCAGGATCTATTTCCTACGTATCTTTGAATTAGTATTTTATTTTCCTCTATTTAATATTATTTCTTTTATAGTGAAAGCGACCTATTACTACCTTTTCACAATACTAGATGTCTTGCCGCCATGCTTTGGATCATGGAGTCCTTTTTATGTGTAATGCATGCCCTCCTAACTTTTCCCTAATAAAATTACTAATTTCCTTTAAAGAAAAAATCAAATACCTAGGGTAAATCTTTTATGCTTCCTTCTCATTTGCTACCAAAAATAATTGCGTATTGATTTTCATATGTTTGTATTTATTTACTTTTGTGTATGTTGCATTCCCCTACTGGAATATGAAAGTTGTTTGAAGTCAGAGACTATTTTCTTTCTTTCTTTCTTGCGTATGTTTATCACTGAACACAGTGACTTGTATATAGCAAACACTTAACAAATATTTGTTGATTAATTAATCAACAATGTAGATTAATGTTGATTAATTCAATATTTAATTAAATTAAATTGAACTAAATGGTCTCTGAGGTCTCATCCAGTTTAGATATTCTATGAATCTCCTCCTCCTGAACTATTCAATTCTTGTTAAGTGATTTCTTCAAGAGTGATATAAAAAGCTTCCACTAAAATCATATGTTGATATCTCCCTTGTGTTAAGGAACCGATCCTCAATTCCTAATGTCTATATAAGCAAAACATTTGGTTAATCTCACCAGGTACACAGCAAGGTGTTAAGATTTTAAATTGAGACACGGATGTGGTTTTTATATCTGTCACACTGGGATATGCCTAGCTAAGGATGGAGAGACTCATTGTCAGAGGACAGATTGTTGAAAGAAAATTTCATTTTAGTTACTTAAATTCAGGAAGATTGTGTACTACTTTGACATCTAAGGTGCTTGCAAAAGGTCTTGATTGAGAAAACATCTCCATAAGTGAAATTTTAAGTCATTGAAACACTGAAATTAGGACATACTATTAGAAAATATTGATATACTTTTATTGAGATTAGTCCATTTTGAATCATTTTCCAATACTGTAAAATCAATATTATTTCTAAATATCTGGAAGAAGAATTTCAGACCAAGAATCAATATTAATTAATGTCATTCAAAAGAGGTATCCTGCAAGAGAGAGGCAGTAAGAAAAAGTTGGCAAGGAAAAATTTTGTTTAAGTTAAACTTTTAAACCAAGTTCAGAGAGAACCATGTAAGATAATTAAGGGAGTGAGATGATGTAGGCTATAGACATTGGACCTAGACCTAGGAAGGCTTGAGTTCAAAAATTACTTTATTTGCTAGCTGCATGACTTTGGAAAGGTCACTGAAATTGCTTGCTTTCCTTCCTTCAACTATAAAATGGAGATAATAATAACACCCATCTCCCAGGATTGTTGGGAAGATAAAAACGAAATAATACCTGAAAAAGGCTTTGCAAAGCTAGAATGACTATATAAATACTAGTTATCGTCACCATCAATGGGATGATCATACTGTTTTACTCCCAGATCAGTAGCCCTGGCAAGTGATGCTTGCAGTTTTGCAAAACAACAATTTTGTAAGTTAAGTAGGAAAGTATATGTTTATTATTCCCACTTGACAGATGAGGACATTGAAGCTTGGCTAAGTTATGACTTTTGCATGGTCAGACACTTTTATCAGTGAGATTCAGTTTTCTCACTAGTAAAAATAGAGGTTAGCAATATTTGTGGTGCCTACCTGAAAGTTATGATGGTAAGTGATATATCTGTAAAGTGATGCTACATACTTGTCAATTATTATTTGTGTGTATATCTGCATGTAATATGTTTGAGGGTACATACGTGTGCACAAACATGCACACACGTACCTGTTGGCAGCTCTGTAGCATGCTGGGATATTGGACTTGAAATCAAGAAGGCACTTTCTTGAGTTCAAATCAGACCCCAGGCACAATAGCTGTATGAATCTGGGCAACTTATTTATTTATGCTGTTTGTCTCAGTTTTCTCATCTATAAAATGAGCTAGAGAAGAAAATGGCAAACCACTCGGGCATCTTTTTTTTAAGTCAACTCAAAATAGAGTCACAAATAATTACACAAAACTGAAAAATGACTGAATCAAACAAGTGTGTGTGTATTTATATGGATGTGAGGGGGAGTATGTGTATAAATACACACATATAAATATGTATATGTATACATGCACACGTTATATGTGTACATATGTATGTGTTTATATTGTCAGTGTGTATAATGTCCCAAAAGACTTTTTTTAAGCCCTTAAAACTTAAAACAGCTCTATGAATTTTGGGACACGATTTACTACCATGTACACATCTCTTACCTGAACTATAGCCTCCTAACTAGTTTCTCTGCATCCAGATTCTTTATCCCTTTTGAAATATATCCTCCATGTATTTTTATGAAATTAGCAGTCTTAAAGCACAGTTCTCCCATCCTCTCACTTCTTTTAAGAAACTTCAGTAGCTCACCATTACCTATATAATCAAGTATAAAATCTTCAGTCTGACAATTAAAGCATGGCATAGTCTGGTTCCAAACCATCTTTTCAGTTTGATATTACTTTATTCCCCTATGCAGTGTATATTCCAGCCAAAGGCACCCATGTCCTACTTTTCTTTTATGCTTGTCTGTGCCTTCCCTTGTCGTCGCTTTGAAATTTTGAATTTCCTAGTGCCCTTTTGATTCAATTCAAGGGTCATTTCTTACAAAAGGACTTATTGTAATTACTTCAATCATTAGTGTGCCTCTCCCAAAATCAATTTGTGTTCCCATGTTCAGTGTATATTTTACATTTTCTCCTTTATATCATGTTTATATGCTTGATTGTTAGGTCAGATCTTGTTTTATTGTTATCTCTGCATCCTTAGTTGCTACTAAAATACTTGACATAAAAAAGTGTTTAATAAATTCTAAAGCAAAACAATTTACAAACTATATTTTCATGTAGATACAGTTTTAGGGTTTCTACAATTTGTCTTATTTTTCAGGCTTTTTGTTCATTTTTTTCAGTCATGTGCAACTGTTCAGTTTGGTATTTTCTTGGCAAAGATCCTAAAGTGGTTTGTCATTTTTTTTCCTCCAGCTCATTTTACAGAAATGAGGAACTGAGGCAAACATGGTTAAGTGACTTGTCCATGGTCACACAGGCAGTAAATATCTTGAGACCAGATTTGACCTCATGAAGATGAGTAATTCCTGACTCCAGGCCCAGCACTCTATCCGTTGTGCCAACTAATAGCCCTATATATGACTTTACAAAATTTTGATCTCTTTGAAAGCAGCTGTATGTTATACACATGTATATAAACATGTGTATAACATATAAACATCTTCTTGTGTATATCATATCATTATCCCCAGGGTAGCATTTTTACAAAGTATATAATGTAGAATATTATATTGCAGCAACAATGATGGATCTGGCTTTGAAACACCGCTGATACATTTAGTACCTCTGTGACCATGGGCAGTCACTTTGAGTTTTTGTCATTTGTTTTTTTATTTGTTTTTCTCTTTTTAATCTATAAAATGGCTGTATATTTATATTAATTTGGTTATGTATTTCAGAAGGCTGTTGTACAAAATACTACAAACACTAAGAAAAAGCTGTCCATGAATTCTGATTAAATAAGTCCATTTGGAAATGAACTTTGTGAGACTGGAAGAAGAATTCTTTAGTAAAGATAATCATTTTAGATACTTAAAGTATAATCATTTTGGAAGAGGTTCCTCAGTATGAGTCTAATGCTATGATGACAAAATAATAAATAAGTTGACTTTTTTTTTCAACTTAGAGTCCATTTGGATTCTTTCCAAATGGTTCTATTATATCAAATGAAATGCTTACCATACATCTTTTTTTTCCTGCTGCTTTTTATCTTAAATTTAATTTTCACAGAGATTTATTTAAAATAGTTCTCAATGCACCTCATCCAAGTGATGAAGTTAGGGAAAGCTTGGTAAATGTGTAATCCACTGGGAGTTAAAATGGGCATTTTGTATTACTAGGCTTGAAATCACATTATCCGTTGTAGCTGACCACTGCACAACCATTTAAAACAAATATTCTTTGGCACATGGTCCATCTTCACAAGAAAAAAAATGTAAAGAAAATATGTGCTTGGAAGGAAAAATGTAAATAGAACATTAATATTAAAGAGCCTTTTTGTGATGCTGTGTGGAATGAAAATTTGCATATGGAATATTTTATAACATGTATTGATGCCATGTGGATGTTTCATTTTCAAATGCAAATTAACTTTGAGTGTCATTTAATTAAGAGATTACAATAAAATGAACACAAAAGAACACTCTAGGCAGATAAGACTCCTTGTGATGAAATATTCCTAGGGAAAAATCATTTGACTGAGATTGATGGTAGAAGAGGCGAAATTAGCCAGGAAATTTATACAATGGCACAAAAACCGCTTCCTGTATAAAGTGGCATTTTCATTATTTTATAGAGTTCGGGGTAGAAGGTCAGGTGTGGAGTCCAGACCCTGCAGTGGAAATAGGCGGAGACTGTCAGAGGTACTGGCAGGCAGGACAGCAGTTGTCCTAAAGTATGACCTAAAGCCCCTCAGACACTGGGCATGCAAATTGAGTCATCAGTATGTCAGAGCTAAGCCTGGCTTCCCAGGGTGACCTGCTCCTCTGTGTCTTTTTTTTTTCCTTTTTTTTCTTTTCTTGAATCCCATTTCTGTACTTTCTCCCTGTCCTTCTCTTCTTAAACTCTGAATCAGAAACTCCTTTTCTGTTGAGACTATGTGGAATTTTTGTCTATGGCTCATGAATGTATTTCCTGGATCTTGATGGATAATTGCCATGTCTTAGCTCCCTATCCTATTTCCAGATAGATTTCCATATACAACCTGGATCTCTGAAATCAATAATTTCCTAGGTTTCTTCAGGTATGTGAGAGACTCTGGTCAGAAAGTCTTCATTGGTAAATCCCCAACACCCTCATTTCCTACCCCATCAATGTGGCCAGAAGTTCACGACCCGTACTCAGGAGTTATTACATAGGGTCCATGAATTTTTAAAAATATTGATAACTACATTTTAATGCAATTGATTTTCTTTGTATCATGTTTTTTATGACCTTAAAAGCACCATTCTGAAAAGGAAATCTCAGGCTTCACTAGACTGCTAAAGTGGATCATGAGGTATTAAAAAACAAAAACAAGAACCCCTCTTTTGAGAACAGACCTCAGAGGGCAATATCCTTTGTCATTTCATAATGAGTTAATCAAATCATAGAGAGGTAAAACTCAACATTATATAATTATAAAGTAGCAGGATTTGATTTAAACCCATGTTCTCTAACTCCACAGTCAGTCATGTCTTTATTAGCTACTATTTATATAGCACTCCACTATATGTCAGGTATTGATTAATCTAAGCATTTCAAAGATCTTATCTCGTATAATCCTTATAATAACCTGGAAAGTAGAAGCTTTGATTATCCCTGTTTTGTAGTTGAGGAAAAAGAAGGTTAAATGTTTTCCTAAGGACACATAACAACTAAGTATTTAATGCAAGACTTGAAATCACATCTTCCTCATTCTCAGTACAGTGATTTAACCACTGCATTACCCAACTGCTTCATATCATAGCTAGCATTTATATATAAGGTTTGAAGGCAAATGGTATTATCATACCCTTTCTGCTGATAAGAAAACTGAGGCTGAGAGATAAATGAACTGGCCACACTAACACAGCAAATAAATCTCTGAGGCAAGATTTGAACAAATGAAACTGAGAGTGGGCTTAGTCAGTTATCACCACTCTCATTACCTACTCTTCTACCTTTTTGTGAATAATGTTGTCGATAACGCTATATCCGTGCCTATCATTTATCTGGTATTATTTGCTTCTTGCATTTCCTTCTAGCCTTTAACTTCTAAAAGCATTTAATTCAATTCCCAAAATTTTACAATCATTTTCACATTTGCAATGGCTCTCAGAGACTAACTTATCAAACTAGTATTTTAACTGAGACCCCTTCTACAATACTGTCAAGAAGTGCAGCATATTGTCTCCAATCAAAGACATATGAAACATATAATCCATGTTTGTAGACTGAGTTTGATCTAGGCTTTGCCTAGAGTTAGAAGGTTTGGGAGGTGGATAGAGGGGAGGCTAAGAGAACAAAAAAACTATATTTCTCCTCCTCCTTCCCTCCTCCTCCTCTTCTTCATCCTCTTCCTCCTCTATCTCCTCTTTTACCTCCTCTTCCTCCTTGTCTTCCTCCTCCTCCTTCTCTTCTTTTTCATCCTCCTCCTCCTCTTCTTTCTCATCCTTCTCCTCCTCTTTCTCTTTGTCTTCCTCCTCCTCCTCTTCTTTCTCATCCTTCTCCTCTTCTCTCTCCTCTTCCTCCTCCTCTTGCTCTTCCTCCTCCTCTTCTTCCTCCTCTTCCTCCTCTATATCCTCCTCCTCTCCTCCTCCCCTTCTTCTCTTCCTCCTTCTCCTCCTCCTCCTTCTACTGCTACTGCTGCCACAATCACAACTCCAACAACTATTGCTACTACAACTGCTACAACAACTACTTCTATAACTACAAATATTCCTAGAACTATGGCTACTACTATTACTTAACATATGTAGAATTTTTTTAATGTTTTTTAAAGTGTTTTATATGCAGGAAAATCATGTGATATTGCTAATGACTCAGAAAAATAAATATTATTATCCCCAAATTACTTGATGAAGTTGAAGCTGAAAAAGGTATGTGACTTATCCAGGGCCAAAGATCTAATAAGTGTCTGAGGCAGGGTTTGAACTCAGGGCTTCCTGATTTCAAGTGCAGGACTCTTCTGTTATGCCATTTAATTTCACATTTTCTCTACCAGGTGACCAAAGTCTTAAGAGCAAGAAAGGTTTAAACTGGCAGGAGATATTAAATCTAGGAAAGGGGTTTCCTGGCTTGAATGTTATTCTTAACTCTCAGAGATTGTCAGATTTTATTCTCTAATGAGAAATGTATGTCAGCTTGGTGAATACAATTTATTTTTAAAAATTTTTTCCCCAAGGAGTAAATAAAAATATGCACTATCATCCAATGAGCTGTGTTAGCATGGCCAGTTTGTTTATCTCTCAGCCTCAGTTTTCTTATCAGCAGAAAGGGTATGATAATACCATCTGCCTTCAAACCTTATATATAAATGCTAGCTATGATATGAAGCAGTTGGGTAATGCAGTGGTTAAATCACTGAACTGAGAATGAGGAAGATCTGATTTCAAGTCTTGCATTAAATACTTAGTTGTTATGTGTCCTTAGGAAAACATTTAACCTTCCTTTTCCTCAACTACAAAACAGGGATAATCAAAGCTTCTACTTTCCAGGTTATTATAAGGATTATACGAGATAAGATCTTTGAAATGCTTAGATTAATCAATACCTGACATATAGTGGAGTGCTATATAAATAGTAGCTAATAAAGACATGACTGACTGTGGAGTTAGAGAACATGGGTTTAAATCAAATCCTGCTACTTTATAATTATATAATGTTGAGTTTTACCTCTCTATGATTTGATTAACTCATTATGAAAGGACAAAGGATATTGCCCTCTGAGGTCTGTTCTCAAAAGAGGGGTTCTTGTTTTTGTTTTTTAGTGCCTCATGATCCACTTTAGCAGTCTACTGAAACCTGAGATTTCCTTTTCAGAATGGTCCTTTTAAGTACATAAAATACATGATACAAAGAAAATCAATTGCATTAAAATGTAGTTATCAATATTTTTAAAAATTCATGGACTCCATGTAATAACTCCTGAGTACGGGTCATGAACTTCTGGCCACATTGATGGGGTAGGAAATGAGGGTGTTGGGGATTTACCAATGAAGACTTTCTGACCAGAGTCTCTCATATACCTGAAGGAGCCTAGAAAATTATTGATTTCAGAGATCCAAGTTCTACTTGGAAATCTATCTGGAAAATAGGATAAGGAGCTGTCATGGCAATTATCCATCAAGATCCAGGAAATCATTCATGAACCATAGCCAAAAATTCCACATAGTCTCAACAGAAAAGAGAGGAAATTAGTTCAAACCTAATTAATCTCATTAAAATATATATTACTAATAACTACTCCTTGCTATCTTCATGATCTGTTAATAATAACAATATAAGTCTATGTTCTCAAGATACAATTGCATGTTTCTAGCAACCCCGTATTCATACTATTGTTATTTACATAGTTTTATAAATACATGATGATCTGATTAAACATTTCTCAGTCAAAAAAAGGATCTGATATCTAATAATATGTGCAGAAGGATGTGTTTTCTTTCTCTTGGAATTCTTTTGTATTGCTTGATATACTTCTTTTATTTCATTTTCTGTATATGTGTTTTATTTTTTTCCAAAAAAATAGAGAGGTCCCCTTGAGGACTGGGGCTATTTTGTCTCTGTCTTTCTTTCTTTATCACTCAGCACAGTACCTTAAACATTGTAGGTACCTAAAAAAATCTTGGTGAGATTGAAATTTAAGACTAAGTTTGGGTAGCAAGTCAGTCTAGTCTGTACAAATAACTGCATTTATAGTTTCTCCAACTTTCCCCCATCCCTACTTAACAAATGCATTGAAATATCAGATTCTCTCAGTATGAATCCAGTTTCAAATATATAGGTAGTAGAAAAAAATTAGCAAGATTCTTTTACACATTTCCCTTGCTTATAATATGGAAATATAAGCTGGTCAAAAGGGTTCTTGAGCTTAGTTATAATAGTTCACATTTATCCAGCATTTTAACTTTATGAAGAGATTTAGATACATTATTTCATTGAGAAATTACTTGACACTGAACATTGAGTACTTAATTTAAATTTCCTCAAGCTAATACTGTCAAGCAGAGTTTCTTCTTTAATACATGAAAAGAATAGCAATTATGGCATTGTAGGTAGTCCTATTAGTGTTATGGATCACGGTTTTCCAGACATAAGTAGATGTTTCATGAGTCCTTATGACAAAAATAAATAAATATCTAAGTGAGTTATCAGTTGGCTGCTAAACTTTTGATACTTTCCCTGGGTATCTAGGCTTGTCCTCTGAGGGTACATAATTGACTCCTTAAAGTGAGGGGCATTCAGGGTACATTTAGGCAGTAGCATGTTATGAACAATAGATTCTGTTTTAAAAGTAAGTGATTATAACCTTGAGAATGTTTACTGATAAATTAAAAAAATGTTGTAGGTAGGTAATGGATTTACTATCTGTGCATTACCCTGGTAATTTTTGGATCTCAATGAAGGTCTGCAAAATATGGCATATATTGAGAATAATGGAATCTCACAGATGGAAGACTCCTTGGAGATCATCTAGTCCAACCTTGAATAAAAAAATCTTACTACAAAAATAGCAATAAGTGGATATAAAGTCTATACTTAAAAAATTCTGAGTATAGGAAGTATAAAGGATTTCCCAAATGAATCAATTCCTTCTTGGGGATTCTTTAATTGTTAGAATGTGTTTCTTTATATATACCTCCCTACCACTTCTTCTAAAAACTTTCAGTCTTATCTTCTGAGGTAAAGTAGGAAAAAGTCTAAATGTCATTGCTATATGATACCCACTAAGAACATGGAAGAAAACTCTCACATCTTTCAAAAAAAATAATTTTTCTTTCAGATGATTTCATCTCAAGTTCTTCTTCCTTGGTTCTTAGCCTGCATTCCATGAAAGTGCTTGTTGGCTTTTTTCATATTTTCTCTGCATTATATAATTTCATTATGTTAGATTCTTTGTAATCCTAGGTAACTTATTTAAGTTTATTTTTAAAAAAAATAATGAAAAGAAGCCCATAGATGTGTGACATTGGACAAGTTACTTAACCACCATTGCCCAGTCCTTACTGCTCTTCTGCCTTGGGACCAATACATAGTATTGACTCTAAGAGGAAAGATTAGGGTCTGAAAAAAGGGGGGGGGTTAAAGGAATATGAGATGTAGAAATGGGCAGAAGGAACATTCAAGGCATAAGGGAAACCCTTGGTAAGGGATAGAAATATCGTTTGTGAGAAGCATTAATTAGGTCAGTATGGTGGTGCTGGAAGCAACTGGAAGAATATAATAAGACAAAGATAGTAGAAGGGAACCAATTTATGTAGAACATTAATTGCCAAACAGAAGATTTTAAATTTGATTCTAGAGGTAATACAGGGCCACCAGGTTTTGTGTCAGGTCTAAAATGGACAGACATGCTTTAAAATGGAAATTGTGGACAATAAAATGGAATGGAGAGAGATCTCAGACTGAGATATTGAAAAACTTCAGACCAGAGGTGATAAAGGTCCTGAACTATGATTCAACACTATTTAGACTGGATATATAGGTTGATGGAGTATAAAATTGTCCTTCAGAATTGCTGAGGCAAATGATAACATTTCCAATAGAGAAAGAGGATGACCTTGAAGTTGTGAATCTGGGTAACTGAAAGGATGGCAGTGTTTGTCCTTTACCATAAAAAGGAAGATCAAAAGATGTGGTTTTAGAAAGAAAGATCATGAGTAGTGAATATGTTGAGTTTGAGATGTTTATAGGGATATCTGGTTTAAAATGTCAAGTAGACTGTTGATGGCTATAGAACTAGATCTCAGGACTGAGATTAAGGGTTCTTAATATAACTCAGGGGATTATGTGAAGAGAGATGATTTTTGAGTTTATAGGGTCTGATGAGGTGCTAAGAGCAAGAATCTAGAGAGAAAATAAAAGTGTCCCCTAGATACAGATTTAGAGAATATCCAATAGCATTGTCATGACGTATATGAATATACAAGCAAAGGAGCCTGAGTAAAAGTGAATAATCAGATAAGAAGAGAATTGAGAGAAAAAAGAATCGTGAAAATCCAAATAAGAGGTAGTATCTAGGAGAAGGAAGTTGTCAACACTGTCAAAGCCTACAGAAAAGTGATGGGGGAGAAATATTGAGTAAAGGTTATTAGATTGGCTATTAAGAGACAATTGGTGACTTTTTAGAGAGACGTTTCAATTTAGGGATGAGATTGGAGTTCAGGTTACATATTTATTTTTTAAGAACTTTAACTGACAATGAGAGGAGAGAGATAGGATGATAGTTAATGAAAATGGAGAAGTATTTTTAGGCTTTTTTATTGAAGATTGAGCTTCTTGGTTATGTGTGGCAACATGTTTTTAGTGGTATAAACAATTTTTTTATAGTAAGAAACACATTTTAATTGCCCATGCTATGTTGAATATTCACAGCTGCATAATAGAAGTATCCCAATGTATTAACACATGACAGAAGAGATCACTAAGATCACAGATTTAGAGTTGGAAAGGAAGCCTGACTCCTTCATCTAAGAGGTACAGAAACTAAGATGGGAACAAGATGAAACAAATATTACTACCAGTCTCCTTTCTTATATTAAATTCATCCCAAAGACTGTAAGTCAGAGGTATCAAACATGCAACACTTCCAATTATGACTGAATCAGATTTAGATTCAATTGAGAAATACTTAATGAAATAAAAATTCAGTAATACCATAGAACATAGGTAATGATGGTACATAACTTTCTAACTTGGTAATGTTGATACATAGCTTTCTAATTCATTATATGATCCACAGAAATCCTCAAGTACAGTTTAGCAGCCTCCATTTTTATCTGAGTTTGGAAGTTTTGCAATGCTTTAAATGAACCTTAAGAAGATGAATTTACAACAAAATATTTATATTCAATTAAAACAAAGCAATCATATTTCCACCTTTGCAATAATCATTAAACATAAAAGAACAATACTGGGGTTGAAAGTTGTCCCAGGAACAATTCTATTTGAATTCTAACACATATCAGTTGAGAAAAATGAGAACCATTATAGTAGCTGACATTTATATAGCCCTTGAATATCTGCAATGCGATTTGAATGAATTATCTAATGATGGATTTTTGCCATTCCTATGAGATTGGTACTATAGATTTTCTTCCATTTTTACCATTAATCAAATCAAATTCCAGATTGCTTAAATGATTTTCTCTTAAATAATTGACAAATGTCAGTGGCAGCATTGGAACTCACAGCATATTCAATCTGAATATCCCATCCACGGTATCCGTGTAGCTTTGTAATAAGGGCTCTGGTTGAATTTCTGGATTTACTAGAAAATTTACTATACTTCATCTATTCTTTCTTGTACTTATCAAATTAATCAATATGTCTCTTGATAAGGAGGAATGAAGTTATTTGAGGAGACAGTAGTAAAATCTAACTTCTGGCTTGCCTAACAGGGGAATCTGATATTTGAGGCATTTTTAATCATAAGTCAAATAAAATTGTACACATATGATTATACATTTATCCAGATTTGGGCCAGGGTAAGTAAGGAAGAGAATAATCTTCTATGATATGATATTCTGAGGCTTAATTTTTTATAATGATTATTTTAACATAAGATTCACCAAACCAAAAAAGGATTTTGTGAAAGGTTCAATATTTTTCTGAGAAAAATGTTTTTCTCTAGCAGTTTACAGTTTAAAATCCTAATTGTATCTGTACTGTAGCTGATAATAGCAACTATCTCATGAACATCAAATAAAATTCTGGCATTGGAGCTATTTCATTTTGTAACATACAGTTTTAGAAATTGGAGAGATGCTTTAGTCTCTTCTACAGAAACCAAATATTAGAGTGAATCTTCCATGTTTTGAGGATTTTATATGGAAATATGGAGAAAAGGGGATGAAGAGGGAGCTTATGAATAATGAATGTCTCTAAAAGCTGAGTTAATGATCTCACAAAACTTCTTTTTGATCAATGAATCATGTAGAAAGCTTTCTTTAGACATTGGGAAATCAATAAAGCATTTTGTAAAATAGAAAATAGATTCTGAGGGCATTGGATTAATTTTTAAATTTAACACATCAGGTAAATGAACTCTCTAAGAGAGTTTTAAAGATTTTTGTCCAAACTTTAAATTAGGGAGATTCCTTGAAACAGCATGGCATTAAAAAATATACCTATGTATGTATGTATGTATGTATATATGTATGTACATATATATGTATATATATATATATATATGTGTGTGTGTGTGTTTATGTATGTATACTCACTGTTAAAGCCAGAAAACTTGAGTTCAAATCATAGATTGGCCACTTCCTAATTATGAGAGCATGTATAAATCATTTACCCTCTTTAAGCCTTTTTATCCTCATCTATAAAATGAGTATAAAATATTTGCCCTACCTATCTCAGAGTGTCACTGTGATAAACAGGCTTCATATACTGGAAAATGTCAAATGAGTGAGCTATTATTTGTAGGGGCCAGGGACCTTCATCTGAGTTGCAGGGATGTTATGCAAAGGTCAGCCTCTCTGTCCCAGGTCCTCAAATATTACTAAGTGACTCCTTTAAGCTTATCAAAACTTAATAGCAATTTCAATTTCACTAAACTAAATATGGAGAGATCCTAAGAATTCCCTCTCTGGAGGAAGTAGGGAAATGAGGTAGAATAATAATATTTTGAGTTAGAGGATTATTTTATATGTCAGTCGAGTATGGTTGTGAGACTGTTGAACAAAGGTTCAGCCTTGAATGAGTCTTGGCATGCTGATAAAATTACAAATAAAACTCCTTTTAAAGAAGGTAGAATGCTAGTCAAGTTTATTCTGGTAAATGTTTAACTATCAGCTCTTTGGAGAAAAAATGTAAAAATGAAAGACTTAAATGTAACCTGTATTATTAATATTTCTTTATCATTTTCTTAGGTCTTGAAATCAACAAATCAAGAAATGAAATCAAATCCTGACTTGCAGCACTTAGTACTTAGGCATGAAAACTTCCATTTAAATTTTAATGTTTGGACATTGTGAGCTGGTTTGAGCAGGATCCAGCACACCACTACCCTGGTAGAGGATGACAATGGCAGCTGCTCATCAGAAAATCATCCAAGAAGCATATGGAAGCAATTCCTTAGTGGAGAAGTAAAAAGCTTATGAGGAAAAAAGGAATGGTAATTTCAGAGGTAAAACCGAATAGTAATAAGGGACAGCTATTTCCTATGAAATAAAACTATGAGAAATACTTCCTTTGGGAAGCATCTCTAGAAGTCTATAGAGTCATACTCTTCTCTTTCTAACAAGCAGCAGAAAAAATCTATAATATAGTGTAGGCTCTGTTGAGAAAGAAGGGAATTTTTCCTTCTTAAATATTTTGTTTATCTACCCTAATTAAAAGCTGTTGCTACTTGATTTATATTATAGATTACTCATTCTAGCTAAGACAGCTAAGTGATAGAGTGGATAGAGTATTGGACCAGGAGTTAGAAAGATCTGATTTCAAATCAGTTTATACACACTATTTAGCTATGTGATCCTGGACAAGTAACTGAACTATCTCAGTTTCCTAGTGCCCCATTCTCATTCTCTATTCTTCATTCTTATCTGGAGCTCTATCTCATATTAATACTCCTAAATCACAGTGTCCTAAATCTGTGATGGACTCTTCTCTCATATCTGATTCTCAAAGTCCTTCTCTTTCTTTCATTGTATTACTGTTTCCACCTCCACAGTGACAATTGCCTTACTCTCCCTTCCCCCTGAAAATTTGATCAAATGAGATAATACATGCAAAGACATTTCCAAAACTGAAGTGCAAGTAAAATATGAGTTCTTTGATTTAGTAGAAATATTGATGTAATGTTCAATTGGTATAGTACATAGAGAAATTATCGTGTAGCCAGGAATTTCAAAACCTATTTCTGTGTTATTCATATCTGCAGTAGTGTGATTCTTTAACATCAAAACCCCAAACATATCCCTATCACATTATGTGATCAATTACATATTTGTCTAATGCATTTCCATTTCCACAGTTCTTTCTCTGGATGTAGACAGCATTCTTTCTCACAAGTTCCTCTGAATTGTCCTGGGTTATTGCATAATTTTATTTCAAATGTAAACATTTAATAGACTATAGAGTCTAAGCCTCTTCTCTTGTCCTACAAATAAGGGACCAGAGGCCCTGAGAGAAATTGATTTTGGCAAGGTCACCAATACAGACTGTCAGAATTAGGGCTAAAATCCAAATTTCTAAATTACCAATTCAATGTTTTTTCTACAAAAAAGCTGCTTCAATAAGGTAATATAATAACCTGGTTATGCCAAAGCCTACACACTCCTCAAAAAATCCAGAAAAGACACTGCTATTGGTTGCCTAGGCTTTACTGACTGAAGGTAAGACTATGAAATGAATAATGGGGGAAGGGGAAAAAAAGCTCATCATTTAAAAGATAGTTCCTACAGCTCTAGATAGAAAAGAAAAGAGATTAACTTTATCTTAAAGTCATTTTACCAAGTTATGCTGAAAGCAGCCTTCTGTCATTGGTGCAAATGATCTTCTATAAAGGGGGTTTAGAAAAATTTTGCTAGATTAAACCAATCAGTTTCTGAAGTAAACTTCTTTATTCTAGGATACCTTAAACTGTTAATTTCTAGGGCCATTTCAGGCCTTCCATGGATACGCAATAGCCCCTTGGTGTCTTCGCTCTGACCCTAGGATTTGGTGCCTTTCTCAGAATTTTTCTTTCATCTTCACACAGATGCCAGGACAATCAGCAACGTGTTTCCTTCCATCCTGCTATGAAGACCTTAGACTGTATAACATTTAGCCTCAGAGGACATAACTAGTAGAAAGTGTCAGAAACTATGGGTAGAGTTGAGTCACTATAAGGTCTTCTAGAGGAATCATATTAGAGAGGATAAAGAGCCAGGCTCTTGGAGTCAGGAAGAACATATTTAAGTGCTATTCTAGATATATACTGGGCAAGTCCCTTAACCTTATAGTGGCCTCAGCAACAATTTGGCTATAAATGTCAAAGGAGGAACTTATTTGCTTTAGTACAGAAACTACCATTTTTGGACATTACTTTAGGTGGAGAAAGCAAATAATAGGTCTCAGCAAATAATTAGTTGTTATGGAGCCACAGGGGTTATGGGACAGATTTTTTTAAAATAATGAACAGAAGGTAGGTAGGTGGTTCAGCGGATTGAGAATCAGGCCTAGAGATGAGAGGTCCTGGTTTCAAATCTGTCCTCAAACACTTCCTAGCTATGTGACCCTAAGCAAGTCACTGAATCCCCATTATCTAGCTATTTCCATTCTTCTGTCTTGGAACCAATGCACAGTATTGATTCTAAAATAGAAGATTTTTTTAAAGTAATGAACAATTGCTAAGGCAATAAAATCACAGTTCTTTCCCCCCACTTACAAAAGAAAAGAAAGAAAACAAACAAAAAAAATTAGTTATATCAACGTAGGAGGATGATATTTCCCCTGCTTATGACTCGTCCAAAGTATTATAGATATTAACTCTATTTGTTTGTTGCTTCTTTTTCTTTATCTAGGTGAAACTTGCTAATGGCAGATACCCTTGAAAGGCTCTGTCTTAGGCACTCTTCTCTTCCTCTTAATGTACTATTTAATTGGGTGAACTCATCAGTTCCCTTGAATTAAATTGATATCTTTATTTTAATATCTATAATAGATATCCTCACCCCCAATTATATATCTCCAATTATCCACTGAATGTCATTTAGGCTTGTTAAAGGTTTCATGTCCCAAACTTAATTCAATGGTTTCTTCTTCAAATGCCCCTTTTCTGAACTTCCCTATTACAACTGAGGCTACTAACACCTTCCTAGGTATCCAGGTTTACCACCTAGGTGTCTAAACTCTTCACTCTCTCACCCTCCTTATCCAATCTATTCCCAAGGGCTTTTGATTTTACCTTTGTAAAATCTTTGTTTACACCCACTTCTTTCCTCTGACATTGCCATTATCCTGCTCCAGGCTCTTATCTATTCAGGTCAAGACTATTTCCATTGGCTTCTGGCTAACCTTCCTGTCTCAAATCAATATTCCTAAAGAACAGGTCTGACCATGTCATCCCTGCCCCTTCCACCAGCATCCCCAATCAATAAACTCAGTTCAAATATAAAATCTTCTGCCTGAATTTCAAAGCCCTTGATAAGCTGGTCTGTTCATACCTTCCCAGCATCGTGAAACCTAGCTCCCCCCCAAATACTCTCTGATCTGATGACCCTGATCTCCAGTTTTGCGTAAGCCATTCTATATCCTGACTCTATTCTTCCTCTTGGGGTGTTCATAGAAGACTAACAGTTTTGGTATGAGGGTTTGCCAAGCCCTTTTCAGAACTGCCCACTCACCTTTGTTATCCCCCAGTCACCAAGCTCTCACCTGTGGCTCCCAGAAGCTTTAGCATCCACAATGGCCACACTGTGGTGAAACCATCTCAAATGGGGCTAAACCAGATTGAGGATAACAAAGAGGTGTCAGATCCTTCTGTGACTTGGCGAGATGTCTATCCTTAGTTTGTGAAGACTTTCCCTGGCAGAATGGATGAATGAGAACAATCCATTTCAACGGCAATGAAGGCAGCTGGAGGAGATGTTGTGCTGTGCTTAGGGTTTGGTTGGACATCAAAGATGCCAACGTCATCCACTGCATCCAGGACCACAGTCAGTAATCCTACCTTTTGTCTTGCCATTGGATTTTGATGACTAGAAGAGAGAATAAGGCAGACAGTTTTATGCAATTCTGCCTCATTTAAATCCAATTCACAAGCAAGTCAGGAGAGCAGCCTATGATATTCATGTTTGTTTTTTTTTTCTACAACAAAATTCCTATGTAGTTCATTTTTCCTATAAGTCAATGAATTGATTATCATTCATTATCAATGATATCAAAATGTGCTCTTGTGGAAATACAGATTGACAAGGAAGGTGAGAAGTTATTTTTCAGTTATAAATTAGGCATTCAGAACTAGTAATGTATAGACAACAAAAAGTGGGGAAAACATTTTTTACTAGTGCTATTATACTTTAAAATGGTTTATTTTCTTGTAATTATTGTAGTTGGAAATGGAAAGTCATATGGAGGACACAGACAGCTATTTGGAGAGATCACTAGGGATACTTCTAAGTGAGGACTTTAATAATATGCTAAAAACAAGTATCCAAATAAAGTCGTACATTACTTTAAAAACAGTCCTGGGTATTACTAGCATAGTATATTACAAAGGTTAACAGTGAGTCAAATTAATGAATCCTATTTTCATAGGATTTTAAAATATATATGTATATCCATATACACATATATAGTTTCATGAAAAAATCCCCATTTAAATGAAAAAAAAACATTTTTAGCATTTTCTTTTTAAATTTTGAGTTCCAAATTCTCTCTTATTTGCTGCCCTTTTTTTCTCCTTGAGAAGACAAGCAGCTTAATAATATTATACCTGTGTGAAGCCATATAAAATATATTTCAATACTGGCCAATTTACAAAAGAAAAACACAGACTGAAAAAATAAAAATAAAGATTTTGTTAAAGGATGCTTCTTCAATTGGCATTCAGAGTTAATCAGTTCTCTTTTTGGAGCTGGATAGCATTTTTCTTCCTAAGTGCTTTGTAATTATCTAGGACCATGTCTTGATAGATTAGCTAAATTAATTATTCTTACAATATTGGTTGCAGTTTACAAAATTCTCCTGGTTCTGCTCAGATCAGTTTGCGTTCATTTATGTAAATCATCCTAAGTTTTTCTGACCTGTTCACAATTTATTTATTTATTTGACATGCTCGTGATTTATTTGTCCTGTTCATGATTTATTTAAATAATATATTATTTCTTCCCCATTTATACAATTTTAATCATTTTTAAAAAATTGAGCCAAATTATCATGCTCCTTAAGTCTCTCTCCTCTCCTTAAGGCAGCAAGTAATCAGATACAGATTTTACATTAATGAACAATAATCTTTCCATTAGTCATTTTGTGAAAGAGGATTTGAACAACCAAAAGTGAAAAAAATAAAGTGATATATAATATGTCTTCCTTTACATACAGATTCCATCACTTCTTTCTCTGAAGGTGGATGGTGTTTTTTGTTATGAGTCTTTGAGGATTTTATTGGACCATACTTCCTATTTTTTTATAGCACAATGGTATTCCATTATAATAATATACCACAACTTATTTTGACCATTATGATTTAAGAAAAACCAGAAAACACCTATATGATCTGATACAAAGTGAAATGAGCAGAATTAGAACACTGTACATAATAACTGTAATATTGTAAGAAGAACATTAGTGAATGACTTAGCTATTCTTAATAATATTGCGGTCCAATGGGCATCCCCTTGATTTCCAATTAGCCACCACAAAAAGAGCTCCTATGAATATTTTTGTTAAAGTGTGTTATTTCCTTTAAAAAAACTCTATGGGATAAGACCAATAGTAGTATTGCTGGATCAAAGCTATGAAAACTCATATAGTTTTTAGGGCACAGTTCCACATTGTTCACTAGAATAATTGGATCAGTTCATAACTCCACCAACAATGTATTAGTGTCCCAATTTAGCCACATCACTCCAAGATTTATCATATTCCTTTATTTTCATAGTGGCCAATCTGAGAGGTGTAAGATGGAACCTCAGAGTTGTTTTTATTTGCATTTCTCTTATCAAGAATGATTTATGGCATTTTTATATGGTTACTAATAGATTTGATTTCTTCAACTGAAAATTGCTTCGACCATTTTTCAATTGGTGATTGACTTGTATTCTCATAAATTTTACTCATTTCTCTATAAATTGAAGAAATAAGGCTTTTATCAGAGAAATTTGCTGTGAAAATGTTTTCCCAGTTTGATATTACCCTTCTGATCTTGGTTACATTGTTTTAGTTTGTACAAAAACTTTTAAATTTAATTTAGTCAAAATCATTCTTTTTATATCTTTTAATGTTGTCTGTCTCTTAGTGAGTCATAAATTATTTCTTTATCCATGGATTGGACAGGTAAACTATTCTATACCCCATCTAATTTGCTTAAGATATCACCCTTTATGTCTAAATCATACACCCATTTTGACCTTTCTTTAGTTTAGGGGGTGAGATATTGGGCTATACCTATTTTCTGTTTCACTGTTTTCTTTTTTCCTCAGCAATTGTTATCAAATAGTAGCTTCTCCCAAAAACTGAGATCTTTGGGTTTATCAAACAGTAGATAGCTATGGTCATTAAATCCCACATATTGAGTATCTAATCTATTCCACTGATCCACCATTTATTTCATAGCCAATTTCACATTGTTTTTGGTGATACTACTTTATACTATAATTTAAGACATCTAGAATTTCTAGGTCACCTCCTTTCATTTTTTCCCCATTATTTATATTTATATTATTGACATTTTGTTCTTCAAGATTAATTTTCTGATTATTTTTTCTAGTTTTATAGAGAAATTTTTGGTCATTTTATTGGTGTGGCACTGAATAAGTAAGTTAATTTAAGTAGAATTGTCATTTCAATTATATTAACTTAGCTTACACTTGAGCAATGTTTCCAATTGTTTAGATCTAACTTCATGTGACAATTGTTTTGTAATTTTTTCTTATGATTCCTGTGTTTGTCTTGGCAGGTAGATTCTCAAGTATTTTATATTATCTAAAGTTTTTTTTTTTCATGGAATATCTCTATCCCTTGCCACTGGACTTTGTTGGTAATAAATAGAAATGCTGATGATTTATATGAGTTTAATGGGTATCCTGAAACTATACTAAAGTTATTGATTATTTCAACTAGCTTTTTAGTTGATTCTCCAGGATTTTCTAAGAATACTATTAAATCATGTGGAAAGAGTGATAGTTTCATTTCCTCATTCCCTGCTATAATTCTTTCAATTTCATTTTCTTCCCTTATTGCTAAAATTATCATTTCTAGTTTAATTTTAAGTAATAGTAATAAATAAATAATTCAAATATTAAAAACTATATTTTAAAATTTAAATAAATTTGAGTAAATCTATATTTTAAATAATAATGTAAATGATTAAATAACAGACACCCATGCTTTACACCTGATCTTATTGTGAAACTTCTCACTTATCCCCATTGCAAATGACTCTTGCTGATGGTTTTAGATAGATACTACTTAACAATTTAAGGAAAGGCCTATTTATTCTCATGCTTTCTAGTATTTTTAATAGGAAGTGGTATTTTATCAAAGGTCTTTTTTTGTATCTATTAAAATAACTGTGATTTTTGTTAGTTTTATTATTGATGGAGTCAATTATGCTGATAGTTTTCTTTATATTAAACCAACATTGATTTCCTAATATAAATACCACTTGGTCATAGTGAAAAATTCTTGTACTTTATTACAATGCCTCCTTGTTACTATTTTACTTTTTTTTTCTATATTCATTAAGGAAATTGACCTATAATTTTATTTCTCTGTTTTTGCTCTTCCTGGCTTAGTTTTAACCACCACATGTGAGTCATAAAAGAAATTTAGTAGCACTCCCTCCTTTACCTATTTTGCCATATACTTTTTATAATAGATTCACTGTTCTTTAAATGTCTGATAGAATTCACTTGTGAGTTCATTTGGTACTGATATTTTTATGGTGTTAATTGATGACTTTTCACTTTCTTTTTCTGAGAGAATTGTTTCAGTATTGTATTTCCTCTTTTATTTTTCTGAACAATTTTTTTTGTATAAATATTCTCCATTTCCATTAGATTGTCTGATTTGTTGGCATATAATTGGGCAAAATAACTTCTAATGATTATTTTAGTTTCCTCTTAGTTGGTGGTGAATTCACCCTTTTGTTTTGTATAGGGTAATTTGATAGGCTCTAATTTGATTTTCTTCTTTACTTTATTATATTAAATAAATCAATTCTCTATTTCATTTGTATTTTTTCCAAAAAAGAAACTCTTAGTCTTATTTATTAGTTCAATGATTCTCTTATTTTCAATTTTATTAATTTCTCCTTTGATTTTTAGGATTTCCATTTTGATCTTTTAATAGGAGATTTTAAATTATTTTCTTTTCATTTAGTATTTGCAAGACCAATTTATTGTTTTGCTTTTTTTTCTATTATATTGATATAGGGGTTGAGAGATATAACATTTCCCTTAAGGATTACTTTGTCTACATCACATAAATTTGATATATTTTCTCATTTTCATTCTTTTTCATGAAATTATTGATTACTTTCATAATTTGTTCTTTGACCTACCCCATTTTTAGAATTAGAATATTTAGTTTCTAAATAATTTTAATTTATCTCATAGACTCTTATTGATTATAATTATATTGTATTATGATCTGAAAAGGGTGCATTTATTATTTTTGCTTTTCTGCAATTGGTTTTGAATTTTTGTGCTTTGATACATGGTCAGTTTTTGAGAAGATGTCATGTACTGCTAAAAAAAGTATATTCCTTTCTATCCCATATTTTTTTCTCCAGAGATCTATTCAATCAAAATTTTTCAAGATTTCATTTACCTCCTTAACTTTTTTCTTGTTTATTTTTTGGTTAGGTTTGTCTAGTTCTTAGAGGGGAAAATTCAGATCCCTCAGTAGTATAGTTTTGCTGTCTATTTCATAATGGAGCTCTTTTAATTTCCCTTTTAAAAATTTTGAGACTATAATTGGGTGTATATATTTTTAGTATTTTTATTACTTCATTTTCTATGGTATATTTTATTTAGATATAATTTCCTTACTTATCTCTTTCAATTACATCTAGTTTTGTTTTAGATTTGTCTTAGATCATGATTGCTATCCTTGCTTTATTAAGTTCTGATGAAACATAAATAGTGCACCAGCCTCTTAACCTTTCTTCTTTGTGTCTCCCTGTCCCAGGTGTGTTTCTTATGAACCAATTATCACAGGATTCTGGTTTTTAATCCATTCTGCTCTCTGCTTTTGTTTCATGAGTGAATTTGAACCATTCCTATTCCCATTTGTCATTACTAATTGTGTATTATCCTCAATCTTATTATTCCCTTTTAAACCTGGTCTTTCTCTTTCCTTTCATTCTATTCCTTCTCAGAAGTATTTTGCTATTAACCATTGCCTTCCCAAAATTCATCCTTCTGCATATTACTACCCCTGCTATTTTTATTTCCCTCCTACTTCTCTATAGGGTAAGATAGGTTTCTATACCAAATGAGCATGATTGCTATTCCCTTTCTGAACCAATTCTGATGAGGGTAAATTTTATATATTTTCCCTCACCTCCCTCATGCTCTCTTTCATTGTAGAGTCAAACTTTGCTACTTGACAGATTGAGAACTAATCAAATTTGGTATTTTATGCATTTTGGCTAGAAGAAATTGTTATAGTATTTGATGTTTCCTAGGTACTTTATGTGCTTGCCAGAACTTATTGGTGTCAAGATCTCTGAAAGTGATTGTTGTTTTAAAATTTTTCCTTTAGTTGCTTAGCTTTTCTCTTGATTTTTATTCTTATCTTAAAAGTGGGCTTTGTTCTCTGGATAGAGAGGACAATCTCTTAATCTTCAGTTTTTCTTTGCTGCTATCCTCAGTTCTAGTTCTGAATTTCTACAAGTTTCAACTCCTCCCAGTGATATGATGGCCTGTGAGCTAGGAGCTCTGAAAGGCACCTTCCACTGATGATTCAGTCTCCCCACAACCTGCTGAATGGCTTGTTGAGCCCAAAGCATTATGAGGAACCTAGTCCTGGAGTTCAGGGTAAGGGCTCTGGATTTATACTGGATGGGAGCAAGTGGAGTTTCATTGTTCTTGGGATCTTGGGGTCTCAAAAACAGTCTTTGTCGGGGCTGTGGGACTCCTCCTGGTCTTAGAGCTGCAAAGGGTATTATGGATGGCCTTACACTATGTCTTGGAACTTCAAAGAGGAGGCTTGGGGTACTCTGCTGTTGGCTTAGACAGGGTCTATATATTGTGATGTTGGTTCAGGCCTGGGTTCAGAACCTTGAGCAATGGGGGAAAGTGTGTGTGCTTCCTATTGGCTTGAACAAATGCTTTATTATGTGTCCTTGCTACAGGCTGTGTCCTCCTCTCATTCAAGTAAAAGAGACTCTTTTTGTCTACATTTAAAGTTGTCTTCTTCAGGAAAATTACCTCAATCTGTACCCTTGTGGCTTGTCCCAATTCAATATTAATATTCATTTTGAAATGTTCTTTTTGGTTGGTTAGAGAGATTTCTCTGAGAGGTTTGAGCTTTCCTAACTCCACCATCTTGGCTCCAACTTAACAAATTGTTTTGATGAGTATAGCTTTGTAAATATAATTTAAACTCAATGACTGCTAGGTCATCTTATGTCATATACATATACATATATATGTATATATATGTATATATATTTATATTCATTTCCCTTCATATTCTTGATCATCTGTTATTTTAGATGAATTTTATCATTTTTTCAGTCCTATAAAATAATTCTTTGGAAGATTAATTGATAAGGCACTGAATAAGAAAATTAACAGGTGTAACTGTCTTTTCGTTATATTAGCTCTGCCTTGTGTTGATAATTCAATTATTTTCAGTCATATTTGATTCTTTGTGACCACAACAAATTAATATGTCCCCCATTGTTTAGATCTGTCTTTATTTGTGTGAAATGTATTTTGGTGTGTTCATATAAGGCCTTAGACTTTTCTTGGCAGGTAGACTACCAAGTATTTTATATTTATTGTCTACAGTAACTTTAAATGGAATTTCTTTTTCTGTCTTTTGCTGTTGTTCTTTGTAGTTTGTATATAGAAATACTGATGTCTTATGTGGGTCAGTTTAATATATTGAAACTTTGTTAAAGTTCTTGAATAATTTTCTTTTTCTTCTTTTTTAGCTAATTCTCTAGTGTTATTGAAGGAAATCATAACATCTACAAAAAGATAATAATTTCATGTGTTCATTGCCTTGTTTTATTTATTCAGTTTCTTTTACTTGTCTTATAGCTATAGTTAGCATTTCTGTAATATTATTGAGTATCTTTGCTTCTCCCCAATCATATTGGGAAAGATTAAAGCTTATTACCAATAATGATAATGATTTCTCTTGGTTTTTAGATAAATTATTATTATTATTATACCGTTATTTCTATTTTTCTATTTTTTAAAATAAGGATGGTCACTGTATGGTATTTTGTCAAAAACTTTTTCTTACTAATTTTTTGAACTAGAGAATTCATCAGTCAGTTCTATCCTTCATGTCTAGGATTTAAATGTCACCCTGTAAGAAATCATCTTTATTTAGGAAAAACTTGAAGGAGACACTTTACTTCTCATAATTTGCATTTTAGGCTTCCTGTTTAAATGCTATGCAATTAGATATCTTAAGGACTGAATTATATGATAATACCTTTCTGATTATAATGCAGAAGAAAAAAATAATATTCAAGAAAGTAGAAATAAATATTTAATGAAAATCTCTATAAAAAGATAATCTATTTAAATATATTTGATATTTTTATGCTTCAATATTTTGACTGACATTTTTATGCATACTTAGAGCCCATTGATAGCTTTTTATCCTATTTCATTCTTCTTCATTTCCTCCTATAAATTTTGGATACAATAACTATGTAATAATGTGACATCCTTCCTCTAGATATTTAAATTTTCTTAGTTATTAGTGATTTTTACACTATGGTATTTTTGCCAGGTTGTTATATGTCCCTGGGTGGCTTGAAGATCAGAAAAGTGATTCATAGATTCTTTTGTTTCAGCTTCCCCAAGTAAAGAGGAAATATTTATATAGAAAAATCTACTGAAGAAATAAGTATTATTGGAAACATTGTGGGAGGAAATGAATAAGAATATCTAGAAACTTTAATATACTACATTAGCACCTATATACTCGATACCTCTATACCTGTTGTAGTTTTTGTGTATAATATGCCTTTTGCTTTCTAAGCTTTATGACATATCGGAGTCCAGAGAAATTGTTGCTTTGATTTTCCAAACAATTAACTACTTTTGATTTAGAGTTCCAACAAGATTAGTTGTAGAAGACTGATTTCTCAATCCTGTCACATGCATCATTGATATTCACAATTTCAGGCCCTAACATTTTTTTTCTAGAGCTGAGTAGGAAAAGACTAATATTCCATGTTCTACCATTGCAAATATTAAAAGAATAATAGTGTCATTTGATAATTATAATGTACTGCACAGAATGGCTAAGCATTCACCCTTCTTGAATGTAGTTTCATCAAATCATAAAATTAGCAAATACTAAATTTGAAGGAGACCTCAGAGGTTAACTATTATGGTCTGAACATGAGCAAGAATCTTAGCTACAAAATCCCTCTTATAGTTATCCAGCTTTCATTTAAAGTCCCCCAGGGAAGGAAAATTAATTACCTCCAGAAATAGCCTATTCTACTTTAGGACAATTCTATCCTCTAAAGTTTTATTATAGAGTCTTCAGATCTGTCTCTCTACAACTTCTATCCATTGCTTCTAGGTCCTGTTCTTTATTCCTATAAGACTATAGTTCAAATATGCCAGTTCTGGTCATGATGGTACAGGGAAAAAGTAGACAAGGTAGAGGATTCAAAGAAAGCCATCCAGAATGGCAAAGAGCCTTGATTTTTTTGATATAAGGCATGATTGAAAAATGTGAGCATATTTAGCAGAGAAAAAGAAAAAAGAAACATTAAGAGCCATGATAACTATACTCAAGCATTCGAAAAAATTGTTATATATTAAAGGGAACAGATTTTATCTGTACGTGGCATTCTTTTAGAGTTTAGATCATTTGTTAGGTAAGTTAAGTGGAATTCCTTGGTGTATGGGTTGAACTTGATAACAAATGATAACTCTTTTAATTTTCGAATTCTATGATTCTGTGGTCAATCCAAACATATCATATTTTGGAACCAGAAAGACTCATCTTCCTGAGCTTAAATCTGGCCTTAGATTCTAACTAGCTATCTGATCCTGGGCAAGTCACTATAAAATGAACTGGAGAAGGCAATGGAAAATAATTCCTGTGTCTCTACCAATAAAATCCCAAAAGGTGTCACAAAGAGTTGGATACAACTGAAAAAGACAAAACTTCAATATGTGATGGCACTTCAAGTACTTATAGACATTTATCAGGTCTCCAAAATAGGCTTCCCTTTTCCAGGCTAAAGTCCCCTACTTTCTTCACCTACTCCAGATTGTTTTTTTCTTATATGAGAAATACATCCCCTTCCAATTGCCAAGGTTCTTATAGTTTTTAACCACTCTAAAAATGCCTGCTACTCATCTCTGTTTTTGGTAGTTAAGGCATTTCATAGAACCACATACAAAGGGCCAAGATAGCACTTTAGTTACTTTTCTTTAAAAATAAATCCCCAACTTCCATATTTGAGGTCAAGAGAAATTAAGAAGTAAAAGCCACAGAGAAGAGTCGGGTTTTCAGATTACATTTGAAAATATATAGTGAATCAGTGAGGCGGAGCTATACAATCAACTTTCAATTTGCATGACCTATTTGGTGTGGAGGAGATAATATAAATCCAGGTGACCCTTATTTCTTGGGCAGAGTCATTATTCTTAAAAAATGAATCTCATATTTCTTTTCGAGATTGCATGCTATTCTAAAGAAAGCCTTTAGTGGCTTCTCATTTTATATGTAGAATTTTGTCACAGGATCACACAAAGTTAGAAATGAAAGAGACCCAAGTCCATGCAGGTTAGCCTCTTTTCTTTGTCCAAATGTAATGACTGAGACTGACGGTGCCCAAGTGGCTGAGACAGGGCCAGACAATATGAGAGTAAACACACTCCAGCTGCTGCTGAGTAAATGACTGACTGAATAGATAATGAATAATTTGCATTATTGGGTTGGAATAAATAGCTCTAATGATGACTCCACTGGTCAAAGCTAAAGGCAGACATTATAGTCCATAGACTACGGTGATGGCTAGCTCACTTGGTGGACCATCTCCCCCTAAATCTCTCATCCATCCCCCAATTATATCATAAATTTGTAATTTAGCTCTATTCCCCTGGTCAAGTGGACCTCTGATGATTCAGTTCCTCTGATATGACACTGCATTTCCATTCCTGGATTCTGACTTTTAGAGATAACTTTATTGATCAGTCATCCACAGGCTGCTTGAACTCCAGAGGGTGCTATATGTGCCCTGTATTTTGGTGGAAAGGTGGGAAGCATCACAGTGAGAGTTTCATGGTCCAGAACTGGATAGAACTTGGGTAATTCTCTAGGCAATACTGCCTCCTTTACAGAGAATATAGTTCAACAAGCTCTCTATGTGTATATATCTGAAACTGCAAAGAATCCCACCATCTATATAGTTTTTAATTGTGTTGAGAATTTTTTTCTGCTAAGTTTTACAGTAGATGGATTGCTGAGTCTGAAATCAGGAAGATACATCTTCAACATTAAAAAATCTTGTTTTAGACATTTACTGGCTGTGTGATCTAGGGTAAGTCATGTAACCCTGTTTGTCTCAGTTTCCTTATCTTATAAGTAAGATAAAGACTGGGAGAAGGAAATGGCAAAACACTCCAATATCTCTGACAAACTAATCCCAGATGGGGTCATGAAGAAACAGACATGATTGAAAAATAGAATAAAAAAAGCAAAAAAAAATATTATGCCATAAACATTGCACAAAGGATTCATCAACAAGCTGGAAGATTTCCTGTTGTACTTTTTGTATCTCCAAGGCATTGAAAATATGTAATACCAACCATCAATATTTACATGAGGTATAAGTCATGGTAATATTACATCAAATTTATAAATCATATTTTGTGGTTTGTCAGTTTTCTTATAATAGTGACCTGAGATTTTTGTTATTGTGTTAATATTACTGGTAATGGTTACCCAGGCTTAACACTTTCTATCTCCTAATCTCAACAAATATTTATAGTTTCTTTTTTTTAATTTTCTCTAAGCATGTCTTGGACCCTATCACTACTATACTGCTACTGCTACTGCTGCTGCTGCTGCTGCTGCTGCTGCTGCTGCTGCTGCTGCTGCTGCTGCTGCTGTTGCTACTACTACTACTACCACTACTACTGCTGCTACTACTACTACTAGTTAAAAAAAAACTCTTTACAGCTATCATTTCCTTTGAGCCTCATAAATCCCTTCATGGAACTTCAAATTTGAAGTTGAGGATAATGAAGCCTGGTGAGGAATGAAGGTTTGCAGGAGTCAGAAAAAATGAATAGAATTCAATCTATTATCCACAAGCATTATCGAGTGCCTATTGTATGCCAGGTGCTATGTGAATTGCTGGGAAATCAATCACAAAAATAATATATTCCCTTTCCTTAAAGAATTTACATTTTATTGGGTACATATAAAAGGTACATAGATTAGTATGAACAAAATAACTGTAAAATAAATTTGTAGTGATAAGGAATGTCACTCAGTCAATGAACATTAAGCATCTAATATGTGCCAGAAATTGTAATAAGCATTGAATATATGAATAAGGGCAAAAAGTTGTCCCTAAATTCAAGGATAAAATTACAATCTAAAGAAAGAAGACAGTACATACAAAGAAACTGAGGGTGAGGAATGAGTAGGAAGTAGGTAAGAGGAGGTGCTGGAGGGTGCCTAGAGTATAATGAAGTTTTGTAGATAGAAGGGAAATAATGAAGAATCTGCCAAGAGGATCTCAAATAGAGATTGTGAGAGGACCTCTCTGATGCCAAACAGATGGGTAAAGATGCCCACAGAGCAGGGGGTGCTGAATAGCTGTGAGTTGCAGAGTTGATTTGATCATGCTGGAAACTGAGATTTTGGAGATAATAATGAAATACAAGTGAGCTGCCAGATTGGAAAAATAGTCCTATCATGCAGCAATAGTAAAGGAGAGACAGTATGATAGAACATTGGGCTTAAGAATTAGTAATATTTTAGTTCAAATAAATCCCCCCTCTTAAACATTTACTAGCTGTGTGACCATGGGCAAATTGCTTAATCTCTCTATTTTAGTTTCTTTATCTATAAAATGAGAGTTTTTGATTTGATGGCCTCCAAGATATATTTACGTCCTACATCTATGATCCTATGAATGGAGGGAAACAGGGATTTGATGACCTCCAAAATACTTTCAAGCTATAAATCTATAATTTTGTGAATGGAGAGAATGACAAAATACTTGTTTTTAATTACCATCAAAAATAAAACTCAGTGGAAAGTGTTGTATATTTGATAGTAAGCATATTGCTCTTTACCCTAAAGTAACAAAAAAGTGAATGGAATTCCATGGGAATTTTATAATGCTAACTTATTTAGGACAGAAGATTTGGGATCTTGCATAAGTTGAAAATGGTGATGAGTGATAAAAACGTTGCTCTTAAAGGCTGTCTGGATTTTCTGTATGTATGTCACTAAGTAGGACTACAGGATTAACTGACAGAAGAACTAGAAATATGATGACAATGTGATGTCATTATAACAGAGCAGCATGATTTTGCATGTTAGTGATACTCACATGAGCATCAGGAAGCAGATGGCAACTGCAGAAACTTATGACATACTATAGTGATAGAGCAATGGAAGCACAAAGCCTGGGTAGGATCTGGAAAATAAATGATGTGGAACAACGGATGGTTAAAGAGCATGGATTGGGAAGATCTTGAGCCAGAAGTAACAGAAAACAATGATGAAGAAGGAAAAGCAATTTTTATAGCAAACAATCCAGGTCCAAAGAATCAGAGGACAAGAAAAATTTGCAAAGAACTAATACTCAGAACCGCATTGAGGAGCAGTAAATGCTGACCTTTCCCTTTCTTGGTGATATGCATAATATGGACTATAAAGGTTTGGAGTATACAGATTAAATATTTGTCAAAGTTTGCAAGTGCTTCCATAAAGTGTGAGTGACAATTCTAGAATGGCATTTCAATTCATTAGAAAATTTATAATTCTTAGAGAAAGATAAATGTCATCAAAATGGGAGATTTTTGTCCATTTTTTTCTCAAGATTTCATGCTGGTACAATTTTCAATAATTTTTTCTGACTTTTTTTCTAATCCTTTATCTTCCATTTTGGAATCAATACTGTATACTGGTTCCAAGGCCAAAGAGCAAAAGGGGCTAAGTAATGGGTTTAAGTGACTTGTCCAGGGTCAGACAGTTAGGAAGTATCTGAAGCGAAATTTGAACCCAGAAACTCCTGTCTCTAGGCCTGCCTCTCAAACCACTGAGCCACTTAACTGCCTCTGTTCTAAAAATTTTCAACCCATATTCTCATCCTCCCCACCACCTCCCCTGTCCTGCAAGGTATCAGGCACTGTGATTAAGTACTAGAGCTACAACAAGAAGCAAAAGGTCTTCCTTTATTTCAAAGAAGTCACAACTTAAATCAAGATATGATATGTGAAAAATATATATAAAACAGGATACATACTGGATAAATAAAAAATAATTAAGAGAGAAAAGGTACTGGAATTAAGAGAGATTAGGGAAGTCTTGTTGTGTAAGCTTAAAAATTAATATACAATATCTCCAAGTATTATATTTAACAAGATTTATTAATAATAACTTGAAGTAAAAGAAAATATACAAAAGCTAGAATAAACAGGGAGCTGACCCAGCCATGGTCACCAGAGAAGAGAGAGTGAGGAGGGGGTTACACACAACTCATAAAAAATATGTAAGCACTCAAAGTGGGGATGGAAGAGGAAAGGGAAGCTGGGAAATGTAGTTCAAAGGTTCAGAATTTCTGTTTATACAGTTGTAAAAGATCAAATTATAGTTGAACATTAAAGATATCCAAGCAATCAGTAGGCAGAGTTGAGGTGGGAAAACATTTTAAGAATGGGAGATAGCTAGAGAAAATGCCCAGAGTCAAGAGGCTGAGTGTCTTGTACATGAAACAGCAAGGAAGACAGAATCACTGGACGTATAAGTGTCAGGGAGTATGGTGTGAAAATAAAAGAAATGTAGAAATAGGTGCAATAATGGAGGACATTGAGTGCCAACTATAGCATTTTGCATTTGATCCTGGATGTTATAGGAAGCCACTGTAGTCTATTGCACAGGAGAGTGACATAACTGAACCTGTACTTTAGGGGAAAAAAAATAAAACATTTTGGTGGCTGAATGGAGAAACTCTTGAGAGAAATAGGCTCATAAGCAGGTTGTTTCAGCAATAGAATGATGAAGGGCTGCCCCAGAATTGTGGTAGTGTTAGAGTAGAGAAAGTGAAACATTTGGCAGATTCTGCAAAAGGTGAAATCAACTGGCTATTAAAATTTAATGGATATGGGGGAATGAGAAATAGTGAGAAGTGAGGATGATTCCCAGGTCAAGACCCTGAGGGATTGAGAAGTTAGTGTTGCCCTCTGCAATAATAGGAAGGCAGTGGAGTTAGTGCAGTAAATGGGAAGAATGATGAGTTAAGTTTTGAACATGTTGAGCTTAAGATGTCTACTGGACATCTGGTTTGAGATGTCTGAAAGGCAAATGGATATTCAAGAGTGAAAGCCAGCAGAGAATTTGGGGTGAGATATGTAGGCTTAGAAGTCATCAGCAAGGACACTGTGATTAAATCCATAAGAGCTGAGTAGTTTATTGTGTGAGGTAGTATAGAGGGAGAAAATTAGAGGTTTTTGGAGAATAACTTATAAGACAGTTACTGTTAGAATGCACAATCTGGATGAGGATCCAACAAAAGAGTGAGGAGAAGTCAGACCAAAAGAGTCATCTTGAAAACCTGGAGAAGAAAGTACTGAGGAGGAAAGGGCAATCAACAGCATTAAAGGCTTCAGAGAAGTCAAGGGAATGAGGATGAAAATAGGTGATTTTTGAACTTGAAAATTAAAATCATTGATAAATTTGGGGAGAGTAGCCTTAGTAATGGAATGATAAAGTCAGAAGTGTTGTTATAATGGGGTAAGAAGATAGTCAAAAGAAAGAAAGGTGAAATACCTGTTTAATGTGCAAAAAATACAGTTAAGACAAATCAAATATTGGCTATGTCTTATTAAGGGAGCTACACAGAGTCGTGGAAAGTGTCAGTTTTGGCATTAGGATGACCTGACTTTGAAAACAGCCTTACATTTTCTAACTCTGTGACCCTAAACAAGTCATACTCTCTCTCTGCCTGCTCCCTTCTCTGGAAAATGGGGATAATAATAGCACCTACTTAAGAAAGGCAATTGTGAGGATTAAGTAGTATAACACATAAAATTTTTTTTCCCCTTAAAGTACTAGATAAATAATAGTTATCACCATTGTTATTTTCAAACTCATCCCACTTCTTCATGTCAGCCAGACAAGCAATGTAAATAGAGATATACCACTCATAAACCTCCAAACCAAAACCATGGCACTGTGTTCATGACAGGTTAGGATGCAGGGTGGAGGGAAGGAAGGATGTGAAGGTGATCTGATCAGATTTGTGACCAAGATATGAAACATAAAAAATTGAGTTAAAATTCTGGGGTTTCTCACAGATATCATCAATGGAAGTGGCTATGATGACTTTTAACCATCTCTCCTTATCCAACATTGGCAATTGAAAACTGCCAGCAAGATGAGGAACAGAATGAGGGTCTAAAATCCTGACACTGATTAAGACACTGAAATCTCCCACTTTGCCCTTTGGAGATCAAATTCCTGTCAAATGAGTTAAAGATTTTGGAATAGGACTATGAAATTATTCAACCAGATTTGAGTTATAAACGACTAATTGGTGCTGCCTAATGCTGAAGAATCCTTGGCCAAGCTAGCTCTGCATGATTGATTTTGGCCAATGGGTCAAAAGAAAACTCTAGATTTCTTTTAAAATAGATTCCATTGGCAGGTAAGACATAAGTACAGTAAGTTAAATATCTATATTTAGTGTGTGAAACAGAAAGTTCTACCATACAAAATTAGTCTATACCAGTTTACCTCTGTTAAACATTCTCATTCTCAAAGATAAGTATTTTTGACAGCCATGTCTTCTAATATTCAAGCTATATATTTCATTTTACTGAAATATCCTTGTTTTATATAGTCTCTTCACCCTTTAGGTCCATAGTCACTTTCTTTTGGCTATTCTGCTTGTTAGTGCCCATCATTAAAAAAAAGCATCTAGAATTGACCATACTCTTTCAGAAATATGGACTTACTAGAGTGGAGTCCAGTGAAACTATAATCTCCTATATTTAATATTATGATTTTCTTATTTCATTGTAAATCACCACATTTATTAGCTTCCACTGCACTTACATTTAGCTTCCAGTTCACTGAATCCCCTGAATGACTTTTCCCTCATCCTATTAGTGTGCAGTTGATTTTTATTTTATCCAAATGTTTTTAGCTAAACTATTTATATGTTACAAAGGGATTCCTGCTCAGGTACAGACTGGTTGTATAATAAAATATCTCATATTTAAGTAATATTTTAAGGTTTGCAGTTACTTATTATCAACAACCCTAAGGGAAGTGATAGAGAAATTATTATTTCCATACATGAGGAATTTAAGGATCTGAGCAGTTGGCTGATTTGCTCAGGGTTACAGAGCTAATAGTAGACCTTGAATTTTATCTCAGGTCTACCAATTGCCTGGAAGATAGACCCCAACCCCCTTATACTTGATTGGATTTTAGTGATAATGATAGGTTTAAGATAATCAATATTGTAATTCTAAAGTGATCAGTATAATTCTATTATAATTTTAATTAAAAATAGTAGAATTCATGATTTTTATAAATGATTTCTAACTAAAGCATAAAACTGCTTCTAACCATTAAGATGCTGACCATAGGGCAGCTGGGTAGCTCAGTGGAGTGAGAGTCAGGCCTAGAGACAGGAGGTCCTAGGTTCAAACCCGGCCTCAGCCACGTCCCTGCTGTGTGACCCTGGGCAAGTCACTTGACCCCCATTGCCCACCCTTACCAATCTTCCACCTATGAGACAATACACCAAAGTACAAGGGTTTAAAAAAAAAAGATGCTGACCATCTGAGTTTCATGTCCTGATATGATGCATATTGTCCCAATATGGTGCAAGTATGCACACCCTTTCCTATTTGGAAATAACCATCCTCTCCCTAGATCAGATGAGTCTGAGGTAATGGTCATCACTGTTCTCTAAATAAGTGTGTTGTCTTGTGATTTTGACCTTTAAACTAATATGGGTTTTCCCGAAATGAACTGACCAATCAGTTGTATAGTTGGATTACAGTTTCTAAAAAGGTCTATATGATGATGTGTCTTATGATATAAGTGTTCAACTTTGTTTGGAAATATTCACTTTGTTACTGTCCTAGTGTATAAACCAGGTCTCTGCTGCCAGGCATTTGTCATTTGCTGGTGAAGTAAAGTAAATGATTAAAACTAAAGCTGGTCAACTGATCCCCATCCTGTATACGTGCTTGTTGTGTAACTACAGAATGTTCCTGGCAAAGTTCCAGGAATTACAAGGTCCCCAAGTATGTCTGCACCCCACCATCTTTGGGGCAAAAGTCCTGTTTCCTCATCTTCAAAGCAAATCCCTGTAAGCACCAGCCCAAGACCCTGTCTTCAAAGTGAAGTCCTGTTTTCTCATAAGCATTAAACCCGAAACCCTGAAACATATATAAACTCCATGCTGACTATGTCACCTTGGAGCTCCTTGGCTGTGCTCCCCTAGCGCAGGCTAGAAATAAAGACTTCCCTTTGCTTAGATTGCATTGTCTCTGTGTATTCCTTGGGTAGTCATACACTCGGACCCTAACACTGGTTTCTAACTATGTAATTTGTACACTGCAACCGGGTTTATATGGAAGACTTGGCCCTCTTCCAATAAACTCTAAAATTCTACCTTGACTTGGAGAAATTTGGCTTTTTGACTTTATTTACCTAAATTGTCTATATCAGGGAGGTGGGATAAATTTCTGTGACACAATTCTAGAGCTTTCTATGTCATAAAATACATTTAAGGTTGCTTCTAACTTGTAAATCATGTGATTTGGTAATGTACATATTTAGAGCAATTGTTTTCTATGCTACACAATTTCTTCTGCATTTTGTTTATTCATTTTAACTTTGTTAACAAATGAGAGGCTCCTTACTTCTCTGGCATCCTACTTTCCCCTCATCCCTACACTAACAAATACTGTTTTAAATAAAAAATTTGAAACACATTAAAAGCATAGTTTCTTAAAGAATTTCAGAGCTAAAAGAGATCTCAGTGACCATTTTCTTTAGCACATACTTGAACAATAATTCAACTAACAATTTACTGTAAAGTCTATCACATAGTCATTATATACATTTTGCTAATAATCATATTAATTCATTTATAATTCTAGATAATTGCTATGAGCACATCCCCAGAGATAGATACAAGGAAAATACATAGATAGATAGATAGATAGATAGATAGATAGATAGATAGATAGATAGATAGATAGATAGATAGATGATAGATAGATAGATAGATAGAAAGATAGATAGATAGATAGATAGATAGATAGATAGATAGAAACATGAATAACTTTACAAAAATCTTGCTTCATCTTTCCTGGTATTCTAATAAAATTTGTGCCCAAATTGTGATTTTTTTCTGAGGCTTTGTAGATGTTTAGAGCCAGTCTCTTTTCCTACCACTACAATATTTCTTTATGATAAGAATTTCTTTTTATCATTGTTGGAGCCTACTTGACACTAATACTTGTCTTGACATTAAAACAGGATTCTGTGGCACTTCTGAAAGGAATGTCTGAGTGGGTCTCAGTAAGATTACACTTCTGCTGGACTCAGTCCTTTTCAGCCAGCTAGGAAACTCTGATGCTTCAGAGTGGCAGAATTGGAGGTTCCTTTTGGTCTGGAGTTCTTGCCCTGGTTGATCCTATTCAGATTGGATTAGATGCTAGAAAAGAAACATTCTCTGCATCTCGTTTCTGAACCATTCCGTTAATGCTTGAATTTCCTCTGTTCTCAATACATCACACAGGGCTTCCCTACTTGAGAATGGGACTCTTTTGTAGAGGTCCCTTCTTTAATCCTCTCTGGATCTATGACCTGGAATGGCTTAATGGGTTCTGTTATTTGGTACCAGTATGGTTCTAAATGTGTTTCTATATGGATGTGGGACCTTCTCTGCACTAATGCATTGCCTTCCCCTGAGTAGCTTGCTGTGTGATCCTGGCCCTAATCAGTCCCCAGTATCCACAGATAACTCTGCCTATCTCTTTATACTTTTTTAGGTTGGACAAGTGATTGTGATTTTTTTCAGGATTTCCTTTAACAAGATATAGCTTGTTATATTTTCTAGATGTTTAGATGAATTTTGTGGAGAAGAGCTCACTGTACTATTTTCTACAATTCCTCAATCTAAGTTTTGCCTTTTAGGTATGGGTTTTTTAAAATGCTCTTTGAGTTCACTTCTTATTCTATTATTTTATTAATCTCTGCATAACAGAAAATTAATAAGTGGTTGCTAGATAAAAGGACAAGAGTCACTATTGCCAATCTTTTGGTACTTCCTAAGCTGAAATCATCAAGCAACATATCTTATCCAAATGAACCAGCTGTTTTCCAAGAGAACTGAAAAGACAGGGAACAGGAATAGAGAAACAGGGAGAATAATCAGAGCTATACCACTCTTACAGAACAGGGCTTTCTGGTGATGCCATCAAATAATTGATAAATCTTTATTAGCCATAGTACGTATAAATGGTTCTGTGCATTACTGAGTAAGATTATCTAACATAAATTTGCAATGGAATTATTAAGCATGGTTTCATGATTTTCTCTGGCTACTTTCAGTAGAAGGCAAGAAGAAACAAAGAAACAGGTTGTGGGATAAATCCAAGGCTGAGGCTTGGTAGGAAAAGACTAATGATGGGATAAGGAGGCAAGGGAATAAAAACAGGGAACAGTATAGATTTGAGTTGGTTCACAAAGGCATCAAGATGCAGAGTGGAGGAGAGTATAGCCATTAAAAGGTAAAAAACCTGGGAAAGAATTGATGAGTTGAGTATTTGTAGGTTTGGTTTAAGATGAAGAATAAGCTTTTGGCAATGTCAGAGAGAGAGATAGAATTACAAAGGATATTTAACAGATGAGGGCATTTCACAGTATATGAATATGGAAGCGGTGCATTTATGTTTATTGCCAAGACCAAATGTGGATCATTTCCATGTATAGATGAGGTAAGGTGAATAATTATGTATGCCTTATGAAATGATTAAGTTGAAGAACTGTGATGTTCAATTGCTTAAAGTAGTATTATTATTCTGCTAACACAGGGGTCGGCAATGTTTGGCTCTCCAGCCATTTTCTGGCTCCACCTCCCAACTGCCAGTCCAGGCAGAGCCCCAGGATGTGCCCCAGGGGGCCCTTCAGCCCCTGCCCCATACTCCAGCTCCTTCTGCCTCTGTCCTCCTCCTTCCATAGGCGTTTATGGCTCTCACGGCCAAAAAAGTTGCCGACCATTGTGCCAACACAAGAGCAGTAGTTGGAGAAGAGGGAAATAATATGAGGTGAGCTCAAACTCAGTGAGGAAATATGAGGAATCTTGGAGGAAATAGACAACTACCAAAAGTTTTCAGATGAAGAATTCAAAGCTATCAATAATCATATGAAAAACAGGTTCCAAATCTCTGATTAGAAAAATGCAACTTAAAACAACTCTGAAATACCATCTTACATTGGCCAACAAGATAGTAAAGGAAAATAATAAATATTGGATTACATGTGGCAAAACTGGGACACTAATGCATTGCTGGAGGTGTTGTAATTTGATCCAATGATTCTGGAGGTCAATTTGGAATTGTGCCCAAAGGGCTAAAAAAATGAATGTCATTTTATACAGCAATACCACTACCAGATCTGTATCTTAAAGAGATTTTTTTTAATGGGAAAGGACTTGTTTTTACAAAAATATTTATCACTGTTTTTTTGTTGTTTTGTTTTTTTTGTGGTGGCAAAGAATTGGAAATTAAAGAAATTTCCCTTGATTGGGGAATGGCTGAACAAACTGTGGTACAAGATGGAGACAGAATACTGTTGTACTATAAAGAATGATAAATAAGATGACTTCAGAAAGAATTGGAAAAACCTACCTGAATTGATGAAGAGAACATTATACACAGTGACTGAAATATTGTGAGATTATTGACTTTGCTAAACAGTAATACAATGATCCAAGACAATTCTGAAGGACTTATGAAAAAGAATATTGTCCACCTCTAGAGAAAGAACTATTGGAATATAAATGCAGATGAAAACATATGATTTGGTAGTTGTTTATTCCATTATATTATTTGAATTTTGATTTTATAAGATTATTCTCTTACAAAAATGAATAATATGAAAATATGTTTTGCATTATAATACATACGTAATCTAGATTTAATTGCTTGTCAACTCTGGGATAGAGGAGGGAAGAGGGGAGACAACATGAATCTTATAGCTTTGGAAAAGTCATGTGGAAATTTTTTAATTAAATAAAATAAAAATAACACATATAAAAATGATGGATACGATGATTTTAGAAAAAGCTGGAAAGGTCTGTATGTACTGATGCAGAGTAACCAAATCAAAACATTATTCACAATAAAAATAAAATTTTATAACAATCAATTGTGAAAAACCTAGCTATTCTCAGAAATACAATGATCCAGAATATAATGAAGAACTTATGATAAAGAATGCTATCCACCATAAAAGAAAGAATTATTGGAGTTGGAATGCAGATCAAAGAGTATTATATTTCACTTTGTTTTTCATTGGGATTTTGTTATTATATGAGCATTTTCTCACAAAAATGAGCAATATTGAAATATGTATTGCATGATTATATATATATAACCCAGATCATATTGCTCATCATCTCTGAGGGGTAGGGTTTGGTTAAGAGAGGGAAGAGACAATTTGAATTTCCTAATTTTGGAAATCTTATGTTTTGGAAATTTTAGAAAACATTGAAAATTATTACATGCAATTGGATAAATAAAATATATATTTTAAAATTCTCCATATATTCAGACCATATGTTAGAGACCTTTCTCTGTTTTAGTATTTTGAGGATATTGATTGCAGTACTTGGGATATTCATCTGTTATTCTTCTCTTGTTAAATGATTAAGCCACTTCTTTTACTTTTCATATGTATAATGTATGTATATATATATTTGTGAATATACAGATACACACATATGAATGGCATGTATATATTCTACTTAAAGATTTTTACCTTTTCTCCTGTAAATCTCTTAGTAGTATCTTACAGACTAGTTAGACTCCCAACCAGTGTCTATGCAATTCTCTGGTTACATCTGAACTTTCATTTCTTCCTTCACATCTCTAGGTAAATTGAAATCGCTTCATAGATCTAACATGTTAGAATAATCACTAAAATCTTGAGAAAAAGGATAACTGCATCTACTTCCCTCAAAAACATAGAAAGTTTCAATAAACCAAGTCATAAATAATAAGCATAGAAAGTTTCAATAAACCAAGAGCAAATATCGAGAATTTTAGTAATAGCCCAGTCAATTAGAAAAGGACCTGGGCTTGGTTTCAGAAGACCTACATTGAATTCCCAGCTTCTTTCTCACTTGAAATATGATTTTCTGAAAATCCTTCACTTGTTGTAGCTTAAGTTGTTAATTCATCTCTAAAATGGGCATACAAATATTTGTAGTACCTATCTCATATATTTGTCTTGAACATAAAATATATAATGGTTTTAACATTTGATTTTAACTCTTTTTACCAGCTATAGAATTGAGAGCTCTTAAACCTAAATGAGCTCACAAGAGGACAGGGTTATCTTAGTTCCAAATATATTTAATATGTTGATTTATGCATTCTGGAAAGGAAATTATCAACTTTAAGAATACATAGTCAGTTTTGGATTTCCAGCTTGTCCTCAAGTGTGCTGCATTTCTACATTCAGTTACTGATGCTCATTTACATCATGAGGATCCACTTTGAGAATCATCTATGAGGGATTATGCTTTCTTTTTTTTAGTCAGCTTTGCCAAAAACTCTCAGCATGGCCACCTCCCTGAATGCCAAACCTATGTCTACTTGCCCCACAAATTCATTTTAGCATCAATCTAAGCCAAACAGAATTGGGGATGTAATATATCTCCCTGTTCCCAAAGTAAAGTGTGATCCTTAATCACACAGATTATCTACACTTCTGAACAATATGTGCCTCTCCTCTACTCTATGATGTTGAGATATTCCTAATATTATATATTGAAATTCATTTGACTTGGAATATAATGCATTTCCATAACAGTTCACACTATTATTGTACTTTGATTTAAAAAACATTTTTCCCTAATGCCACTTTTGATTAATTTTTTTTTAAATGTCAGGTGTCTACTAGAGGTACTGCAATAATTATTTTATTATTCTTTTTTCTCTTCTTTCTAATCTTCTTTTTCCTTGGTTTTATGTGACATGTGATGGGATATATACAATACATAAATAAACAGTGAATTACAAATATATCTAAAATAAACCAGAGCATTAATTGAGGTAAACATTAAGTAAAAACTAGTCAGTTACCTCTAGACCAAAAGTAGAGACTCCATCTATTCTAAGGTGGATAAGAAGGGACATTCTTTTTATAAATTGCTAAAATTGTCTGAGGTGAATAAGGAAACTTTGGTTCTCACTTTTTGAGAAGTGAATTATCCAAGGTAAATAACTAATAAATGGTAGAGGCAAAGATTAAACCATTAACTAATTTAGTCCATCTACCTGTAAAGATTTATCATTGCATCTACTGTCTCTGAAATACTGCCTCAGGTGCTAGAAAAGATATTCTTTAAACAAGGCAATATCATCATAGTTTAAGGTCTAATGAACAATAATATTCATGATACACAGTGTTTCATGGTTTGTAGAAAATAAACAGAAAGTTGACAAAAAAGGAAGGTCAAAGAGGACTTCATGATAGAAGTATTCTTTGAGGGCCTTAATGTATACACAGGAATTTAGTTATCAAAGTCAGAATGAAAATGAATTTTCCTAATATCGGAGATAATTTGAGTGAAGAAAAGGAGGTGGTACCGTTAGGGAACAGAGAACAATCCAGTTAGGTTAGAAAACACTAAATATGAAGAAAGGAATGCTTTGAGTTATTACTCAAAAGTTTAGGTGGTCCCAGATCATTAGCAAAAATGTGAATTTGAAGGACAAACCTAAAGTTACCAAAGGCTTGAGGAAAGAGGTGTTAAATGGTCAGAGCTTTGTATCATAATGATTATTTGTAAAATACAAAACACAGATTAGTGGGAGTAGAAATGGGAGATGCCAATACTTGTTGGAGAATTAATGCAATAGCCGAGGCATCTGTCTCATAATAAGACATGGCCAGCAATTATTGAGAGCATGTATCCTGATTCTGGCATTGGAAATGAACAAAGGAGATCTAGAAAAAATAACAGACTTTGTATTTTGGACCAATTGGGTTTGGTTTGTCTTTGAGTCTAGAATTGCTTGCAACATGACATTACACTTTATAATTATAGAAAACCTTAGAGAATCCTGTCCCCAAAAGTTAAAATAAAGCAAAAGAAAATAGAAGCGTGCTGCTTCATCATCAGTGGACACATAATTCCAGAATGAAGGTGGTTTCTTAGAACAGTCCAGGGAGAAATTTAGTTATTTTATCCAGAAGCATCTTTGCTCTCAACCTACATACTCTACCATATGGGATACAGTTAGAGCATTCATTAAGAGGAGAATAATTAGCCTTGCATCATACAGGAAAGGAGTATACCCAGAGGAGAAATGCTTTAGTAACTAAGATAAAAGACCATGAAAATAAATTTGCTAGCAACGAATTTATGAAAAATGTACCTGAGATTGTTCAAAGAAAATCAAAAGAGATAAACAATTCATTCACCAACAAAAAAGGATATGAACTTTCAAACATTACCAGCAATTGCATGTAATAACATGTAAGTGGGAGGGGAGGCCATAGTGATACATTTAAACAAAAATACCCAAGGTGGGCTTCTTTCTTCATTAAAAAAATGGTATGGTACACCTGCATAGTTCAGTGGATTGAGAGCAAGGCCTAGAGATGGGAGGTCCTGGGTTCAAATATGGCTTCAGACAATTTCTGGCTGTGTGATCCTGGGCAAGTCACTTAACCCCCATTGCCTAGCACTTGCCACTCTTCTGCCTTAGAAGCAATATATACTGTTGATTCTAAGATGGAAAGTAAGGGTTTTTTAAAAAATGAAAACAAAGAAAAGGTCTTCACAATTTCAAGGTAGTAAGAAAATATGCAAATAATTCTAGGCTCTACATGTATTTATCTAATTTAGTGTTTAACAAATCCCCTGCATGTTAACTGAAAGAAAACTGGATGTCTGTCTTTGGGCGTTGGTAAGAAAAGTGATGGGAGTATGAAGAGGGAAAAAGAAGTGGGAAGAGAAAAAAGAGACAGACAGAGACAGAGAGGCAGTTCACAGAGACAAAGACTGAAGCAGAATCAGTGAGAAACAAAAAAACAGAGACAGAGCAGAGATAGAGAAAGAGACAGAGACAGAGAGACATTATCAGGAAGAGAGTATGTGTGAGAGGAAGAATTTGAACCAGAGTGTGCATAACAGTTAATTTTTGTTTCTTGCTTTGACACTAATTCAGGTGTGAACTTGGGTAAAACATTTTCTTTCCCTTTGATTCAACTGATTCATCTGTAAAACAACAGAGGTAGCTCATGTCTTTTCTAGCTCTAATATGCTATAATCCATCATACCAGTACAGCTTTTCAGAATTCAGGGCACTTAAGGGCTATATGTGACTGGCTGACTCTTTTACCCATCTCTTTTAAATGGTAAGGGTATCCTTTCACCACTGCTTCTCATATCACAGCTGTATGAATTGTATTTTATCACATACAAATGGATAATTTATCAGAGTTTAAATTACCAACTTCCATGAAAATGCATCCCAAACATATCTTCATAGAATTTACATTTATGCATTAATATGATTGCTCTTATTATCTCCAAATATTTGAAAATATTGATCCACTAATGAGGAATATTAAATCCGTAGACAGATTTTAAGGGTCCTCTTCACACCTGAATGAAATGTAGCCATCCTTGCCTTAAAACTTGGTAAATGTTTTCCATATCACAACTTTAGAAAAATTGCTCAGGGCATGACATGAAAATAATTCCTGCATCCTCTATAGAATATAGATGGGTAGAATGGAATTGCCAGACCTTAGCTCTCAGTAGTTTTCTTGAGTATATTTTTCCTTTCAGACTAATGCAATTTAATTTCAGACCTGCTCAATTCTCATGAAAAGGAGGTAGTGAGGTAACTATAAAGCGTAGATTGATCTATAATTGAACGCACAATATATAGTTCATGTTGAACCTTTACATTCTTCCATTTAATATATATCTATTGATTACCATATATAGGAAAATATTTGTTTTATTTTTATATTGTATCTGCAATTGCTTCTATTTACAAATGATTGTAATAATTGAATTGTCACTAGGCAAATATAAAGAACCTTATATGGAATTAATAGTTTCTTTAAAACAGTCACTTTCACCATCTACACTGAATAAATGGGTTGAAAAACATATGGTACCAAGATTACCATATTCAGTCACATGAGAAATTCATTGATCTGGTCTGGGTACAAAATTGAAGAGGAAGAGGATAATTTGATAACACATCCTGAAAATGTTGTCTGACTGTTAATTTTCACCAGCTATTTTCTCCTATAGATTTTGATATCTATGTTTCCACAAGTTGCATTACTTTTTTGCGAATAATAGAATACAATGGAAATGTCAAATTAACATTAAATTGGCAGGTGGAATGAAGATAAAAACTACAATTGCAACAACTTAAACATGACTTATTCAAAAGAACTTTTGATCTCTCTAAATGGGAAATGGGAAAAAAAGTTTATAGGTATCATTGCCTACAAATAAATAAATAAATGAGAGAATAAACATTTAGGAAGATGGCAGAGTAGTATTTAAAGTTTTGTTGTCCTCCTAATTAACTCTCAGGCCAAAACAAACAACTAAAATGAACTCTGTAGAATCAAAGTAAAAATGGCAAAAGCAAACCAGAGTTAGGGAGAAAAAAACAGGGAGGAAGGATTTTCCCCCCCTTGCCTCAGTCGTACTGTTATAGACCCTGGGTGGCAGGACAGAGCAAACAAAATGGAATCAACAAGATGACTTCTGGGGCAGGATTAGAAACCTCACTTTTGTTTGCTTGCATCCTTGAGGATATGATTGGAATCCTTAGGCAGAGAGTCCTAGGAGAAGCTGTGTGTACTAGGGAGTGCCTCAGCTTCAGAGACTCCTGCTGGCCCCCAGCTGAGAATTAAGGAGATAGACACCTCAGTCTGTGGGCACTCTGAGGACAGGAGTGTAACTATCATTGCTAGCAAGCAAAGGACTTCAGAGAACCAGGGTACCCAACTGGATGCCTTCTGTGTCCTAAGTTGTGGCAATAGGAGAAGATGAGTGAGGAAGGAGCACATAACGGTGAATATGGTTACTGAGGGACTGGGACTCAATTACCTAAGGTCATTCCCAGGAAAGTGGAGTCCCTGGTTGCTACCACAAGGGAAGGAAGACTAGATGATTGCAGCAGAAATAGCAGAACTGCCTCCTGACTCTGGTTGGAATACTTGTGGTCAGTCACAGACTGTGGCTAGAATAGGGAACTTGGGATTTCATTAGACCCTGGATTTAAAAAAAACTGGAAAAACTCAATAGGAACTGGTAAAAACAAACACAGACAAAATTTTTTTTTAAATTGCAATCTCACCTAGCACATTAAGAATCTTGAAAGTCAAGGGAAAAGGCAATAGTTAAATGTATTGACTTGGCCACTAAATTAAAAAAAAAGAAAAGAAAAGAAAAGAAAGAGAATGAAAATGAGCTAGCAAAGGAGAAAGAACCTAACTACTGATAGCTATGATGGGGACAGAGAAGATCATGGCTCAAACTCAGGGGATAGTGAAGTAAAAATATCTCATTCAAAAACCGAAAAGAATACAATAGTATACAAAAGTACAATAAATGTCCATAAACTCAAAAAGTACTTTTGGAAGAGCTTTAAAAGGAACTCAAAATTTAATGAGAAAGGTTGTGGAAAAATTAGGGAAAAAAGAAGAATATAAGAAAATCAAGAAAATTATAAAAGAAAGATCACTCAATTGGAAGAAGAGATCCAGAAACTCATAGAAGAAAACAATCTATTAAGAACTAAAACTGAAGAGGGAGAAGTTAGGTTTTTTTTCCTAAATCAAGAAGAAATAATAAAGCAATTTTTAAAAAGTGAACTAAAAGAAAAGAATATGAAACATATTTTCACAAAAACAACTAACTTGGAAAATTAATCAACAAGAGATGATATAAGGATAAATGAATACTGGAAATTCACAAACAAACAAATTTAAAAGGAGTTTAGACACCCTATTCCAAGAAATCATCAAGGAATACTGCCCAGAAATTATAGAAGTTAATTGAAAGAATCCACTGATCATCACCTGAAAGATATCATATCTAAAAATGAAAATTCATAGTAATATCATTGCTAAGTTCCATAGCTCCCAGGTTAAGAAGAAAATACTATAAGAAGGAAGGACAGAAAAATTTAAATTTAGTGGAGCTACAATCAGAATAACACAAGACCTAGCAGCCTAGCAGTCAAGACATTATAAGAATACAGGACATGGAACTCAACATTTTACACAGCAAAAAACAAACAAACAAAAAACATGAACTTATATCAAATAATAATATATTGAGAAAAGATGAGCATAATTATGAAAAATTTTAAAAAACTGATGTTTAATTATTCCTTAGGAAAAACCCAGAACTCAGCAGAAAGTTTGATCTCTGAGAAACATACAAAGGCCATAAAAGACTAACTGTAAGCAACTTAAAAGGTCAAAATTTTTTATTCCTTTATGGGAAAATGTCATGTATGGCCCTTGGAAATGGCATCATTTTGCAGATATTTTGAAGGGGTGTTTATGAGTGGAAGACCTCAGGTCAAGGTGAATTTAATGGAATGAGCCCAAATGGTAGTGGAAAAGAACAGGAGGAGGTAGGGTGTAATGGTCATCTTACATGGAGGAGGAATTAATGGAGGGACTCCCACAGAGAAGGGAAGGAGACAGGGGAGGACAGGTAGGATCCTACTCTCACCAGGCTTGGGATAAAGAGAGAATAACATACATAATTAGAAGGATAATTTTTTTCTTAATGTACAGAGAAACAGAAGGGAAGATGGATGGGATAAGAGAGGGCCTGGGAGGGGAATATAAGAAAGAAGAGAGGGGTAAGGTAAGGGTTAGAGGTAGGGCCTCTTAGAACAATATAAGGGAGGGATTTTTAGAATTAAAATCATAGTAGGAGATCAAGAAATAGAAGAACAATTCTGTGAGGATGAGGAAGTGATATTTGGAAAGGTAGATAGAATAAGAATTAAAAGGGGGAAAGGAAGGTACCTTTCAAAAGGTGGGCCAATTTAGAAATAGGAAGGCAATCGGAGAGGATAAAGGAAAATTTTTAAGAAGAGATGTGAATTGGAGAGATATAAGTCAAAGGAAATTGGACATCTGAGGAGGGATACAGGAGAAAGAAAGGAAAAGGGAGACAGTGAAAAGGAACAGAATAGATGGCAATGCACAGCTTATAACTATGACATTGAATGTAGTGGGATGAATTCACTCATGTGAAAAAAAAGGAAAACAAAAAGAATCAAAACCCAGGATCTCATCATATATTGTTTACAAGAAACACACTAAAAATGAGAGACACCAATAAAGTGAATGTGACGGATGGAGCAAGATATACTATGCCTCAACTGATCTAGAGAATGCAGTGGTAGCAGTCATGATCTCTGTCAGTTGGGGCTAAAATGAATATAATTGGAAGGGATGAACTTGGTAACTATATTGTGTTATGGGGAGAGGTTGCTATAGTTAATGAATCATTATCAATACTGGAGCTGCAATTACCAAGTGTTACAGCACCCAGATTTTTTAAAGGAAAAACTAAATGTATATATGAAAATATTCATGTAAGCTTTTTTGTTGACAAATAAATGGCAATAACACAATGCAATGAATGGGAGAAATGGTCGAATAGATTGTGATCTTTTTATGTAATGGATTATATTATGTTATTAGAAATTACAAATATTGGGATATATATTTAAAAGGTAAAACAGAATAAGAATAATAGATGTTATGATTTTTAAAAAGCCACAAAATCAATAGAAAAATGTATCCAAGTAAAACAATTCCAAAGGAAACTCAAAAGTAGTCAATCTTTATATTAGTATACATATATAATGTACATATTTTTAAACATTGTGGAGGTTGTAATTTTGCAATTTTTTTAATGATGGAAAACAGTTGCTGCAATGAAGAGGCCAAAAGAGACTAGAAAATACCTAATCCAAAAAATAGTTTATCTCCTAATCAATCCAAGAAGTGTCAACAAAATGTGACATTAATTTAGAACACAAAGTAATTTCTAGAAAATACAAGACAAAGATGATGGAAAATTGTGTTGTTACATGACACAGTGAAATCTGAAAAAAGGGAAAATAATTTTCTTGCCAGTTGATTCAAGACCCAAGTAAGCAATTTTATCTCAAGAACATCTTTTCCATAAACATAGGAGAAATATAATGAAATGGAAAATAAACACATTTTTTGCATTTTTTCTATAGTAGCTTTTTATCCTAATAAGTTAGGAATCTTCTACTTTGTCTCTCATAAAATATCATATTATTTGCAAGACTGAAGGACAAAAAGACGCATTCAACTTTGATGAGCTGGTGAATATAGTCTCCCTAAATTTGGGGAGGGGCACCATGATTCTCCCATCTTTTTGCCTAGGTCTTAGAATAGTCATAAATTTGAATTCATAAAAAAAACTATATAGTTTTGTTCCAGAGGGAAATATGTAATGAGTGGTATACAATAATAGCTATAGTAGAAATCCAAAAAAAACTGCCAATGAAAAATTTACTATAGGTTTAAAGGTCAATCACAAAATAGTCAGGGAAATCATTAACTCATCAAAATAATACTTTGCCACTAGATAGAAAGAGAAGGGAACAAGAACTAGAGAGATCAGCTCCTGATCTTTTAGAAGAAATACAAAGTCAATAGCTTGTGCTAGACTTCAGGAGTCCTGTAGCATGAACCAACATCATGAGAACTAGATTTGCTATTAGATTACCTCAAAAAGCTTCTCTTCAGTCTCGCAATACATAAGTAGTTTTGTTTTTTTTTCCTGCTTTCTCTCTCCCTGCCACTCCCTGAGCTCTAGGTCTGTAGCTTGCCTGCCCCATGCTGCCATCTATAGAATGTCATTATGAAGTTCAAGCATGCTTGTGTAGGGGCAAAACATCTCCCAAAAGGGGGAACATCACTCAGAGAAAGGAGGACACTCTCTTAACTTCACTGGAAACTTCCAGAGGGCTGATGATCATCAAGCTACCTTTCTGTGAGCAGAAACTAGGTGGTATAATGGCTGCAATGCTGGGCTTGGATTCAAGAAGTTATAAATTCGAATCTGCCCTCAGATATTACCAACTGTGTGACCCTGGGCGAGTCATTTAATATAGAACATTGTGAGGATGAAATTAGGAAATAATTATAAAGTGCTTAGCATTATGTATGGGACATAGTGGGCATTTAGAAATGGTTATTATGATTATATAATATTGGGAATTATACTTTTCTATGTATATATTTTTCCCCGTTGTACTCTGGAGGTCCATGAGGAGAAGAAATCTGATGGGAAAAATATTTCCTAAAAGATCTTCCTATCTCCATCTCTTCCAACTCCTTATATATACGTATATACATATATACATACATATATATATATATATAAGTTCCTTAAAAGTTATATATACTACTTGTATACATACAAGTAGTATATATGTGATATTGTGGCACAAATTAACAAAATGAATTTTTGTTTACCTTGTACGGTTAAAAATATATCTCAAATGGGGCAGATATTTAAAAAGTTAATCAGAAAATATGATTTTCAAACAGAATACAATATATTTTAAATATATGTATATACATAAGTTATTCATTTGAAAGAGATAGATCATAAGGAACAAAGGACAAGTGGGTCTTTCATAATTTTTCCTATTTCTTTTCCCTTCCCATAACACATAAAGCTCCTTCGGGTAGCTATAGCAAGGGAGAGGGAAATAGCATTCTAGTTGGACTGTGTGGGAAGTAAAAATGATATAAAGTACCTTCGAATCTGGAAAGCAATGAATTCTAAATTCATAAGAAATGTATAACTATTATGAGCTCCTTACATCAAGAAGGGGAAAAGTATCTTTGGAAAACAGTTTTTATTGTGGTTACCTATGGTCAAAATAATAACACTGATTGATAGGAGTCCTTAGCTTTTAATAGGGGTAAAAGTGTTGCCCTAGCCCTATGTAAAACAACTGCAGAGGAGTGTGACTCTCTTAAAAGTAGCCAAAACACTGTAACAGTGCATCCATCTTTTAAAAAATGATACCTAAATAAAATGTGGTGACTTACTTGCATTATAAGTGAGATAATTCCTTGTGCACCAGGATATCGATTAGAGGAGCTAATTAGTATCATGATGAGAAGAAGATATAAGTATATAGACTTCTGTAAGCTCATTCTGATTGCTCCCCCAGTCCCTTTGCACACAACAAAGAAAACCTTGTGATATAAGTGATTGGCCTTATTTCATTTTTATTGCTTTCCTTGTTCAACGGAAGACCCCAGCAAGTCAACAGTGTTGTTGATTTATGCAAGCTAATTTCCTTGCCTTACTAACCAGAAGTCTTATGGAGGAAATGAGTGTAAAGAAAATAAGGAAATGCAATATTTGTGCTGAGGATATGGGACAACAGCAAAAGAGTTTTATAACTCGATGGGTTTCCGATTTCCCTGAAATTGTGGTCATGTGAATGAAAAAAAAAATGATTGGATGGAACAGACTTCTTTTTCTCTTTTTCCTCTGCTGTTTTGTGTTTAAAAAGTATTTCTGAGAGCTCTAGCTAGGACACTGTAAGGAGTAAGTGAAATCACTATGTGAGGAAAAGAAGAGAGTCCATCAAAAGAATGACTATAGGTATACTTGAATAAGATAGTGAGATACAGTAAAAAAATAGTATACTTTTATTTATATCATGTTAATTACAAGCTCCCCTTTGCTACTTGCTATCTATTATAATAATCATGGGGAATTCATCCACCTTTCAGCCTCATTTTCCTCACTTGTTAATTATATAACCTCTAAAGTACGTTCTAGCTCTAAACTCTACTTCCTATGAAACTGGTCAGAAAAGAGAAAAGAAAATGCTTTTTCCTGCAAAGATAGTATACTAATATACTATACTCTTATATGTGTATATTTGCATACATGTATATAATGTTAACATATATACTAGTAAACAAAAATGTGTATATTTGTATATATGTGTGCATATATATGTATATATATATGACTTCAACATTCACAAATTGCTTTTTTATCATTTTCTTATATTATTCCCCAATGGCAATTTAGCATGATAAAATGGAAAGGGCATTTTACTTATAATCAGAGAATATGATTTGAATCTAAGCTCAGGTGATTCTGAGGCTAATCAAATCATTATATGATTTAAGCAAGTGACTTAATTGATCTGATGCTTGATTTTCCTTGTCTATGAAATAAGAAGTTTGGATTAAATGACCTCCGATTTTTTTCTAGCTCTAACACTATACATTCATCCTGTTTTACAGATGTGGAAATGGTAGCCTAGAGCAGTGATGGGCAAACTTTTTAAAGAGGGGTCCAAAGGAAAGGAAATGCTCATCAGTCAGTCTTTTTCTAAGGCAAATCTTTTGAAGTTTCATTGTATTATATCCTACTTATTGTATTTGTCAGATTAGGAATAATGTCTTGTGACCAGACAGTGGCAGACAGTAGTTTGCCCATCACTTGGAGACTTCAAAAGGTTTTTCCATACTAGATGTGTCAGGGGAAGAATTTGAATCCAGTTCTCTTGACCATATCTTTCAATCATTGAAAAATTCCTCACAGTTTCTCAGGATTATTTTCCTTAGAAGAGTAAGCAGTTTGGTAAGAATCTCCCAAAGTGCAGTGATGGAGGAATAAAGAAATTACTGTGGCTGACCAGTCAGCCAAATGAATACGGAGAATGAATATATCCACAGTAAAATCGTCCTTAGATCCAAAAGCAAGATTTATAGTCTTTTTTGGTAAAGTTGGGAACAATGGCATTTAAGAATCAATAGTTAACAGTTATTCTTCTAACTTTAAGGGCAGAACCATTATGCAAGCAGTTTGGTAATTGCAAGCTCTGTTACTTAAGGTGTTAATTAAGCTGAATTGAATTATCCATGATATGTTCATCCCTACTCTATAAAGGCAATGTAAGTGAACATCTTCCATTTTATTTGAATAACTATGTACACAACAAGATTCATACATATGTGCACAAACATGCCAATCGCCTGATTCATATATATATGCACACACCTAAACACACTAGCTTGACTTTCAGGTGATTGGGTTTGAAGTCTTTCCCAACATTCTTATTTCCTGTATGTTTCTGGGTGAGTTTTAAATATAATTTTGGGATGGGAAAATTTACATATTATAGTTTCTCGTGGAATTTCTTAATCATTATTTGCTATGGCCCAAACTCAAAGTATCGCTACTGAAGATTATGAGGTTGATGGGTTATCTGTCTTTAATTACAGCTACATAAACATCTCCCTACCTAGTTTTAGGAAATAAACTATCTATTAGAATATTGTAAGACTGTAGGAGGTAGCACTCCAATGATTCTCTTACCAATGTAAAATAAATTACAGGTTAATTTAGAATACTTTTTGATCAAATAAAAAATTTAAATAGGATCAGTTTGCATCTCTCTTTGAATCAATCAAACCCATTATTTTGTGAGAATCTAGTTCATTCCCTAAAAAAAGAAAAAGGAGAAGAAGGTGGAGGAGAAGGAAGAGGAGAACGAGAATGAGAATGAGAAGAAGAATGAGAAAGAGAAGCAGAAGAAGGAGAAGGAGGAGGAGGAGGAGGAGGAGGAGAAGATGAAGAAGAAGAAGAAGAAGAAGAAGAAGAAGAAGAAGAAGAAGAAGAAGAAGAAGAAGAAGAAGAAGAAGAAGATGATGATGATGATGATGATGATGATGATGATGATGATGATGAAACTAATTCAGAAGACAGACAGAGATTCAGAGGACTTACTTTTGAGAGGTAGACATAAGCATGCAATTTCCAGCTTGAATAAAGGATAAGGGAACTACCAAGAAAATCTTAGCTCTTCCTGATGCTTGTATATTCACTTGCATGCATTAGATTATAATTTGCTATTTCATTAACCAAATATTTCAAGTAAACTGAATTTCGTCTCAACCAAGAAGAGGTCAGAGTTTAACTAGAGAGAGATATAGATGTGATACTAGGCAGAGAGCCCAACCTCTTCTGGTGTTAGCAATTTTCCTAATTGGAGGCCAAGAGCAATTTTTACTGAATCGAGAAATTTTTATCTAAAATAAACTCCCTTACTTGAAAGAGGATGGAACCAAATGTCTGATATATTATCCCATAGGTTAAAAATAAGCTAATTACACAGGAGGGTATTAGACAAATATAACATTATGTCTAAATCTATCACAGAAATAGCGTAAGCCAGAAAGTAGCAGAAGTTGTCTAAAGTTTCTAGGTTAATTAAATATATATTGCCCATATTTTATGAAAGAGAAATTAGGAACATGAGGCCGGATGTGAATTCTTACTGGCGTGCTTCCTACTGTCTCAATTCATACTATAGGTGAATTTATTTATGTGCTGTATCCATAGCTGTAGACTACAAGTCCATCCCTGATCCCTTGAGCTGCTTTTATCTTTCCTATAAATCACTTTGTTCCTATTTTGATGTATTGTGTATATATGTCTATGTGTGTATGTATCCTATGCCACTTATTGCTACCAGCACTCACCTGGCACTTAATCAGACATATTCTAACTTCCATTTCCTGTTTTTCCATTCTAGTCTTCTGTGACTCACTTTACAGCCAAACAGGAACACCTCCAAAAATTCAGCCATGTAGTTATTGCCTAAGGGTCAGATGAGTTAATATCATGGAAACATCTAGAGTTTTTTTCAGTAAAACATTTCATGCATATCTGTTATTAATATAAAAATATTATGAAAATCGATGAAGAGAAATTGATCTTTCCAAAATTTGTGATTTGTACTGATCAAAACATGATGTTTTTCATTCATGAAACGAATATTTATGAATCTGTAGTTTATTTTGTTGTTTAAATTTTTTCCTACTAAAGTGTATGATCCTTCAGGGCAGGAAGAATCCTAAGATCAAAAGATCATAGACTAAAGTCTAGAACAGGTGACTAAGTCCAGGGCCCTCATTTTAAAGATGAAGAAACAAGCCTAGAGAAGTTTGATGACTTTCCAAGGTTACAAAGTTGGGAAGTGTGAGGGAGGACTGTGTCTTCCTGACTCCAAGACCAATATTCAACCCATTGCCTCATGCTGGCTTTCAGATGCTACAGATATAATATATATGAATATTTAATATACACATGTGAATGCTACATATATGAGAATGTATACACTTTTTCCTATTATATATAATCTATCTATATCTATCTATATTATATATCATATACAATGTCATTTTCACCCATATTTTGCATATACTAGATACTGAGTAATCTGATTTTTCTATCAGTTGGAGACTGAATAGCAAGGGATTTTCTAGAGGGTCCCAGGTTTCCTTCTTTCTACTTATTGTAAGTTTTAAAGTGGCAAGGTAGGGCCAAAACTACAATCCTTTGTCAACAAGCTAGCTCACACCTCAAGTTCTTAACCATTCTAACTGATAATTAATCCCCTTGCAATAGGGCAGCTATACCAACCCTCTTTAAAATATCTTGGATGGATATGACACCACATACTCAAGAGAAAGGATGGGAGCTATCATTATTTCACTGCTTTGAAAAAAATTCTCTCTCGTCTTAAGCCTTGTGAAATTATTTATATGACAATCTGAAAATATTGTTTAGGACACATCTGCTTGTAGCCTGCTAAATACAAAAGAGTTCCATTGACTTTCGCAGCTGGCAATGGAAATCCACTTACAACTAGCACCTTGGCACTGACTCCTTCAAAACAGAAGAAAACAAGTGGGCCTAGTGAAAAGAAAATGTCATCTGTAAATAAACACCCCCAAAATGAAGTCAGAGAGAAGGGCTTTGAAATAAGATTTAATTAGCACAAAAGGTAAGATAGCTACAACTGCATACCCAAAAGGGATAAATAGCTCAGAGAGTGAGAACATGGATTAAATCAGGTGCTTAACAGGGAAGCTAAAATATAATACACAGATATTGATGGGAAAGATTCTTTCTAGTACTGAACAGTCTTTCAAATAGATCTCAAAAATAATGAGACATCTCCCACATTTGTATAAATTCTAGGACACGTACAATGGTCATCATCTATGTCACACTACAAATGTCTCCCACTGATACACCCTGCCTTTCCCAGAATGACAGAATATTCACATTTAAAACAACCAGAGAGATAATGAAAAATCATATTTTTCAAACTCCTAATTTATAATTTGGGAACCAAGGCCTCCAAAAAATTTCCTTTGAACAATTCAACTAATAGATAGCTAAATTGGGACACTCATTACCCAGTGTCTACTTGCATGGTTCCCTCTTTTCTGTTCTTTTTTTTTAAACTCCTTCCATTTGTGTTAGAATGGATTCAAATATTAGTTCCAAGGAAGAAGAGTAGTATGGATCCAGGCAAATGAGGTCCAATGACTTGCCCAGAATCACCAAGGTAGGAAGTGTCTGAAGAAAGATTTAAACCCAGAATTGTTGTAAGGATAAAGTGAGATAATATTTGTAAAGTTCTTCACACAGTCCCTGGTACATAGTAGGTAGCTCCCAACTCCAGGGTTGGTTCTCTAGCCAGGAGCCGCATAGCTTTTCATATCATTTTGTATTCCATCATCATGATTGAATTCCCTAGTATCATCTCTATATAACTGATGTTATAAAGAAGTGGGTAATCTTGGTTAAGGGAGGGATAAGGGTGATGAGGTGATTGGAGGAGGAATGAAAGGGATAGCTGAGTGTAGGGATGAATGAGGTAGGTGGTATACAGGAAGGTAAGGGAATAGATGGGAGTATAGGAAGGCAGCTTAAACAGGCTTATTCACTGAAGGCTGGAGACAGAGGATACTGAGGAAATAGGCTGGATTCTTCAGGCAGGGAAGAAATCTTTGAGATACAAAAGGAGTTGGGCCAGTCAGAAATATTTTAAATCTGGCTAGAGGGCTTCTCTTGTTAATTTCTAAATTGAGGGAGAAGTCAAAGGGCTCCTCCTTGCCAGTGAAACTGATGGCTGGAGGAAGTCTCGGGTAGGTACTTCCTGCCAAGATGGATGCCTGCAGTTTCCTCAAGAAATAAAAAGAAAATAATTCCTTCCCTCTTCAGCCTTTGCCTTAATCCTCAATACAATGATCCACCAGAGGTGTTGAATAGGTAACAAAGGGGATTTATTAATGTCAGGGATAATCAGAAGGAGAGAGGGGTTTAGGGTTTTGTAACAGCTGCTAGGGAGAAAGCTGATGGTGGGGGAAGGGTCATAGGAGGGGGTTAGACTGAGAGAGGCTGGCTCTCCCAGTCAAGAAGGTTTGACTGTCTTTTGAAATAAAGTATTTATCAAATCACTAAATTAGGGGTGGCTTGTTTTAGGATGCTCTACTTGCCTATAGAAACTAAACCCACGATGTCCAACAACCAAGCCCACCCTTCCTTCCAGGGCCCAAAGGGAAATTCAGGGAAAATAGCAGGGATGTAATATGGAGAGATCAGGGAGAGGTCCAGAGAAATCAGCTACAAAAGACAAAAGCACAGGCTAAGGCAAAGCCAAAAAGCAAAGCCAACAGGCAAAGCCCAAGCCAGAAGGCAAAAGCCTGTCAGTTGGAACTTCAGCACTATTTATAGCCTCAGGTTCCAACTGCTTTTCTGAAAATTCTAAAACCCTAACTGCCAGGGCTGCTTACAGTTGAACTTGCAAGAGCCAAAGGCTTCTGCTAGTAACCCTGCATTACACTGAATACACACACACACACACACACACACACACACACACACACACACATATATATATAATGTAGATGTCTATAGGTTTGGCTGAACATATATACAATTAGGTTGTTTGTTGTTGAATCACTTCAGTTTTGCCCAATTCTTCAGGATCTGACGGGATTTTCTTAGCAAAGCTACTGGAACTCCTCATTTCCTTCTCCAGCTCCTTTTACACATGAAGAACTGAGGCAAACAGGGTTAAGTAACTTGCTCAGAGCCAAACAGCTAATAAGTTGTCTGAGAACAAATTCAAACTCAGGATCTTCCTGACTTCAGGACCAGTATTCCTTCCTCTGTGTCAGCTAGTTGCCCAGATATTTATATATACACACTGTGTGTACGTATGTAGAGAGAGAGAGAGAGAGAGAGAGAGAGAGAGACAGAGACAGAGACAGAGACAGAGAGACAGAGAGACAGAGAGACAGAGA
>NC_058131.1:74459403-74472257 GCF_016433145.1 Gracilinanus agilis
GAGAGAGAGAGAGAGAGAGAGAGAGAGAGAGAGAGAGAGACAGAGACAGAGACAGAGACAGAGAGACAGAGAGACAGAGAGACAGAGAGACAGAGAGACAGAGAGACAGAGATAGACAAAGAGAGAGAAACAGAGAGAGAGACAGAGACAGAGAGACAGAGAGACAGAGACTGAGACAGAGAGACAGACAGAAACAAGAGACAAGAGACAGAGAGATAAAGGAGACAGAGACAGAGACAGGGAGAAAGAAAGAGGGAGAAGAAAGAGGAGAAAGGAAAGAGGAAGGCAATGACAACTCCTTATATATCTTTTCTGAACAACTTTGTGCCATCAATTGCCCATAGGACATTTTCTCAACTTAGTTCTCTCAAAACTAACTTTTAAAAAAATTGATTATCCTGATTCTTATAGATGCCCCTCCTCTAAATTTTCCTACTTATTTTAAAGTCCCCATAATCAGACAAGTCACCCAGTTTCATAGCTGCCGAACTCTAAATTTTCCTTAATGTACATGATAATTCTCATAGATTCTACTTGCAAAACTTTTCTTTTATCACCTTATCTCAGTTTATCTATCATCATCCTCCTTGAGGTCCCAATCTTTCCTTGCCTATATTCCTATAAGAGTATTTCTCTGTCTAATAACTCTCTCCTCTGATTCATCCTCCACGTAAGGGTCAAATAATTGCAGTAAAGCACAGGTATCCATGTTTCATCTGTTTTGAAAACCTTTAAACTTTCTCATTCCCTATAACATAAAGTAAAATATTATTATTCTGACATTTAAGGCCCTCAACTATCTAGTTTTTACCAGCTATTTAAGTGTTATTTCATACTGTTCTCCATCACATACCCTTTGCTCCAGCCAATTGTGCTACTTGTTTTATTTTTGGTGAATTTGCTCTCACCATTTTTCCTTTGAACAAACCATACCCCATGACTATAATGAACTTCTTCATCTCTACATCTTACCATCTTTTTATTCTATAAAAATTCACATTTGAGCTCCTATGTGAGTCCTTCTTTGGTTCTCCAATTTTTTCATGTTTTCTCTCTTCTCAGATTACTTTACTTAAAAACATGTTTGTTCAACTTATCTCGTTGCTCCACACTTGCCTAGAATCATTTTTTAGGCCAGGGATTATTTGATTTTGATCTTCATGTCCCTAATAATACCCCAAGCATAATAATGTCTTGCACATAGTTAGTATTTATATATGTTTGGGAAATTAATTGGTGTTAGTTGAATCATATGACATGAAAGTATGCAGGCACAGTCTCTTTCTCACATGATTTTTCTTTGAAATATTTGAAGCATGGGATTATATTCCTGCTAAAGTTTCCTGTAGGGATCAGCTAGATAGCGCAGTGGATAGAATATCAAGCCTCAAATCAGGAAGACTGAGTTTCCTAAATTCAAATTTGACTTCAGAAAATTACCAGCTGTGTGATCCTACAGAAGTCACTTAACTTTCTTTGCTTCATTTTCCTCATCTCTAAAATAAGATGGAGAAGGAAATTGCAAACCACTCCAGCATCTTAGCCAAGAAAACCTAAGTGGGGCTACAAAATGGCAGACATGCTTAAAAATAATGGAACAAAAACAAAAGGCTTTCTCTTCTATGGGCTAAATAAATCTTTTAATTTTTTTTCCCTCACAGGATAATGTTATTCCCTTATTATCCTGTTCCTCATCTTTGGAATTTTTCCATTTAGCTGATATTCTCCCTAAATTCTATCACAAAAAATGAAAAGATACTACTAATATGGTCTAAACGGAGGAAAGTACAATTGGGCAATTATATCCTGCACTTTGGAACATAAACTTTTATTAATGATGCTAGTTAACCAAAACAATTATCTTATGTAGAATTAAAATAAAACACCACCATCAAGGAGGAACCTAAATTTATCCTACATTGTCAGGTAATAAATATTAATATGTATTAAATATTTTGCTTTGATTTTTTAACTTATACAGTAACTTTAGGATGGAATTAATCTATTTTTCTTCATCACCATTTTTATATATGTTCTCCCTTTCTATATTATTTTATTCTAAAACCAAATGCTTTCAGAACACCTAGGTATTACACTGAAAGGTACTATATAAATACATACGTAGATTAATAGATTAGGAAAACCTGTCTTTTCTAGAAACTGTAAATCTGACAGATTTGAAACTGATCATCACTTTACTGAAACAGCTAAAAGCAGGTCAGAAAAAGAAAAAATAAGCAGGTCTTAACTCTAGCTTCTGATTTATACTTGTAAGATTTTAAAGAGTGTAGTGATGAAACACCAGATATCTCTCCCTTAGGAATAATGTCATTTCATAAATTATCAAAAACATTTTAGACAATTATTTCAAATGTCTTCCTTAATGGCCTCTAAAAACACAGAGATCTTATGTTGACCATTCTTTCCAATTCCTTCTACCCTGGAGGTTTTCCTCTCTGTGTCTGAAACTGTCTAATGGAGAAGAAACAGATGGAGAAGAGTTGCAGATGATTCTAAAATGGGAGTGATCACTAAAATATTGGATGACAGTCAGGACACAAAAGGATCTCAACAGGCCAGAATGATGGGTTGAATCTAATAAAATTGAATTTAATGAGGGTGAATGTAAAGTCCTATATTTAGGCTCAAAATTGAGTGTACAGGTACAGTGTTGGGAAGGCATAACTAGACAACAGTTTGTGAAAAATAAATGGATCTTGGGTGTTAGTGGACTGCAAGGACATCATAAGTCAATCAATGATAAGAAAGCTGAAAAGTCTAATTCTGTCTTGAGCTGCATATATAGAAGTATTCAGGTCGGACTGAGGGAGATAATAATCCCACTGTACTCTGCCATGATCTGACACAATCAGGAACACTGTCAGTATTATGTTTTCTGAAGGACGCTGCTAAATTAGAGTGTGCCTAGAAGAGAGCAATTATGCTGGCCATTGGATTGAGTACTATGCCATGTGATTAAGAGCTGAAAGTATTGAGGATATTTATTACAGAGAAGAAAAGATTAGGAAGAAGAGATCATTTTAAATGTTTGAAAGCATTTGAAAAGGCATCATGTGGAGAAGTAGGTTTAGATTTGTTCTTCTTAGTCTCAGAAGATCGAAATAGCAGAGAGACAGGTTTTTGACCGGGGATGGAAGACAACCTGTCTAATAATTAAGATTATATAACATTGGAATGGCACATCTTAGGTATTAGTAGATTCTCTATCACGAGAGATATTTAAAATAGGCTTGATGACCTTTTATCAGAGATGCGTAGAAACGATTCTTGGTCAATTATTCCTTAGAATAATGGACATCTTAAAAACTTCTAGATCTGAAAAAGAAATGCTTTGAGAATACAGGGCATTTTTGTCAAATATAATTCCCCTCTCATTTGTGATCTCTGTGATTTTACCTATCCTTCTGAGGTTCAGATCAAATTTCACCTTTTTCCCAGATTTTCTATTTTTCCATTGTCAGATTTATCTTTGAGTTAACATATAACTATTTCCCCTTTTTTATACTATTTGTTTCAGTTCTATGTTCAAGTTACTTTGTACTTTAACATTTGAAGAATGGAACTACTGTCATAATTCTTTGACACCTAAATATATAGTCTTTAAGAGCAGTTTTAGCAAAAAGAATCAATTTCTATCATTTAGCCTGGTAATGACTGTGAATTGAGTTTGACTAATTGGCCAAGGAGGGAAGGAAAAAGTATTTATTATACATCCAGTATATATTAGTAACTTTGCTAAGTACGTTACAAATATTATCTCATTTTTTTTCTCACAACCCTCCTGGGGGAGATGCTATTAATATCCCTGTTTTGAAGTTGAGGAAGCTGAGGCAGACAAATGTTAAGTTGTTTGCACAGGTACATATAGCTAATACATCCCTGTGATCAGACTGGATTTCAGGTCTTCTTGGCTCCAGGCTGAGTAGTATGGACTATACCATCTAGTTGTCAGAGTTAACAGACAGCTTTAGCACTTGTCCTACAAGTGGGACTTTTTTATCACATATTTATGACAAAGCATAGAATATGGGATTAATGGTATGTATATTCACTTGTCCCTCAATACTTTGGATAATTCTTTATATGTAGTTTAGGGACAAAACAAAGAAACTAAAGTTGAAATAATGTGTGGGAACATCCAGAGAAACACATCTCCTTTGTAGCACACTTTAATATATATATATATATATACATATATATATATATGTATATATATATATGTGTGTGTGTGTGTGTGTGTGTGTGTGTGTGTGTGTGTGTATTTTTCACTTCATTCTTTTTCTTTACTTAGAATATTTTTCCACAATTACGTGATTTGTGATTTTTCACACCCCTCTTCCCTCCCCCCAACCTGAGGTGACAAGCAATTCCACTGGGTTATACCTGTATAATTGTTCAAAATTTATTTCCATATTATTTATATTTGCAATAAAGTGATTTTTTAAATATCAAAACCCTAATCATATTCCTATCGAAGTACATGATCAATCATATGTTTTCCTTCTGCATTTCTGTTCCCAAAATTCTTTCTCTGGATGTGGACAGCATTCTTTCTCATAAGTTCCTCTGTATTGTCCTGGGTCATTGCATTTGTTGCTAGTAGAAAAGTCTATTACATTCAATTGTGCCATAGTGTATCAGTATCTGTGTTCAATGTTCTCCTGGTTCTGCTCCTTTCACTCTGCATCAATTTCTGGAGGTTGTTCCAGTTCACATGGAATTCCTCCAGTTCATTATTCCTTTTAGCACAATAGCATTCCATCATCAACAGATACCACAATTTGTTCAGCCATTCCCCAATTGATGGATAACCCCTCGTTTTCCAATATTTTGCCACCACAAAGAGCATGGCTATAAATATTTTTGTATAAGTATTTTTCCTTATTATCTCTTTGGGGTACAAACCCAGTAGTGGTGTGGCTGAATCAAAGGGTAGGCATTCTTTTAAAGCCCTTTGCACATAGTTCCAAATTGCTCTCCAGAATGGTTGAACTAATTGACAACTCCATCAGCAGTGTATTAGTGTCCCAGTTTATCCACATCCCCTCCAACATTTATCACTTTCCTTTGCTGCCAAATTGACCACTCTGCTGGGTGTAAGGTGGTACCTCAGAGTTGTTTTTAATTTGCATTTCTTTAATCAGGAGGGATTTAAAACACTTTTTCATGTGCTTATTGATACTTTTGATTTCTTCATGTGAAAACTGCCTATTCATGTCCATTGACCATTTGTCAATTGGGGAATGAATTGATTTTTTTTTAATTTTACTTAGTTCCTTACATATTTGGCAAATTAAACCTTTGCCAGAGAATATTGTTATAAAAATGTTTTCCCATTTTGTTGCTTTCCTTCTAATTTTGGTTTCACTGGTTTTGATTGTACAAAAACTTTTTAATCTTATATAATCAAAGTCATTTGTTTTACATTTTGTAAGATTCTCTATCTCTTGCTTGGTCTTAAATTCATTGGAGTACCTCTTAAAGGTACAGTGAAGAAATCCTGGTTAATTTTAGAAAATACTTTTATATTATCTATGGCCTCACAGCTTTAAATCATGGCTATACCTTCCACAAAAGAGTTAGATGAAAAGATTCAGGTAATATCTTGTTAGCACAATTGCTAAGGGTAGAAGTAGAATTTGAAGCAATAACTGAGGCAACACTATGACAATGGAGAGAGCTGAATCACAGAAAAATGAATTTGATTTTGTGGCCATGATAAGTATATGGAGATAAGATACAGTAGATAGATATAAGAAATAGGAAGAGCAGAATATACAGACAGTAGTTTATTCTGGATTTAGGATTTAGTCAATTTTTGAGAGAGACTCAGACAAGTTAAGCTTCCAGGGATTGGGAAAAATATGATTACCATGTATGAGATATTTGAACTTTTGTCCTGATATAATTGGTCCTTGGAGTTTTCTCAAGTATAAAGATGCAAAAAGGTGATCAAATGATACATTTGCTTATTCTCCCAAAAGCCATTTTATGTGCAGTGGTGTGGTCCTTATTACTTAGTACCAAGCTCGCTGAGAGTCTCCTTTGAGATGTATCTGATGATAAGACCTTCCTAGATCAGGCTAATCCATACTTGGTAGGGCAATTAAAATCATCTCTGTCCCTTCAAGCTTTAAGTATGCTTAAATAATCTAGATATGATAGAAATCATTATAACAACACAAACATGATCTGTTTTAGTGAGGTTTTTACTTAAAAAAATAGGAAATAAAAAGGATTATTGTCTTCATTTTTTTCCTTATTAGCTTTGCTTAAATAGTTCCCTGAATAGACTCCACCAAAAGACAAACATCCTAGAAATACTTTTGCCCTTGTCAAGGGAAGGGATGTGGCAGCCATGAATAGCCCCATTTTAGAGTAATAGTTTATTTGCAAAATGCTATATATTAGGATGAAAAAAATATTATAAGCACTATATAAGAAAAATGTCAAAGGGCTTATGTAATGAATAAGCTTCCAAGGATACTGACTTTAGGTAAATCATAAATAGATCTTGGAGAAGGAAATGGTAAACCCTTCCCAATTTTTTTTCAAGAAAAACCTTATGAGGTCACAGGGTTGAATACAATTTAAAAACTGAACAACAAAAAAGATAATCATCACACACACACAAATTTACATGAAGCCAGAAGAGAAAACACAAAAATAAAATTTAACCTAATTAGATTTTCTATAGTGTTTTTTCTCATCATTGATGATAATGTAGTCACCAGATTTTTACTTTAACAACACCTGACCTAATATGCTATGAAGGAAATGATGATGATAATTAGCAATAAAAACAATGGTTAAAGCATATGGGAAAAATATGTTGTAAGATACATAGTTTCAAAAGCACCAAGGTTAATATTTTCAAAATATCTCAAAAAAGGACAATTTATAAGGACAAGAAAAAATTTTAGATTTTTCAATTCCCCAAAATTTACAGAAATGAATTAAGTAACAATGGGTGTTTCTAATATGATCTTTTTTAGGCTCTATGAAACCTTCAAAAAATTTTCTGTACACAAATCAATAACATCCTTAATGGAAAAAAGAGAATTGAGAAAAAGATTTTTGCTGATTATTTTCTAGATCTAATTTATTCTAAATCAAGTTAGAATGATTTAACGTATAATTGGTTTCCTTTGTATCATTTTATGTTATGCATGTAGTATATATTTAAAAGTATTATAGCATTAAAATTTCCCTAAGCATGTAGTATATATTTAAAAGTATTATAGTATTAAAATGTCCATAAGCTTGTACAATGCAAAATCTCTCTCACTGTCTCTGTCTCTGTCAGTGTCTCTCTCTGTCTCTCTGTCTCTCTCTCTCTCTCTCTCTCTCTCTCTCTCTCTCTCTCTCACACACACACACACACACACACACACACACATACGCACACAAACCAAATGAAACCAAACCAAAACAACCAAGAGTAAGAACTATTATTTTAGAGAATGCCACATAGATGAGTTAATTATTTCCTCAAACATTTAAATGTTGTGAAATATTGATCTTAGTATTCACACCAACTATAGTTATTGTAGACCAATGTGCATGATTGTTGTTCATGCCTTCTCATAATCTGTGAACTGGGAGATTTCCTTTGATGTTGTGAACCTCCAAGTTATGTACATGAGCTGTCCATTAGTTATCCTTTGCTTATAATATATTAATAGTTCATACTATTTTTAGTTCTACATCTGATGATAGCTTATATCCATTTATGCTATAAAATTTCTTGATTGTGATATTTTGTGTCAATATCATGGTCACTCTTCCCATTTTCATTATCATTTGGAGTTACATAATTTCAAATCTTTAGAAACCATAGTTTTGCATAAGTCACAATATGAAACAACACTGAAAGAATAACAGTATTAAATAAATAGAACTTGGTTTCAGGGAAATGCTTTGGGTCCTTAAAAGAACTTTCGACTTTCTTAATGATAATCCATGTCTTTTTCTATTTCTTTCCTCTTATTTTATGCTAGGTTATATTATGTTTGCACACACACACACACACACACACACACACACACACATATATATATGTATATATATATATACATAGATATATAGCTATATCTATATCCATAGATACTTGTAAAGAACATGCATGCGTTTGACATGTGCATTCCACATTTATGCAATAATCCAATGGACTATCAGTGTATTTTCACTGAACTTAAAGGCTATCTTTTTCAATTGTACCTTAGTAAGCATATTCACTAAAAACCTGATGAAAAGGGGGTCGTCTCTTCTTTGCTTAAAGATCTTCAGAATTGGCAAATTCATTGGGTCTTCTCTGAAATGAAGAATTTTTATAGTTTTTTTTCAGTCTGAAAGATATGAGTTGTAGTCCATTTCCTACTGCTAAGTAGTTGTATAATTTCACTGTGGTTATAATATCCAACAATTGTAATATCTTTAAGAAAAGAGATTACTTTGCATACCGACTTATTCATAGTCTGTGTTTAACAATCCTCATCATGAGAGTTCTTTTTCATATCTAATATTACTCAAGATTTATATGGATATAAATTTTACTATTTAATTTAGCACATATTGATATTTTACTATATATTAAAAAGGTTAATACTTTTTGAAATGTGTCACTTAATTTTTGAATATTTTATGCAATAGCCTATTTTGAATATGCTTAACAATTTTGGTGGATTTTCAGCTTTCAAACCAAATGTTGAATCCAGGTACAGTAATATCATTTGCTTTTCTCAAGGACAATTTTAAATGAGATGTCATATTGTAGAATTGTTATCTTCCTGAGAAGAAGACTTTTAATAATGAGGTAGAATGAGAAGTCATTCATAGAAAGAGAAGTTAGTCATATTGTCAAGATTTTGTCTCAATTTATTTGAGATCTTTACTTATGACAAATGGTGGCTAAATGGATCAGACCCATCCATTTATTTCCCTAAATTCAGACAAAATGGCCCATTACAAATAAAGCCTTAAAATTTCACAAGTGGAAAAGACCTCAGAATTCATCTAAACTTAAACCTACTTGAGGAAGAAGAATGTTCTCAGCAACATTCCTGACAAATTGTTATCCATTCAATATTTTAAGTTAAAGTTGATGATTAACACACTACTTTATTATGCATTGCTCTTCACTTTTGCATAGTTCTTACTGTTAGTCACTCTATCCTTTTATTAATCCTAGCTGTCTGTTATCCTCTTTGACCAATCATTCCTATTTCTTCCCTCTAGGGCTTAAAGGATGTAATGAATTGGAATTCCACATGACAATCAATTAAAGACTTCAAAATAGTCATAGTGTTCTCACTAAGTCTTCCTTTCTCCAAAACAGTCAACCACAATTCTAATTGTTCATTCATTCACTTAATTTTATAATTTTTTTTAAATTTTGGATTCCAAATTCTCTTCCTCTTCCACCCCAGCACTTCACCTACCTTTTGAAAAGGCAAGCAATATAATACTCATTATACTACATGTCATGATGATGTCATGACTCATCATCTTTGTTATCCTCAATAGAATACATTCTAGATTCACAATAGATAAAGGATAGGATTTGGCCCTATCATTTCATTGATATAGGATACTCCTTCCACCAATGCATTTTTTCTATTGTATCTTTAACAGTTTTAGTTTATCATGCTTTTTGTTTTGTTTTGTTTTGTTTTTTTCTTCAGAGATCCTTTTTTTATTTGTCTGGAATATTAGAGGGAATTGTTCTCTATTTTTAGAATATTTTCCATGTTTACGTGATGTATTTTCTTTTCCTCCCCTCTTTCATCTTTGCTACCAAAACCAACAAGCAATTCCACTGGGTTGCACAAATGTTGTCACTTGATACCTATTTCCATATTATACATTTTTGCTATAGAGCAATTTTTTAAAGCCTAGACCCAAATTATAGACTCATATATACATTTGATAAATTGTCATATGTTTTTTTATTGCATTATTATTCCCATAGTTCTTTCTCTCAATGTGGATAGCATTCTTTTACATAAGTCCTTCAGGAGTGTCCTGGCTTGTTGCATTGCTACTAGTAGCAAGGTGTATTACACTGGATTTCCCCAAAATGTTTTACTTTTTTGTACAATGTTCTTCTGGTTCTACTCATTTCAATTTGCATCAGTGCATTGAGGTTCTCCCAGTTCATATGGAAAGCCTTCAGATCATCAATACATACAGCACAATAGTGTTGTATCACCATCATACACCACAATTAGTTCAGCCATTCCCCAATTAATAGACATCTCTTCATTTTCCAATTATTTTGCCACCATAAAGAACCCAAGGCTATGAATATTATTGTACATGTATTTTTCCCTATTATCTCTTTGGGGTACAAACCCAGCAGTTGTATTGCTGGGTCAAAGGGTATGCATTCTTTTAAAGCCCTTTGCATATAGTGCCAAATTGCCTTCCAGAATGGCTGGATTAATTCATAACTCAACCACCAATGCATTAGTGTCCCAATTTTGCTACATTCCCTCCAACACATTATTTTCCTTCATACTGGCCAATATTCCTGTCATATTGGCCCATCTAATAGGTATGAGGTAGTACCTCAGCATTATTTTGATGTGCATTTCTCTAATTATGAAAGATTTAGAATACTTTTTATGTGCTTATTAATAGTTTTGTTTTCTTTATCTGAAAACTGCTTATTCATACCTTTTGACCGTTTGTCAATTGGGGAATGGTTTGATTTTTTTGTACAATTTACTTAGTTTCTTATAAATTTGAGAAATAAGATCTTTGTCAGAGGTTTTTGTTATAAAATTTCCCCAATTTCTTGCTTTTATTCTAATTTTGGCTGCATTGGTTTTATTTGTACAGAAATTTTTTAAATTAATATAATCAAAATTATTCATATTATATTTCGTAGTGTTCTCTATCTACTACTTGGTCTTAAATTCCTTCCTTTCCCATATATCTTAAAAATATATTATACTATGTTCACCTGATTTGTTTATGATTTCCCTCTTTATATTTAAGTCATTTACCAATTCTGAATGAATTTTGGTGTAGGGTATAAGATGCTGTTATAAACTTAATTCCTCCCTAACTGTTTTCCAATTCTTCCAACAGTTTTTGTCACATAGTGGATGCTTGTCCCAAAAGCTGGGATCTTTGAGTTTATCAAACATTATCTTGCTACTGTAATTTACCCCAAATATATTCCACTGACCCATCTTTCTATCTCTAAGCTAGTACCATATAGTTTTGATGATCACTGCTTTATAGCATAGTTTGTAATCTGGCAAAGATAGACCTCCATCTTTCACATTTTTTTTCACTATTTCCCTTAATAGTCTCAATCTTTCGTTCTTCCAGATGAACTTTGTAATTTTTTAATAATTCTATAAAAAGTATTTTGGTAGTTTGATAGGTATCTCACTGCATAAGCAAATTAATATAGGTAGGATTGTTATTTTTATTATATCAGCTCATCCAACCCATGAGCGATTAATGGTTTTTTTTTTTAATTTTAGATGTAGTTTAATTTAGTTTGGATCTAGTTTTATTTGTGTGAAGAGTGTTTTGTAGTTATGTTCTTATAATTCCTGTATTTTTTTGGCAAGTAGATTCCCAGGTATTTTACCTTGCCTAGATTAATTTTAAATGGAATTTCTCTTTATAACTCTTGCAGCTGGGGTTTGTTGGAAACATTTAGAAATGCTTAAGAATTATATAGTATTTTTTTGTACCATGCAACTTTGCTAAAGTTATTGATTGTTTCTACTAAATTTTTAGTTGATTTTCTTGCATTCTCTAGGTATACCATCATGCCATCTGCAAAGAGTGATAGTTTAGTTTCCTCATTGGTTACTTTAATATCTTCAACTTATTTTTCTTCTCTAATTGTTACTGCTAGCATTTATAGTACAATATTAAATAGTCGTGGTGATAATAGGCATCCCTGCTTCACTCCAGAATTTATTGGGAAGGCATCTAAATTTTCCACATTGTAGATGATAAATGTTGATGATTTTAAAGAAATACTGTTTATTATTTTGAGGAAAGGCTATTTATTCCTATGCTTTCTGGTGTTTTCAATAGGAATGGGTATTGTGGTTTGTCAAAGGCTTTTTCAGAATCTATTGAGATAATCATGTGATCTTTGTTGCTTTGATTATTGATATGATCAATTATGTGGATAGTTTTCCTAATATTAAGACATTCTTACACCCCTGGTATAAATCCCACCTGTTAATAGTGAATAATCCTTGTGATAAATTGCTGTGGCTTTGTAGCTAGTATTCTATTTAATATTTTTGCATCTATGTTCTTTAAGGATTTGGTCTATAGTTTTCCTTCTCTGTTTTTGAACTTCCTGGCTTCGGAATCAGTACCATATTTGTATCATAAAAATAATTTGGTAAGACTCCTTCTTTGCCTATTTTGTCAAATAGTTTGTGGAATATTAGGATGAATTGATCTTTAGATGTTTGATTGAATTCACTGTTAAGTCCATCTGGCCCTGGTGATTTTTATTTAAGGAGTTCTTTAATGGCTTCTTCAATTTCTTTTTGTGATATGGGATTATTTAAGAATTCTATTTCCTCTTCTGTTAATATAGGCAACATATATTTTGTAAGTATTCATCTATTTCACCAATATTTCCATATTTGTTTTCATACAATTGGAGAATATAGTTCTTAATAATTACCTTAACTTCCTCTTCATTAGAGGTGAGATCACCCATTTCATTCATGATACTATAAATTTGGTTCTCTCCTTTCTTTTTTTTTAACATTTATTAATATTCATTTTTAACATGGTTACATGATTCATGCTCCACCTTTCCCCTTCAACCCCCCCCCCCC
>NC_058131.1:74487257-74605628 GCF_016433145.1 Gracilinanus agilis
CACATATATATATATAGTATATATATATATATATATATTCCTACTCGAGCCAAAATCATAATGAGCACAAAAACATGAGTAAAAATAGTCTGTTTACAAATATGTAAGGAACTTAATTTTAACCTGAAATCACAGACATAAGAGATTGATAGGTTTAAAATAAACACCCAACTTTAGAACTATAAAGTGGGAAATACTAGATTTTGAAATTATCCTCATAAAATTTTGTAAAATATTAATAAAGACAGGGCCCATCATTTTTAGGTAGCAATAGGAAAAATATTCTCAGATAGATAGATTGATATTCTTAGAGTAACTGATGAACAAGTCAGAAAGCTATTGAAATAAATTTGAAACAAGCTGGTTATCACTCCATCAAGTAAATCTCATAACAGTTACATATCATTGGATGGATTCAAGAATAAATGATATCAAAAAATTATTTATTTAGAAGTCTGTCTATAAGAATTTAGCTAACCATATGTTCACAAATAATATTTGAACAAGTACCTAATTAATGAGAATTAATTAGTGTAAATAGAAGTTTGTGATGGCAATTTAGGACCTGTTCATTGCTATTACAGATTATTATAAAATAGTTATGAAGTACCTTAGATAATAAAATAATTATTACAAAGTACCTCAGACTAAGTAATCAATGTAATTATTGTAAGGAAATAGAAATAACTGCATAGCATCATAGATAGCTATTAACATTTAACAACTGTAAAATATAACACCTGCTAGGAAGGCATTATGTCGTGGAACACATTAAATATCAGTAACTCACTATTTTTCATGGTTAGATGGCAAATATCCACATTACAATTGCAGACCTCAAAATACACAGAACAATTCAATGAATAAACTGAATACACATTTGAATATTGTTACATACTATATAATTTACCATAGTAATCTGGTTATTGATTCATTTAAAAAAATCAGCAAGCAATATTTTAACAGGTAAAATTCCCCAATTAGTCAAATTCCATTGGCTCCCTATTCCATCTAGAATGAAGTATACAATTCTGTTTCCCAAAGTCTTTTATAGCCTGACCCCTTTCTAAATTTCCAGTTTTCTACAATTTAAAATGCTTTCAAAACATTTGGGTTAAGATGGCCTCAGAGTAGAAGCAAGGCTCTTCCTCCCCTCTCCACTGAAAGATATAAAGAGCCTGAAAAGGACAAAACCAAAAACAGATAGCTCCTCTATAGGGCACAGTATTGAAGGTAGGCAGAGTTTGGGGCATTTCCACACTAAAAAGGCACAAAATTACTCCCGCCAAAATGCAAACTCATCACCCCTCCCCCACCACACCTACTGCACAAGAGTCAGAGCAAGTTTGGGGCAAAGTCTGGGTTCTCAGGAGGCTGGTTGAGGACACCACAGACTTACCCCTATGAGCAGTGAGACTTGGAACCCAGGAGTTAGGAGAATGGGAATATTGAGCACAGACATAGGGCAAGGCTCCATAACCTAGACACCACCAAGGAGGCTCAAAAAATAGCCTCAGGGCAAAACCTCTCTGGAGCTCCACACAAAGACTTGCCAACCCTCCTCCCTCAGCTTTCTGAGGGGCAATCTCTAGGTACTGAGAGGCTGGATGATGACCCCACAGACTTACCCCTAAGAGCAGGGAGACTTGGGATACCAGGAGTCTGAGGAATTTGGACCTTGGTCATAGAGATAGAGTAGAGAGGATCAGCACACAAATGACAACAAAGAGACTTGAAAAATAGCCTCAGTTCAAAAACTGCTCTGTAGCTCAATACACAGAGAACCTGCCCTCCTCACTCAGACTTCTGGCTGGAAAGGGAATGAAAAACTATCAAAGCAATGGCCACACAAGAAATACAATCTACAAAGATCAAAAAGAATAATAAAAAGGAATTGACCCTGGATAATTTCTATGGAGGAAAAATCCAGACTACAGAGGAGATAGCAGAGGATGACAAACAAGCAAACACATCAAAACTTTCCAAAAAAATGGAAATTTGTCACAAGCTCTTTAACCAAGTTAAAAAGATAGGAGAAACTTGGCAAGTGGGGAAAATTTCAAAAATAAAATGACAGTTAAAAGACAGAATCTCCCACTTGGAAAAAGAAACCCAGAAATCAAATGAAATAATAAGCAAATTGAAGACCTGAAATGACCTTCCTGAAGCCAAGAAAAGCAGGATAAACCAAACTGAAAAGGAAAATTTTAAAAAATCATAGCTGATAACCAGTCTTTAAAGATTAGATTTTAGGCAAGTAGAAGCTAATTATCTCACAAGACAGTAAGAATTAATGAAGCAAAATCAAAATAATGAAAAAAATAGAAGTAAACATGAAATATCTCACTGAGATAATGAGTGACCTGGAAAAGTGATCTAGAAGAGACAATATGAGAATCATTGGTCTACCTGAAAAGCTAGAAACAAAAAGGAAACAGCATCATACTACAAGAAATTATCCAAGAAAACTGCCCTGATGTTCTTCCCAAGAAGCAAAATAGACATAGAAAGGGTCCATAGATCAATCTCTACATTAAATCCTCAAAAGACAACCCCCAGGAATATAATTGCCAAATTTAAGCTCTTCCAAGCTATGGAGAAAATATTACAAGAAGCAAGACAGAGACAATTCATATATCAAGCAGCACCAATCAGGATGACACAGGATCTGGCAGCCTCCACACTAAAGGACCACAAGGCTTGGAATATTATATTCAGAAAACCAAGAAAACCAAATGTACAGTCAAAGATCACCTACCCTTCAAAATATGCTTCCAGGGGAAAATAGGTATTCAAAAAAGTAGAGGATTTCCAAATATTTGCAAAGAACAGAGCAGAACCAAAAAGAAAATTTGATATCCAAATACAAAAATCAAAAGAAACATGAAAAGTTAAATAAGAAAGAGAGAGGAAAATAGTTTTTTTTTTCTTATTTTTTCTTTAAAGGCTTCAATGAAGTAAAATTGTTTATATTCCAAAATGGAAAAATGTTATTTGTAATTCTCAAAAATTGCAATCACTATTATAGTAGTGAGAACAATTATTAGTGGTAGAAGCTGAGGTACTAAGTGGTTTAAGATGATATGCAAAAAAAGAAAAGGGGGGAAATAGAAGATGGCACTAAGAGACACTTGAAGGAATAAGAAAAATAGGATAATCTATAAAACACAAAGAGGTGCATGAGGTGGGTAGGGGAAGAATACTATTATAAGAAGGAAAGTAAGAAAGTGCTAATAGTTAATACTCAAACGTTACTCTCAGAGGAATCAATTCTGAGAGGGAAGAGAATTTAGATCCACTGGAAGTATAGAGTTCTATCTTACCCTAAAGGGAAGTTAAGAGGGAAAAACCAAGAGAAGTGGGGTGGGGTGGTAAGGTTAAAAAGGGAGTGAAAGAGAGGGGAGAAGGAATTTAATAGATCTTAAAAATTAAGAGGGAAATAAGAAGGGGGGAAGGAAAGTAATATGAGGGTAGAGAAAAGGGGAATTGATTAAAAGCAAAACACTGATGAGTGTGCTATCCTGTGTTCACCTAATTTACTTATAGTTTCCTTCTTTATATTCAAGTTATTCAACCATTCTGAATTTATCTTGGTGTAGGGTGTGAGATGTTGACCTAGACCGAATTTCTCCCATACTATTTTCTAATTTTCCAGCATTTTTTGTCAAAAACTGAATTTTTGTGCCAAATACGAAGGAAGGTGGCCTAACAATACCAGATCTTAAAATGTACTATAAGGCAGTGTTCATCAAAACAATATGGCAGTGGCTAAGAGACAGAAGGGAGGATCAGTGGAATAGACTTGAGGTAAGTAACCTCAGAAAGACAATGTATGAAAAACCCAAAGACCACTCATCAGATCTTTGGGAAAGAAAAGGTTTTAAAACCAAGCAAGAGTTAGAAAAAAAATTACAAAATATAAAATAAATAATTTTGATTACATTAAATTAAAAATGGTTTGTACAAACAAAACCAATACAACCAAAATTAGAAAGAAAGTAACAAATTTGGGGAAAACATCTTTATAACAAAAACTCTGACAAAGATCTAATTACTTAAATATATAAGGAGCTAAATTAATTGTCCAAAAAAAATCAAGCCATTCCCCAATTGATAAATGGGCAAGGGACACGAACAGGCAATTTTCAGATAAAGAAATCAAAGCTATCCATAAACACATGAAAAAGTGTTGTAAATCCTTATAATTAGATACATTCAAATCAAAACAACTCTGAGGTACCACCTCAGACTTGGCAGATTAGCTAAAATTACAGCAAAGGAAAGTAATATATAATGGATGGGATGTGGCAAAATTGGGATATTAATGCATTGCTGGTGGAGTTGTGAATTGATCCAACCATTCTGGATGGAAATCAGGAACTATGCCTAAAAGGCTTTAAAGGACTGCCTGCTCTTTGATCTAGCCATAACACTTCTGGTTTTATACTCCAAAGAGTTAATAAGTAAAAAGACTTATATAAAAATATTGATAGCCAACGACTTTGTAGTGGCAAAAAAATTGGAAAATGAGGTGGTGTCCATTTATTGCAAAATGGCTAAACAAATTATGGTATCTGTTGGTGATGGAATACTATTTTGATGAAAGGAATAATGAATTGGAGGAATTCCATGTGAATTGGAATGGCCTCTAGGAAGTGATGCAGAGTGAAAAGAGCAGAAACATGAGAACATTGTACACAGAGATGCATACACTGTGGCACAATCAAATGTAATGGGCTTCTCTACTAACAGTCATGCAATGATCCAAGACATTTCTGAGAAAGAACACTATTCACATCCAGGGAAAGAACTGTGGGAGTAGAAACATAGAAGATCTGCTTGATCACATGGGTCTATGGGAATATGATTGGGTATGTAGACTCTAAATCAGTAGTTAATGAACTTTTTTGGCCTACCTCCCCCTTTCCAGAAAAAAAAATTATTATAGCCCCCTGATGCATACTATCACTGTCCCCTTACAGTTATTCACCACCACAAAATGTACTTGTGGCCATCATCCTCCCCCCTGGTTCACTGCAGCACCCACCAGGGGACAGTGGCACCCACTTTGGGAATCACTGCTCTAAATGTTCTCTCTAGTGCAAATTTCAATAATATGGAAATAGGTCTTGATCAATGACACATGTAAAACCCAGTGGAATTGCACATTGGCTACGGGAGGTAGATGGGAGGAGGGGACTGAAAGAACATGAATCATGTAACCATGGAAAAATTATCTTAACTAATCAATTAAATAAAATTTAAAAGCAGAAAAAAAAACTTTCAAATATTCCTTTCCAGGACTCTGGCTTCCTTGATATTCATTAATAAGAGAATTTCATCTTCCAACCTCCATATAGTTGGACAGGCTTCATAATTTTCCTTGTTTTGTTTTTTTTTCCTCTTTACTCAACTCCATCTCATGACTTCACTGGCTTCCTTCAAGTATTAGCTACAATCCTACCTTCTACAAATGTTTTCCTGGTCCTCAGTATTAATGCTTTTCTTCTGAGATTATTTTCAATTCACTCTGTATATCTCTTACTTGTAAATAGTTGTTTTCATGTCATCTGTGTATGGACTCCTTAAGTTTAGGAAATGTGTTTTTTTTCCTATTCTATGGAACGTAACACAATAATGGTTCATACTAGGTGATTAATAAATGACTTTTTACTTGGCTTGACAATGCCAATACTCATAATTCCCAAGGAATATAAAGATAAAATCTTTCCAAATATAGATACCCAGCAGAAGAGATTAAAATTATGAGACAACAGGATGACATATATATCATCATCATAATCCTACCTGATTCTAAATATATCCCAAATATGCTTTCAGCAATTTTGCCAAATGGGCATTTATTTGCTAATATTTTTTTCTCTATCTTTTTTTTTAAACCCTTAACTTCTGTGTATTGACTCCTAGGTGGAAGAGTGGTAAGAGTGGGCAATGGGGGTCAAGTGACTTGCCCAGGGTCACACAGCTGGGAAGTGTCTGAGGCTGGATTTGAACCTAGGACCTCCCATCTCTAGGCCTGACTCTCAATCCACTGAGCTACCCAGATGCCCCCTTTTTCTCTATCTTAAACATAAGTTGATATTAAAATATTTTGGTTTATGTCATCTCTATTTCCCAATAAATCCCTCATTGTCTTAAAGGATGTCCTTTATAACAGAAAATGCAAAACAAAATTATATAGATCAGTAAAATTAACCAAAGAACCTTCATTTCCAAAAATAAGAGAAAAATAGGTGGCTTCTGATATAGTTTTGTCCTTTGAGACCACTCTTGTTCATGATCATTTTATAGTTTATATTGTCAAACATTGCAGTATTGTAGCAAATTACATTGTTGAACTTGCATCTTTTTATCTTTTTTATTCATAAGACTCTTCTTTAATATATGGCTTCCTGATATGTTTTTTTCAAGTAAAGGGGTAATAACTTTTTATGCCTGTACAATAATGGTATTTATAAATTTGTGCTCATTTATACAGGTAGCTCGAACATTCACTAAGACTACCCTATTAGGTTAAATATACTATATTATTGTCTCTATAATTCTTTTTTATTTCAGAAATAATTCAGTATATGAGTTTTCCTTATGCTTCTCTAATTATTCTTTCTTTTTTTGCATCCTTAGCTCTCCCTTGTGTATAAAAGTGGGTGTTCACAAAATATTTGTTGCTAGCTCTCTTTTTTTTAATTTTGACATTATTTAACTTGATTGTCTTATTCACTGTCATGGGTTTAACTACAACCTTTATGCATATGACTCCAAAATTTGTGTTGATAGTACAATTTTTTCTGCGAAGCTTTTCTCATAGTAGCCTTTTGTAAATTTGTAATCTGTGTTCAAACAGTACCAGAAAATCAATGTGTCCAAAAATTAAAACAACTTTTACTTTCCTTTCATCTCTTTCTCTTTTTACTATAATTTCTATTTGTAGCTTTACTTTTGACCTAGTCTTCCATGATCACAATCATGGAATTAGACTTTATTATCCTTTATACTCTTAATTCTCATCTCCAATCTGTCGCATCTTACTGATTACACTTTTACACTATACCTGATGTCTCTATTATTCTGTTTATTCTCTCTATGACTACTCTGTAATAGTTCCTCTTAACTACCCAAATGAGGTACTGAATACTATACCTTTTCTTGCCTTTATCTCTACTCTCTCTAATCCTTCTAGATGCAGAGCTGTTAAGATCTGAATTAAAATGCTTCATGAAAAAGATAACTTCACTCAATCTCTTTGAGCTTTAATTTTTTAATCAGTAAAGTGAGATATATTTAGAGCACTGCATTACTTTCAAACTTCTCTATAAACATCTTTTGTTTTTGACATCAGTATTATTGAAAATTTTATCACTATTGCTAGATTATTTCCTGTTAACTATCTTCTCCTGCAAACTATTACAACATTTATTTTCTGTCTTTAATGCATTTCTTTGGTAGTTTCTATAGTTGTTTGTGTTCATTTCTGAGGTTTCTTGATATACATTAATGTCACACAAGTAAGTCTAATATCATTTATTTTTTATGTCATGCAGGATCTAGCATTCTAAAAAACACACAATGGTTGTTTAATCAATAATTGACTGATAACTAAATTCATTCAACTAATAAGAAGACATTTATCTTCTATTCTATATCCTATATTTGAAATTACCTAAGTGCCTTTTAAGATATAAAATTCAATTTTTCTAATGTATATAATTTAAATGTAACAGAATCGGGGTTCTTAGATCAAAACTTTCATAAAAAAGGATGGAAGATGCTTTTGTAGTGATATTGCAGACATTCTTTCATGGTGCTCTCAACTTATTTCACCCTGCATCAGATTTGTAGGATAACACAAGGGAATTATCCTATAAAAGCCACTTATTATGTCTACGGCTGACCCTTGAGTAAATGTAGGCAACATGATGAAAGAAATGAGAGGATTTGAAGCACAGAGGGTGATTCAAGGTGGGCTTAACCAAAACATGCTAAAGAATCCAAAAATCAATGGAGTTACATTTTGAGTGAAGCAGACTGTTTGGATGAGCTCATGAATAATGGAAGCTGGAATGAGTGGCCTTAAATGTAAAAGAAAGGCTGGAAAGTAAATGAGAATAACTTTTCAATGTGGCAAGTACTGTGTGGAAGCCATTATCACTCCAAATTAAAGAGCTTGGTAGATTAAATGGAGTCAATTAGAATCACTGAGGTGAAGGATCAACATGCAGAAGAGAAAGTAACTAAACAAAATAGCCTACTATATATAAGGGCCAATAAATTAGACTGAATGAGCTTGGGGCCACTAGCTACATGCTCTTTCCTAGCCTCAAATAATATACATTTATACTGTAACAAGACTTCATGCATTGGCTTGTTTAGCATACATCAAAACAAGAGTCTATACCTAAAAAAGTAGAAATCCAACATTATTTTGAAGACTTCTAGTGAGGGGGAATACTTACTAGCCACTAAACTAGCTGGATTAATTTTGATAGAAATCTAATTAATTTTAATTTAATTATTTTTTTTTTATTTTAGCAAGTCTAGATCTTCTTCTTTACAATATATTATCTTTTCCATTTCTTCCCTCTGAGTGCAAAAGGAATAATTTCAATCTGCCTTTCACATGGTAGGTAATCAAAACTTGAAGAAAACTTGCCCTCTGCCTTTGTTTCCTGTTCTTCATCTTCACACACATACTGTGTGATATAGTAACAGTGGCTCCCTTGATATTTCCCACAAAAGAAACTCTATCTCCCAAATCCTAGAATTTGTAATGACTGTCCTCTCATGCCTAGAATTCTCTCCTATTGGATTCCTTGGCCTCATTCAAGTTCTAGCTAACACTTTATATTCTACTTTCAGGGCATACCATTCCTTAATACTAGTGACTGCCTTCTGTTTATTATCTTCAATTTATTCTTAATGATTAAAATTTTCTGGAATCTGTATTAATTATTAGATTATTATATAAATTTTTATTAGATTAGAGAGAGAGGGAGAGAGAGAATAAAGAAAGAGGAAGAAATTGAGAGAGAGAGAGAGAGAGAGAGAGAGAGAGAGAGAGAGAGAGAGAGAGAGAGAAAGAGGATTATGGTAATCACTCTAAGATCATAGGATATTAGCTCCAAGGTAGAAGAAAAGTAAGGGCTATGCTATGGGGGTTAAGTGAATTGCCCAGAATCACAAAGCTAGGAAGTGTGTGATTTGCCAAATTTGAACCCAAGCCTCATGTCTCTAGGTCTGTCTCTCAATCCACTGATCCACCTAACTACTCGTTCCCCATATTCTATTATATTCAAACTAGACAACTGTCTGTCCTATTCTTATCCTATATTTCTCAGAATCTGTGTGCTTGCAAAAGCCATCATTTTTCTTTCTAGCCTTTTTCCACACTATTCCCATTAGATTAATAGACTCCCTAGGCTTTGGGTAAACAGGATGATTTGCTGTACCTCCCACAATAAGTGCACATTTATGCCTCTGCAACTTTACTCATACTACTCCTGATAATTGGACTTCTCTCCAATGTACCTCATCACTGTGAATTCTTACCCACCTTTTAAATCCCAATAAAAATGCCATGCCTTCCATCAGTCAGAAAGCTTTTTTTTTAATTCATGCTGAGTAGGAATTAGGGATTAAAAGAAAAAAAGTAAATAAAAAGTACCTATTCTAAGGAGATTATATACCCAAGGAAATAGTATATAGTCATATAAGTAAATTTCAGCTAGAGTCTGTACATTTATTTCCTTTGACAATAGGCACTGAGTTGTGAGGAATCCTCTACTATCAATGACGTTTTCTACCTTTTCTGCAATTTAGAGTCTTAAAAAGTTGTCCTCAGCAGAGCTATCAAACCCATCTGCCTTTGCATGCAGACTATAACACTTCTGAGGCCGTTACTGGATTAAAATATAGTTGGGAAATCACAACAAAATAAATTTAAAATACAATAAGGCATAGATAATGTTAACCTGTGTTTTTGCAGTATTAAATCCAGTAAACATTTATGAAGCACTTACTATGTGCCAGGCCCTGTGCTAAGTCCTGGGATTACAGTTAATAAAAAGAAAGATAGTCTCTATACTGAAAGAGCCTATAGATTAATGAAGGGAGATACCCAAAGAGAAGCAGAAAAGCAGAAGTGAAGATACCAGAGGTTACCCAAATAGTACTATGGAGGTAAAACTCAGAAGAGCAGCAGATACAGAGAACAGTGAACTGAAAATCCAGTTTCTTCTCTCTCTTAAAGGAAGACATTAGGAGGAGTTTGGTAATCCAGCCTTTCAACCAGATGGGAAAGGATGCTAAAGGAGGTGGAGATTCTAAGAGGTAAAGGTGAAAATTGAATACATTTAAAGCATGATAATCACAGCTTATGGTTTCTCTAAAACTTTACATAATGTTAAACCTGAGTGCATTAGATATATTGAGTCAGAATACGGTATTGATGTATGTCTGTGCCAATAGCTTGCTTGGGGAACTGAGTGTAATTGTGGGAGTGGGTGTGGGCATGGGATAGGATACCTGTTTTGTTCTCCATTGATATCTGTCCTCCTCTCATAACTGCCATCACAGATGGAAACAGCTTCTTCCCATTTTGTTGTTGATTCAGGGTGATGTCAAGTTCTGAATTATATTGAAAAACAAATAAAGGAGAAAATAGAAAACCACTGGAATAGAGTAAAATGGTTGGACTTTTGGTTTTACTTTAGCAGCTATATGGAGGATTGTGATATAAAAGTAAAAGGTTAGAGTCAGAAGGACCAATTAAGAGGTTGAATTAGTCAATGGATGATGTTATATACTCATGGATGTCAGATGACACTTATATATTTTACAGGACTTGACAACTCTATGGAAAACGGAATGATTGAACATGAGGCTCATTTCTATGTCACTAAAAAATTGCGATTCTCTTGACAGAAACAAGGAAGATTCAGAGAATCAGTAGGTTAGAAGTGGGGACAAACTAATGAGTTAGTTCTATTTTGAACACATTCAACTTAATATGACTATAAGATATTTTTCCTGAAGCTTTTCCTTATTTCTCTTTTCAGAAATTACCTATCTTCCCCTTGGATATAACATGCATAGCTCTTTGTAGGTCTCTCTTCTTTTTGTTTTCAATTTTCCATTGCCTTTATCAGTGTGCATGCTTCATCCTTACTACTAGAATATAAGCTCTCTGAGGGATTGAGTACGTGTTATCTAAACTTTGAGATTATATAGAACCGAATATTGAGAAAATAGAAACAATTTTCACAGAAAGACTGTGATATTTTTTCCTATTGCTTTCTTACTATTTCATTACTTTATATATTGTTTCCTATAGGCTTCTAACATTTGGTGAACTAATAATCAGAAACTTTATATCCCCCTTTTTAAATCCCACTTAAAATCTATAGTAATATAGTGACACTTAATTAACTGCCTCATTACACTTCTATATCTCTGCTTTTAATTACATGGACTCTTTCCTTCTGTTTGTTATGCATATGGAATCATTTCATCATTTTCCATGTATGTAGATTGAATGTTTCTAAAAAGCCCTTCTGTGCCAGCTGAGATATCATGTACTGCATATTGACCCTTATGCTCATCTTTTTAGACAAAAGGTTTAGCTAAAGGAATACCCCTTTCTTTAGAAGAGATAAGCATAAATCTAGTTTACTTCATTTCACCTCAATTCAGCAAATATTCATTAAGTAACTATTATATACATATATTGTTCTGGTTTTTAGTAACTCTAAAATATACACCAATACCTACCTACCACCAAGGAATTTGTCACAAAGGGATATGTGCCCTCAATTATGCATACAGTTTGTACACACATTAATACAAGGTAGAATAATGTATCATGTGGACAAAGACATACAGGAGGCTGAGGAGAAAATGTAAGAACATTTATTTGAGAAAGATTACATCATCATATATATTTAGAAATAATAAGGTTGTTTTTAGAGGCTACTGAGTCCAATTTCCTCATCTTTTACATAAGGAAACTGAGTCAAAGCAAAGTTAGGTGGTTTGGAGTCACACAACTAATAAACCATGCAAAGTAGGATTTGAACCTGGAGTTTCCTGCCTCCAATACCAGAATTTTATTCATTACATAAATGACAGAACATTTTTCTCTGAAGCCTTCAGGGAATGCTTTATGGGGAACGTGGCATTTTAGCTTGGTCTTGTGAGTCAACAAACGTATTAAGTTCTTATGATGTTTCAGGAACCGTTTTAAGTTTTCAAGATTCAAAGAAAGGCAAAAATATATTGTTTTAAATGAAATTGTAGAGAGAGGAAAATTTCAACAAGTAAGGGACTTGTGCTAGAAATAGTGATGATACAAATATATCAATTATGTCATATTTATCTCATGTAATCAAGACCAGCTAAGATTCAAAGCATTGATATATCTTCTTGAAGGCTAAAGAACAATAGCCAAAACACAAGTCAGAATCTCAACTCTCAGATTGACTATTATATCAAAATGATCAGCACAGAGACAGGGAAGCTACCATTCACTGAATCAATACTGTATCCTTGCTGAATAGTCTTTCAATTCATGTATATCTCCTTTTACTAAATGCAAGATAGACTAAAAGTGTCATTTTCATTCTAAGCCTGAACCTGAAACACCAGATTAACATGAAGCAGGTTCAGTTTACAAAATATGGGAATTTTTTTTTATTAATCATTTAAACCCTTACCTTCTTGTCTTGGAATCAATACTGTGTATTGGTTCCAAAGTAGAAAAGTGGTAAGGGCTAGGCAATGAGGGTTAAGTGACTTGCCCAGGGTCACATAGCTAGGAAATATTTGAGACCAGATTTTAACTCAGGACCTCTGATCTCCAGGCCTGGCTCTCAATCCACTGAGCCGCCCAACAGCCCCCCCAAAATGTGGGAAATTATTTAGAAAGTTATGTATGATGCAGGACTAAAAGTCAGAAAAAAAGCTTAGGACTGATTATAGTTGTTTTTTTTTTTGTTTTTGTTTTTTCCAATCATCTCTCTAAAATTTCATTAATCCACAAGACTTTATTTTAGTAGCTGCTATGTACTAGGGACAAGCAGAAGATAAACACCTGAAAGTTGATCATATCACCAAGGAACAGAATATATATTAAGAGAATGAGTGTTCAATACTGATCTTTGATGGGCAATCAAATTTCAGAGATGGAAAGCTGATTATGCATCACAAAAAAATGAAAAATTGAGAGAACTGAGAGTAAATTTGCTTTTGACATCAAATGAGATAAATTATGGACATAGAAATTGCATACAGGATACTTCCAATCATGATCAATGTGTTGGCTGCTTTTCTCACTCCACTTTTTTTCCTGTTCTTTAAAAATGTTAAGAGAGAAATTTTATAGAGAACTGATAGTGGAAGGAATATATTCAAAATCAGATGTGATGGAAAGAAAATATTTAAAAATATACATGGTGGAAAGTGGGGTTCATTGTCCTTTGGTATTCAAAGGGGGAAAATGATATGATGTCAGAGTCAGCATACAGCATGTCTGATTATGGCTAATCAGATAATATGAGCTCAGAAACCTTTACCATTGATTGGACACAAATAGTCCATATGAACACGAGATGGAGATGTCTCTAAATTTATGCATCTTACATTTCTTTTGCACCACAGAAATTCTGATTTTTTTCCCACAGACATCTTCTTCAATGCACATTATCCACAATATCTTCTTTTAATGAAGGTTTGCCATGCTAGACATTCCTTTGCCAGTATCTACCATATCTCATGTTCAATAATAATGTTCTTTACAGGGTCCTGAAGAGTTTTATGTTATTGCTTCTTCTAACTTCCCTTGTGTGAGTTCCTTGTAAAATATTATTTTAGATGAACATGCATGTGGTATTCAAATAAGGGCCCATTCATTGGAGTTGTGCCCTCTGTGATAGAGTTTGAATTCCTAACAATTCAGCTCAAGAAAAGACCTCAGTGTCTGGTATCTTGTCTTGCCAGGTGATCTTCAGAATCTTCCTAAGATATTTCAAAAGCAAGTGATTAAATTTCCTGTCATGGTCCAGGTAGACTATCCAAGTTTCACAGGCACATAATAGTGAGGTCAGCACAATGGCTCCTTAGACCTTCAGTTTCATAGACAGCCTAATACCTCTTCTTTCTCATGCACTTTCATTCAGAGCTTCCCAAACACTGAGCTACTTTTGGCAATGTGTGCATCACTCATCATCTGTGTATTCATCCCTGAAAAGCATAACACCAAGGTAATTTGAACATATATGCAACATTTATAATTCCTTCATTTCCTATAACTTATGGTTCTGCATATAGAAGGGTGCCATACTAATGTAGAACGTCTATTTTCTTTGAGTGAATTGCCAGCCCAAAATGAGCATAAATGACAGAGAAATGACTCATACTCTAGTATATCTCAGCCTCTGAGGCTTCATTTAGTTCACAATCATTTGTGAACAAAAAGTCATGCACCAGCTTCCGGGTTAAGATGGCGGCAGAGTAAGAAGCAGCTCTTAACCTCTCCTGACCGAAACATACAAAACTCCTCAAGGGGACATAAAAACAAGTCCAGACGAACGGAGGAACCCCACAACAGGGCACAGCGTGGAAGGTACGTGGAATCGAGACATTTCCAAGCTAAAAAGGGCTCTCACTCACTCAATCGCGAGCTGAGCAACCGCCCCACCCCCACCCCCTCCACACTCACCTATAGCTCCGAACCCAGCTAAAAAGAAATAGAGCAAGTTTGGGGCACCCATCGAGTCATCAGCAGCTCCGGGACCTGTTCCTGAGAGCAGCAAGACTTAGGACCCCATTAAGTCAAAAAAAGCACGCGAAATCTGAAATGTGAAACTCCTCACAAGCTATGGAAGAGTTCAAAACTGAGATTCTGAGGAAAATGGAAGAGATCTGCCAAGAAAATAACAGTTTAAAAGGTAGAATCTTGCAATTGGAAAGTGAGGCTCAGATATCAAATGAACTGATAAGCAAATTGAACACCAGAAATGACAAGATTGAAAAGGAATACCAAAAGATTATAGCCGAAAACCAAAAAATTATAGCCGATAACCAGTCCCTAAAGGCTAGAGTCGAGCAATTAGAAACCAATGATCTCTCAAGACAACAAGAACAAATAAAACAAAGTCAAAAGACTGAAAAAATAGAAGGAAATATGAAATATCTCAATGAGAGAGTGACAGACCAAGAAAACCGGTCTAGAAGAGACAATTTGAGAATAATTGGTCTTCCAGAAAACCCAGAAATTAATAGAAACCTGGACTCCGTACTAAAAGAAATTATTCAGCAAAATTGCCCTGAAGTCCTACAACAAGAGGGCAATATAGACATCGAAAGGATCCATAGAACACCCACCATATTCGACCCAGAGAAGAAATCGGTTAGAAATATTATTGCCAAATTCAAAAAAAAGTCATGCACCAGAGGATAGCTAGGTGGCTCAGTGGATTGAAAGCCATAGAATAGGAGGTTCTGGGTTTAAATCTAGTATCAGACATTTTTTGACTATGTGACACTGGGGAAGTCTCTTAACTCTCATAGTCTAGTCTTTGTCTTTCTTCTGCCTTGGAATCAATACTCTGAGACAGAAAGTAAGGATATTTTTTAAATAAGGCATGCATCAATTTTCTCTCTATTTTAATCTTGGTTTGTAGTTTTTTTTCAAGTTAAATAATCTGCCATCCATGTGGGAGCTGATCTTGACACTATTTTCATTTTCATATAAGGCATCCAATGACATCATTAGAAACATCATGCTAAAAAGCATGATAGCAAGCACACAGCCCTTCTTTACACTATTGGTGATGGGCAAAGCACAAGAATATTATCAATTATTTATAACCCATGCAAGCTTTTTTTTATAGAACTGATGTTAAAAACTGATGAAATTTTCTGGGCAACCAAAATTTGTCACAATCTTACATCAGAATTCATGACTGACAGTATCAAAGGTCTTGGTCAGATTGATGAACATCATCTATAGATCTGTGGAATTTTTCCTGGAGTTATAATACAGAAAACATCATATCAGCTCTTCCTCAGCTCTTTCTTCAGATACCAGAATGATTCTGGTTGCAAGGTAGGTGCCATCTTTCAGGTGAAGGATAAGTCTACTAAAAAAATTGCAGATATTATATATATATATATATATATATATATATATATATATATATATATATAAAACTTCAGCATTAAGATGGCTGAAGAGTAGAAGCAGGACTCTTAACTCTCCAAAGCCACCTATACATGATACCATAAAAAGATACAAAAACCAAATCCAGAAGAACTAAGGGACCACACAATAGGGCATAGCATTGAAGGTACATGGGATTTGGACATTTCCATGCTATAAGGGGGTGAAATAGCTCTCACTAAAACACAAGCTAATCAATCTGCCCTTCCCCCAACCCCATCTACAGTCCCAGAGCCAGCACACAAGAGTAAGAGCAAGCATGGGGCATTCACTAAGTCACTAAGCTCTTGGCAACTAAGGAGGATCACCAGGACCTGTTCCTGAGAGCAGCAAGTCTTAAGACTCAAAGAGGCTAAAGAACACAGACTTTGAGTTCAGACCTTGAGAGTGGACCTAGGGCACAAACCTAGAGTGGAGGGGTGACAGACTGTGGAAGCAGTGCTCTTAGACTTGAAAAGGAGCACACCAGGAGGTTTGACCCTGAGAACAGCTAGACTTGTGACCCATGGAGGCTAAAGAGTGCAGACATTAGGAGCAAGGATAAAGCTGAGAGGGGCGGCACTGTCTATTAACTCAGGAAAGAAAAAAACTGCTCCACAGCTCTATACACAGAAAGCCTGCCCAACTCACCCAGACTTCTGACTGAGAAGGAAAAAGCAACATAATAATGGCAAGTAATGACCAAGAACTAACCAAGAGAAAAAAAAAACAAGAGGAAACCATTAACACTTGATAACTTTTACACAGAAAATATCCAGACAACAGAGCAGACAGCAGAAAAGGATGAACAAGGAAACACATCCAAACCTTCCCCCCAAAATGAAAATTAGTCATAAGCTCTTGAAGAGTTCAAATCTGAGACTATGAAAAAGATGGAAGAGACTTGGCAAGAAAAGTGGGAAACAGCTTAAAAGGAAATTAATAGGTTAAAAGAAAAAAACTCCCAATTGGAGAAAGATGCCCCCAAATCAAATGAAATGATAAGCAAATTAGAGACCCAAATTAAACAGCAGGAAACCATGAAAAACAGGATAGAACAAATTGAAAAGGAAAACCAGTCTTTAAAGACTAGAACTGGGCAAGTAGAAGCCAATAATCTTGCAAGACAGCAGGGACTAATAAAGTCAAGACAAAAGAATGACAAAATAGAAGGAAACATGAAATATCTCACTGAAAAATGACAGATCAAGAAGAGTTTTATAAGAGACAATTTGAGAATCATTGGTCTTTCTGAAAAATCAGAAATTAATAGAAATTTGATACCATTTTACAAGAAATTATCCAAGAAAACTGTCCCAATATCTATAGATCACCCTCTATACTAAACCCTCAAAAGACAACCCCCAAGAATATAATTACCAAATTCAGGAGCTTCCAAGTTATAGAAGAAAACATTACAAGAAGCCAGAAAGAGACAATTCAGATATCATGGAACACCAATCAGGATTACATGGTATCTGGCATCCACAAAGTTAAAAGACCTCAAGCCATGGAATATGATATTCAAAAAGGCAAGAGAACTGGGTCTACAACCAAGGATCACCCACCCATCAAGACTGACTATATACTTCCAGGGGAAAGTATGGGCATTCAACAAGATAGAAGATTTTTAACAATTTGCAAGGAAGAGACAAGAACTAAATGGAAAGTTTGATATCCAACCACAAAAATCAAGAGAAATATGAAAAGGTAAATAAGAAAGAAAGAAAAATCTTACTCTTAAATTTGCTTCTCTAAATATTTCAATAAGATCAGATTATTTGTATTCTGATATGGAGAAATGTTATGTGTAATTCTCAAAAAAATTATTTAATATTATAATAATTAGAAGAATTATTCATAGGGAAAGGTTAGAGTACTAAATGGTCTAAGATGATATGGAAAAAAGAGGGGAGCTAATAGAAGATGGCACCAGGAGAAACTTGAACAAGAAGAATAGCATAATCTATACCACAGAAAGAGGGCATGGGAAGGGGAGGGGATGAATACTATTATAAGAAGTATAGGAAGAGAGCTCTAATAGGAAATACTTAAACCTTATTCCCAGCAGAATTACTCCTGAGAGGGAAGAGTAGCTATATCCATTGGGATATTGAATTCTATCTTATTCTACAGAGAAAGTTAGAAGAGATAAACCAGTGGGGTGGGGAGTTCAAAAAGGGAGGGGAAGAAAGAGGGAAGGGAACTCATTAGGCCTTAAAAATAATAAGAGGGGAACCAAAAGGGAGGGGGGAAGGGAAGTAAACTAATGAGGGGATAAGGGGGACAAATTTAAAACAAACCACAGGTTTAAAAGGAAATAACACAAGAAGAAGAGACAGAACTAGGAGAGGATACCAAAATGTTGGAGAATACACAGCTAACAATTATAACTATGAATGTGAATGGGATGAACTCACCAATAAAAGAGAAGCAAAGAGCAGAGTGGATTAGAAACCAAAATCCTACCATATGTTTTCTAAAAGAAGCACACATGAGGCAGGTTAAAAGACAGTATAGATAATGAGGAAATATCATGAGTCAACATGTATGCATCAAATGGTATAGCATCCACATTTCCAAAGGAGAAACTGGCAGAGCTGAAGGACAAAATAGATTAGAACAACTTTACTAGTGGGAGGCATAAATCTTCCTTTACAGAAATTAATTTACTTATTTAGTGCTATACATATTAACCTACCAAAAAACCTTTTTACTGAGTTAGAAAAAATAAAAAAAAACTATAAAAAAGTTAATTTGGAAAAACAAAAGACCAAGAATATCAAGGGAAATAATGAAAAAAAAATATGAAGGAAGGTAGCCTAGCAATACCAGATCTTAAACTGTATTATAAAGCAGTTGTCATCAAAGCAATATGGTACTGGTTAAGTGCCAGAAGGGAATATCAGTGGAATAAAATTGGTGCAAGTAATGTCAGCAAGACAGTCTATGGTAAACTCAAAGAGTTCAGCTTTTGGGACAAAAACCCACTATTTGACAAAAACTGTTGGGAAAACTGGAAAACAATATTGGAGAGATAGGGTCTAGATCAACATCTCACACCCTGTACAAAGATAAATTCAGAATGGGTGAATGACTTGGACAAAGGTCTAGTTACTTAAATATATAAGGAGCTAAATCACAATAGTACAAAAAATCAAGCCATTCCCCAATTGATAAATGGGCAAGGGACACGAATAGGCAATTTTCAGATAAAGAAATCAAAACTATCAACAAACACATGGAAAAGTGTTCTAAATCTCTTATATTTAGAGAAATGCAAATCAAAACATCTCTGAGGTACCACTTCACACCTAGCAGATTAGCTAACATGACAGCAAAGGAAAGTGTGAATGTTGGAGGGGATTTGACAAAATTGGGACATTAATGCATTGCTGGTGGAGTTGTGAATTGATCCAAACATTCTTAATGGTAATTTGGAACTTTGCCCAAAGGGCTTTAAAAGACTATCTACCTTTTGATCCAGCCATTGCATTGCTTTGGTTTATACCCCAAAGAGATAATAAGGAAAAAGACATGCTCAAAAATATTTATAGCTGCACTCTTTGTGGTGGCAAAAAATTGGAAAATGAGTAAATGTCCTTTGATTGGCAAATTGCTGAACAAATTCTGGTATCTGCTGGTGATGGAATACTATTGTGCTCAAAGAAATAATGAAATGGAGGAATTCCATATGAACTGGAATGACGTCCAGGAATTGATACAGAGTGAAAGGAGCAGATTCAGGAGAACATTGTACAAAGAGACTGATACACTGTGGTACAATTTAACATAATGGACTTCTCTACTAGCAGCAATGCAAGGGTCCAGAGCAAGGCTGAGGGACTTATGAGAAAGAAAACTAGCCACATTCAGAGAAAGAACTGTGGGAGTAGAAACACAGAAGAAAAACAACTGCTTGAACACATGGGCTGATGGGGATATTATTGGGGATGTAGATGCTAAAAGATAACTCTAGTCCAACTATCAATAATATGGAATTAGGTCTTAATCAATGATACATGTAAAATCCTGTGGAATTGTGCATCAGCTACGGGGGGGGTTGAGGGAGAGGGAAAGAATGTGAAACATGTAAATATGGGAAAATATTCAAAATAAAAATTTTAAAAAATGAAAAAAATAAAGAAGACCGCAGCAAGAATTCCTCAATAGCAATGTTTAAAAGACTCCTCTGTCAAAAGACTACCTATTTCTTTTTCCTTTATAGAGATGAACAATGGACACATTCTTGATCTCCTAGAGGATAACTCCTTTTTTCTTATTAATCATAAGCATATAGTCAGCTTTTGGATGAGCAGTTGATTCTTTGTCTTGTAATTTTACTGGCATGGAATAAGAACCAGATGTTTGCTAAATGAATAGCCTGGTAGCATTCAAAAATTCTTCAGTTAAAGTCTGGCTTGAGAAAGACTGATATCAATTTGAGGTATATAGTCAATGACTTCACCATTGGTTGATGATCTGTTGAGAACACTATGGAAGTGTTTGACCCATCTCTCCAGGATCATACCGTTATCCCTGATCTTGTGGCTTCATCATCCCTAAATAGTTGAGACAAGCCATAGGTCTTTGGGACATCAATAACCTCTGGAATGTTGTAGAAAATTTTGGGTTTTTACTGTCACCATAAAACTGAGTTTCATCTGCCTTCTTATTGATCCAAAAACCCTTCATTACTTCTTATGGAGTTAAATGTTTCCTTCTTAAATGCTGGTAATCCCTAGGAAGTTTTTGTTTTGTTTTGTTTTGTTTTAGCAGTTTCTGAATTTCCCCATTACTTTCATTAGACTAATTCTGATGTTTTTAGGGGCAGCTGGGTGGCTCAGTGGATTGAGAGCCAGGCTAGAGACTGGAGGTCCTAGGTTCAAGTCCGGCCTCGGACACTTTCAGCTGTGTGACCTTGGGCAAGTCACTTGACCCCTATTGCCCACCCTTACCACTCCTGGGCCAAGGATGGTCCCTAGCCCTGATGAAAAAGGAGGAGGGTTGGGCGTGGGGCTAGCATCCCCACCCTATAAAAACTACATCTGCTAAAGAAACTGAAACCTAAAGTAGGGGCAGCTGGGTAGCTCAGTGGATTGAGAGCCAGGCCTAGAGACAAAAGGTCCTAGGTTCAAATCTGGGCTCAGACACTTCCCAGCTGGGTGACCCTGAGCGACTGTGTGACCCATTGCCTACTGGTTGTGGCCCTATGCTCCTAGAATGGAGTCCCAGGTTAAAAAAAAATTCTGATGTTTTTAAGTATCCTAGCCAAGATGAGTAAATGCGATGCTGAATGAAAATCACAGAAAACTTCCCACCCCTTTTCTGTTTCACTATTACCAACTGTGTGTTAATTCAGCTTTCTCTCAAAGTTGGCAATAAATTGTTCTCTCATGGAAAAGCACTTGAATCTGTTGACATTAAATCTATTGGCAATTGTCTTGCCTTGGGGTCACCACTTTTGTTGAATGTGAATATTAAACTTGGAGAGGATAAGTCTATGATCCACCCAGCCCTCTGTACCACACATTGCCTCCATCACTACCTCATCTTGTCTGTCTCTTTTATTTACAATGACATACTCTATTATTTCAAATGTTTGCTATGAGGGTAGCATCCACAAAATTTTATTGTGTTTAGGTAAAGGGAAGGAAGTGTTGGTGATGAGTTTTTGTATGTATTTTGTGTTTAGGATCCCATTGCCACAGGAACAGTCCAGAGTTACTTTAGGTAAAGCAAATAATTTTAGAGTACATTTTCTAGCTCCTTCCTCCCATCAGAAGGTGAAGTGAACAGATAAGAAGACTGAGGAGAAAAAATTCATTGAAGTTAACAGTGACAACATTATAAAATCCTGTAAAAGGTTAAGGAGGATGAATATTTTGAAAAGATATACATAAACACAATGCATATATACATATATCACATATATGCAAATTATGAGAGAGAATACAACCTCTACATAAATGTTAGAGGATTTTCCTAATGGGATTCAGAGTGATTATAATTAAATTTAATTATTTTAATCTAAATACCAAGCAAAATGGTAAACATGAATTATAAGTAAAATATTATCCCTAGACTGAAATAGTATAATTATAATAATAATATTTTACAAATAAAGTGAAACAGTTATATTATATCACTAATTATAACTTTTCCATCTACAAATCTATGATCTCATGATCTTATATTATCTGAGTTCCAGAAAGCAAGGTCCTCTTTTATCTTTGGAAGGTTTAAGTCCAAGATTATAATAGCACTATGCAAAATCTACTTCATAACAGACTCCCTCTTGCCTCTACCTTCATGAGGCTTAGGAATTCTAGTAAACAATAGTGTCCTTTGTGGCACAATTTCCAGATCATTTCAACTGAAGAAGGAATTTTTGAATTGTTGTAAACCTAGAAACTGTCCTTCAAAATTTATCTCCTATATTCTGAAGACAAGGCAGTCCTCATGTATTTATAGTCTGGTGAGCTCTGGCATTTCCTAGAAAAAAATTAATTTTTAAGTCTTCATACCTTTTTTATCTGAATTTTCTAAAGTGGATGGAGTGTGGAAAGATTGGTCTTCCAACTACGTAATCTTCCTGTACTATTGGAATCAACTGCTTTTTCTCGAACGGAGAATGTCACAAAGGCAGCAGCTGCCTTCCCTTGTTTAGATGTTTAGAGATTGATGGTAGCAAGACTTCCCACATGATCTCCTACAGAAAACTATAAGCAAGAACAGCTGTGCCCCAACAAAGAGATTTAACTTTGGAGCCTTTGTTCTCTGAAGATGCAGCCATTTGTTTTGGTTCCCCACATTTATAATTCAATGTTCAAACTCCCTCACAATCTTGACTAGTGGTTATTAGCCACATAAGGTTCTATCCCACCCCCATCATAGAAACAACAGCTAACCTGAGAATTAAGAACATTATGAAAAGAAAAAAAAAAGTAAAACAAACAGTTCCTGCTGGTTTCAGGCTTCTTTTTTGAAGTCTGAGGCTTCCTTCTGAGCTGCCCAGAGGTAACATCCTGAGATGCAGCTAGACTTGTGTCCTTGAAATGACTAGATACTAACCTGATAACTTACCAATAGATCCAAGGACTCAGTCCCTCCCAGAACTGGGCTATAAGCTCTGGAATTCTCAGCAAAGAAGTTATCTAGCTATTGAGAGAAATTAGTAGTGAGTTGTAGAAACGATTTCTACATTTTGGAATTCTACAGCACCCGTGGACCAATTCTGTACTCTGCCTTCTCCTGTATAAATGGAGATTTTGAACCTTGGACTTCATCCCCCAGAAGTCCCTTAGTATTTTCCCAAATTCCCTTTAATCTTTCCTGCGCCTCCATGTTTGCATGGTCACATTATTGTTTTGTAAGTTCTGTAGCTCCTCCCTTTTTCTCTTTTCTTCGCCAGACCAGCTGAAGTTAGTTTAACACCTTTTCACTCTAGTATTTCATGTTACTTTATTATTAATAAAACTTTATTAAAATATGATACTTAGTTCTTGTATATTGATTTTAATCTCTATACTCCTCAACTTCAGCCTGGATTATTTAAACCACTGAACAGAGCCACAGAAGTTATGATCACCTTCTTATTGCATGAGCAAAGTGAACAGTTTATTCTTCATAGACTGTATTCTATAAACTGGTTGGATTTCTAAATATTCTGATTTGTATAATGATAGCTTATGTGGACACTTATCTACATTGTAAACTTCTAGTAGTAGGCAAATCGTTATCCTTTTTATCACTTCTAGTACATATCACAGGATCTTGAAACATACTAAGCCTATAATCAGTGTTGAATGAACAAACAATGAGGATACAAAAAGGGATTTTCCCAGAAAAATCCTTAAAAGTGATTTGAACCAGGCTGTTTTGAACAAGAAAAAATTGATTGAAGACAAAAGGGTATGTTTATATTTAAGATATGTAATTTGTTTAAAAATATAAAAAAACAACAACAACACCATACAAGAGCTTACTTGTCAATTTTGATTAATGGATAATAATGGTTTTAAAAAGATGGAGTGTAAAGACCCCCACTGGAGGAAGGGTATATTTTCTTGCCTTAAACACAGGAGTTTAACAGGAAGGAAAGGAGAGGGAATACTGGGTTAAGGTTTCTTACAGAGGGTCAAAATACACAGGGGGTTTAATTTTCAAACCTTACCTGGAAGGAACAAACACTTTGTTCTGGTTATGCTATCCAAGATGTATGTTGTGCTTCTGTGAAAGGCTCAGCAGAATGTACAGAAAATATGCCTCCTACTTCTTACAAGGGCCAACTTAGAGGCAGTCCCTTTAATCAAAAAGAAGGTTAGGGCTGCCAGTATTTCTCAGGGCTGTCAAAGATTAGCTGTGGCCAGGAATGTCCATCCCTAGTTTACTAAGAAAGGGTCATATCTCAGATCCCTTATTCCATCGTATTTTGTCCTTCATTCTGACCCACTTCTTGGACTCCCTAGTGTGTTTTTTTTTCATCTGCTTAGGGAAACTCCAAGTCTTCATTCCTCTTTGAAATCCTTGATTTTTCTGGCTCTTGAGAAATGGAGGTATGATACTAGAATGCAAAGTATCTGAATTCTCATCGCATTTAATCGGTTCTCACGTTGTGATCTTGGACATGTCACTTTCCACAAAAGGAAGGAGATAGGCTTAGATGATACTTAAATTGTCTTCCACTTCTAAGTTGTGTGATTCTATTACTTGAATCACAACCTGTCTGGGACATTTGTCCTGATCTTTTCCTCCGTCCAGAGCTAGAACACAATCTAAATAATTACTAAAGCCCTAATAAAAGGGTTCTTTTTATGGCTCTCTGCTACCCCCAACTGTTTTACACTTGCTATTACTTTCCCCTAAAAGAGCCAAAAGAATTCCACATGGGGATTATATCACTGTTCCAAGGAAAAGAAAATTCTACTCCTGAGGTTCCAGAATGACTGTCATGCCAATCACATTACTGTAAAATATCTGGTGGGTAACAGAATTTCTTTTCTACTTTTTGGGCTAGATGTGATTGGAATGGACCTCAAGGCTCTGATCTTTCTCACGTGTTTTATTTTATATGAGAATAAGTCAACCATCCAAAGATCCTTTCAACCAACTTAGAGTGGTAACTCCTGTCTTGACACTTGCCTCAGAGTTCTAATAAAAGAAGATAGAAAGCTATTATAGCCACAACTCCAACAGGAGTCCAAATTTAAAGGACCCTGACCCTGGGAGCATTTGCCTGATTCTCTAGCCCAGAAATGATAGAACTGATGTGATATTTAATCATAATTATAAATAATTATGAAAAATAGAATACTAGCAGAAAGTGACCCAAAAGCAGGTACTTTCTCTCCCAATGTTATATCTAGAGTGAAGGGCTCAGAGATGGAAAGGTGGTATCCTCTACCCTTTTAAGGCTCAAGCAAGTAACCCAGAATCTTCTTTCTGTCTCTCTGGTGATAATTCTGTCACTATGCACAGCTGAGGGAATTTGACTTGTCCCTAGTCCCAACCACCACAACATCTAGTTATCCCTCAAGAACTTGTAATGGCTTGAATGAGCCAACCACAGAAAAGATAATCATTTTGATTAAGATTTTAGTTCCTAGGAGGGCAGCTGGGTAGCTCAGTGGATGGAGAGCCAGACCCAGAGACAAGAGGTCCTGGGCTCAAATCTGGCCTCAGACACTTTCTAGCTATGTGACCCTGGGCAAGTCACTTCACTCCCATTGCTTGGCCCTTACCACTCTTCTGCCTTGGAAACAATATACAGTATTGATTCTAAGATGGAAGGTAAGACTTATTAAAAAAAAAAAAAGAATTCAGTTCCTAGCCATCCCCATCTAAAATACTTTTTTATTTTCTTTTTTGAGTTCTTTTTTTTAAAGTATGATTTTTAAGATTCAGGTAATATATCCATTTCATATCTATTTTGGTATAGGACAGACCACCTACCATTTATTATGACACATACAAGACTGTTTTCAATTTGTCCCAGCAATTTTTATCAAATAGTCCTTAGTTTTAATATATATATTTTTTCTAATTAAAAAGTGTTTGTTTCCTCTCCCTTCTATTCCTTATTTTTTAAAATGCAAAAAACTTGTAACAATAATATAGTCAACCAAAATCAATTCCCACATTTTGTCCATGTTCAAAAATTTTCATCTCACTATACATTTTGATTTGAATGCCACATGCTTCATCATAGGTCTTCTGGAATATTAATTGCTCATTGTTATTTTGGAATTCTCATCTTTCAAAGCTGTTCATCTTTAAAGAATTGTTATTATATAAATTATTCTCCTGGTTCTGCTTACTTTACTCTGCATGATTTCAAACAGTTTTTCCACAGTTTCCTAAAAAAACCTTCCATTCCTCATTTTTTAATAGCACAACAGTACTCTATTACATTAATAGACCATATTTTCTTCAGCCAATTCTCAATTGATGGACATTCCTTCAGTTTCCACTTCTTTACCACAACAAAAAAGCTGCCATAAATAAATTTATACATATGAGTCCTTTTCTTTAAAAAAAAAGTCACAGAGGTAAAGGCCTATGAGTGGTATCATTGGGACAAAGGAAATGCGCAGTCTACTAGCCTTTTAGGCATATTTCTAAAGAGCATTTCAGAATGGCTAGATCAATTCATAACTCACTAACAATGTATTAATGTTCCTATTTTTGTGTAATCACCTCCAACACTTATTATTTTATTTAATTGGTTTGGCAACTTTGCTAAATTGATTGTTGTATAGCAAAGTCAGAGTTTTTTAATTGTTCATTTGTCTAATTTTTAATGATGGATTATATTTCATATGACTTTTGAAAATATAACATATTTCTTTGAAAATTGCCTATACTTATCCTTTGTACATTTACCAATTAAGGATTTCCCCTCATCCCTTTAAATTTGGATCAGTTTTCCATGGATCTTGGAAATGAGACCATTGTTCATAGAAATATTTTTGCTATAATTTTTCTGGCTACTTAATTTCTAAATTCAACTATAATGGCTTTGCTAACATTGTTTACCTCTTAACTGTGCCAATTGATTTAATTATGTATTATTATGTTCTAGATACTATTACAGTAAGTGCTAGGGATTCAAAAAAGCAGCAAAAGCAAAGATAGCTTCTGTACTCAAGGAGCTTACATTCTGATTTATCTATTTCCCATATAGTTTTCAAGATTTCTGTTTTGAACTTATTTTTTCCTTCTTAATAGCTTGCTGTATTTTAAGTTTTATATTAGTTTCATGGCTCTTCTTTTTTCCTATTTTATGTTTTTTATTTTTGTTTATGTTTTAGGGCTGTATGTTTTTTGTTTGTTTGTTTTGTTAATGTGTTAGGGCTATTTTCCCCCTCTGAGAGCTACTTTAAGTGAATAAAAATAATGACATTCATTTTCATCATTATCATTGATTTATTTACTCATTAATTTTTTTTACTCATTAATTGCTCATGTAATCTGTCATAGTTTCATCTCCTCTGTTTCTTACATATTTCTCTTACATCATTGCTATTTTTTCCTAGCACCGTGTCAAACAATAGAGAAATCAACCGTTGACTGCACCACCATCTTCCTAATCATAAGTGCCCGCCACCTAAATGTCATTCTTATTCTTCATTCAGTGAGAGAGAGAGAGAGAGAGAGAGAGAAAGAGAGAGAGAGAGAGAGAGAGAGAGAGAGAGAGAGAGAGAGAGAGAGAGAGAGAGAGAGAGAGAAGACAGAAAAACAGGCAGGGAGAGAGGGAGGGAGAGACACACAGAGAGAGACAGAAAGAGAGACAGACAGACAGAGAGAGCCAGAGTTAGAAATGGAAGGGCCCATAATATTATCTATTTAATCCTCTCATTCTACAAGTAATTGTAGCCCATAGAAGAGAGACAACTCATCCACAGTCATACAGTATGGTCTCCTGACTCCTGGGACCTTCAATGCTCTTAATAAGACACACTGCCATTTTCACCAGAAACCCTTGCTTCATCTAGTCCTTCTGAATCCCACTACTGACTCTGCTATGTGCTGACACTGTCCTTGCTAGTCTTTACTTTTTTTAAAACCTTTACCTTCTGTCTTAGAACTGNTATATATATATATATATATATATATATATATATATATATATATACACACATTCCAAAACTACTTTCATACTTAGAATCACTTCATTTTTCAGCTCCACAAAATACTTTGTTTCATCTTAGGTTTGTTTTCAAATGAATACTCAGGCTGGCTCTTTATTTAATTCGCCTCCCTTGCTTATTCCTAGTGGATATTCAGTAAATGGAATTTTTTTTGTGATTACTGGTCTGTTCAATTTCTGAAAAAGGACTGAAGAGAAGACAATAAAGGATGCTAAAATCGGAACTGCAGAAATAGAAATACTAATGACAAGTCAAATGTAATTATTTTAGCAATGACTCTGAGACAAGTAGAGTCATATTTGGAATAATGCACCTGGTTCTTTCAATCTAATCTTTAAAAACAATTAATGAGAAAAATACGATGGAAATTAACCAAAAGGATAGACAGACTCAAAGATTCAAGAAGTTATTTCTTAAGGTTCTTAATCTTTGGAAAGGCAAATATTGCAATGCAAGGTGAACTTTGTGAGGTACAAACAATTATGGAGATAATAGCCAGAAAAGAATATGAAAGCTCAAAATAAATTAGGGCAATACAAAGGAGTAGAACCTTAAGTAGGAGTGGACATGAAAAGAATTTAAACTTTCTTCCTACAAAGGAAGCATTGTCTGCATTAACCATACTTCAAGAGCAGAAACCAGAATGGAGGATTCAGTACTTTAGAATATTAATTGGATAATTACTTATTAGAAATAAAATATAACAAAGTATATTTATAAATTAATTATTCCAGATGGACTTCACTGAATAAGAATCTATTCACGTTAAGCCTTCTTAGGATATGTTTTTTCCCTATAAATTACCTCTTCTTAGACATTGTCCTTTCCACTAAGACCTTGACCTTCTCACAAATTCCCTAGACTGAGATGACTCAACAATAGCATTTCAATCCTTAGGGAAAGACCTCAATGAAACTGAATCATAAGGAGAATTCAGTTCAATGATTCACATGATGTTTCCAAGTGATTCCATAAATTAGTACACCATCAAGAGACTTCTTCATTTGGGTCCTTGAGGACCACATTTCAGGATTGTTAAAGGGGAATTCCTATTCAGGCATGGATTAAACTAGGAGACTTATGAAGTCCCTCCATCTCTTACATTCTTTAACTCTCTTTTGGGTTAAATGACAGCAGAATAATTCATAATTTAATATCTCAAAGAATATATCCTTAAGCATTCAGGTGACAAAATATTAGAATAGGAAGGTTAGTCTGATAAAGTCAACACCAAATTCTCCATTTTACAGATGTGCAAACTTAGGCACAGGACAACTTGTATCAAATTTCTTGAGATTTTTTAAAAATGAGATACCATTAACCATGATATAAAATAACATAAAAATCATTAGGACTCTGGTCTTTTTAATAGCCCGAGGTTTTTTTCCTACTTTAACAAGTTGTATTTTATGTAATAAATTGTGAGCTTTTTGCCAAGGAAGAGATATGATTTTCTAGAAAGACCTTTTATAGAAACCTTCACCAAAATCATTTTTTGAAATGTTATTGTATGGAGATGAAGGCTTTATTGGTTTTGTCAAGCTAGAAAAAAATTTAAGGAGTGTACCAGTGATTAAATATGTGATTTTCCTAGTACTAGCCATGATAAATATGAGGAGATTCATCAATAGAGGGCTAGTCTCTAAGCAAGCAAATTTCCAGTCACAACAATTCATCAGTTCATATGTTAGTATGTTGATATGGGAGGAGATAAATATATTGATCAAACCCATCTTTAACAAATATATATTTTTTAAAAAGAATAGAAATGTGTCTCTAATGGAGAATTCCAGATATAGTGCTACTCTACATTAATAGGGAAGTTTGATGACAAGACCTAAAGGTGCTCCTCACATCAGAATTCTAACTAAAAATTCTTTGAACAAGCACAATGCATCTTTTTGGGCCACCAATATCAGATGGGGATTATCCCTGACTGCAGTAACCATCTTCTGCCTTTCATTATAATGCTCAAAAAGTTACTGGCATATAGTAGGGAATTAATTAACTATAACCAGCCAAAAAAATATGGAGGCTTTTATTTAGAAATAGTACTTAGGTCAAGGATATTTTTCTCCCCCCTTTTCACTGTGGTGACCAGTAGGAGCTATTGTGGTCTCAATAGAGATTTGGAAACTCTGACCAGAGCTGATAGAAAATTGTATTGACAGCTGTTAACTTATTAATCTCACCTTAAAATGTAAGGCCATGTCTGGGAGAAACTCTGGGGATTCTTCGATATAATCGTTCTATTTATTGTTGTTGCTTAGTCATTTCATTTGTGTCCAACTCTTTGTGACCCCATTTGTTTTTTGTTGTTGTTTTTTTTTTTTTGGCAAAGATACTGATATAGTTTGACATTTCCTTCTCCAGCTTTTTTAACAGATGAAGAAACTGAGACAAATTGGGTTAGTGACTTACCCAGGATCATACATCTAGTAAATTGTTGAGGCCAGTTTTAAATTTGGAAAGATGAGTCTTCCTAACTCCAGGCATAGCACTCTGTACCCTGGGTCACCCAGACTTTTTTTAGAGTGGATAAAATTTAATCCAAGCAATAATAAGTGACTTTTCCAAAGTTCCCATTACTGATTTCCATAAATGACACAGAAACAATATTCTTAGGTTTTTCTTTAATCAATATATAAATTTCTTACTAATCTGTAGATTTATATATGTACACATATACATATATGTTTCTTTGTAATTTGTAGATTTTTCTGATGGAGTGATTTTGTTTTTAGTGTTTTTTTTTTTTTCTATGCATGATTCCTACTAATAGAGCATCCCCAAACTTTTATTTTTATTTTTTTTAAACCCTTGCCTTCCGTCTTAGAATCAATTCTGTATATTGGTTCCAAGGCAAAAGGGCTAGGTGATGGGGGTTAAATAACTTGCCCAAGGTCATACAGCTGGGAAGTGTCTGAGGCCAGATTTGAAACTAGTACCTCCCGTCTTTAGTCCTGGCTCTCAATACGCTGAGCCACCCAGCTGCCCCCATTCCCAGACTTTTAGACTATTGGAGGCAAGTTACCCAGAATACTGAAATATGTGAATTGAAAAATTTGTATTTCATCTATTTAAAAATGTAATGTATTTTGTGTTCTTATTGTATGAGAATAGAATGTAATCTCCTTAATAATGTTTTTGTCTTTGCACAGTGGCTAGCAGATAATAAATGCATAGTAAATATGTAAATGCTTTTTTGAATGGAATTATTTCTTCTCTTAATCTGTAATATCTACTAGCAAAAAATAAAACCAGAAACAAAACATAAACTAGATGATAAAAATGCCTTATCTCTAAAACAGGTTAGAAAGCTATCAGAGGTCATTTTTTTTTGTTGAATCTCTGCTTTAGAAGAACATAATGAACTGATGAGCTTTGAAATGCCTTTCCCCACTAACCTATACTATTTGGATATAGACCTTAGTTGTGGTGGCTGACACTAAGAATAATATTTTAAAGTCTGCCACAAACAATTCTGGGATACTACTTTGCTCTACCACAGATGTGCCAGGAATGTATGTTTGAAAGAGAACCTTTGACATGTATATTCAGACATAGTTGCATTGTAGTGCTCTGGAGTTTAGAAAGCACTTTCCTCACAAAATTCTCAGCCTGATCTATAGGCACCCATCATATACCTCCCATATACTTTTCCAGGTTTATTTCATATTATCTCCCTTTACACATTCAATATAAGTTTCCTTTACACTGATCTCTTTGAACCTCTGTCATATATATATATATATATATGTATATATATATATATATATAATGATAAAGGGGGGCAAATGGAGGAAAACACATGAGAATCATAACTGTGAATGTGAATGGGATGAACTCACCCGTAAAAAGGAAAAGAATATAGTAGCATGGATTAAAATCAGAATCCTACAATATTCTATTTACAAAAACACATTTAAGCAAGAGAGATATAAACAGAGTTAAAGTAAAGGACTGAAACAGAATTTATTTTGCTTCAGGTAAATTAAAAGAACAGAGGTATCATTTATCATCTTAGACAAAGCAGAAGTGAAAATTGATATAATTAATAGAAATAAGGAAGGAAATTACATCTTGGTACAAGGAACTATTGAAAATGATGTAATATCAGTATTAAAAATACATGCACCAACTGTTATAGTATATAGTTATTCTAAAGTAGGAAATTCACAAGTTACAAGAAGAAATATAAAATAAAACTATATTGGTTGGTGACATTAACCTTCCCCTCTAACAATTAGATAAAATAAAATTTTAAAAATAAATAAGAAAAATAAAGAGATGAATAAGATCAGAAAAGTTATATTTGATAGCTTTCTAGAGAAAACTGAACTGAATATGAATAGAAAGGAATATAACTTTTATCTCAACATCACATGTCACTTTCACAAAAAATGATCATATAATAGACTATAAAAATCTAACAACCAAATGCAGTAAAGCAGACATATTAAATGCATCCTTTCAGACCATAATGATATAAAAATTCACTCAAAAATGACTACAGAAAAAAGTCTAAAAATTAATTAGAAAATAAATAACAAAATTCAGGGACTACCCCCTAAAGACAGTCTCATTTTTTGAAGTTAATTTGCTTATATATGTTTAATCCTTACCTTTTTTTATTAGAATTGATTCCAAGACAGAGAAGTAGTAAGTGCTAGGCAATTGGGGTTAAGTGACTTGCCTAGGGTCACACAGCTAGGAAGTGTCTGCAGCCAGATTTGAATGCAGGTCCTCCCAACTCCAAGACTGGTATTCTATCCATTAAGCCAACTACCTGTCCTCTTGGAAATAATTTTTAATTCCTCATTTGTTTCAGAAGTTCTGTCTTACAAAGGAGAATGAAAACTCAGTGAATGTTGCCTTTATTCCTCCTAAACCCTCCCTATCTTCACTTTTCTATTACTGTAGAAGGAAATACAATCCTTCTAGTTCCTCAGGATCTCAACCTTGCTGTCATATTGGACCACTCACTATCTCTAATCCCTTATATGAAATCTTTTGCCAATGCCTGTCGATTACATCTTCAAAGCATCTCTTCAACATGTCCCATCTCTTTGACACTTCCACCAATGTGGTGCAATCTCTGATTATCTCACACTTAGAATACAGCCATGTCCTTAAGATGGGTCTATTTCTCTCTATTCTCTTCCTAATTCAATCCATCCTCTCTTTAGCCACCAAAGTGATTTTCCAAAAATACAGGTTCAACTATATTAATCACCTACTTAATAAACCATCATGATTCCACATTGCCTCTAGAACCAAATACAAAATACTCTCTTTGGTATTCAAAACCTTTTACAGTCTAGTCCAATTTTACCATTTCAGTCTCTTATATGTTATTCTCTGACATGTATATACTCTCTTTGATCAAGTGACACTGGCCTCCTAGCTTTTTCACAAAAAAAAAACACTCCATCTCATCCGTCTGGCCATTTTCTCCATCCTTCAAGCCTGGAGTAATTTCCCTCTCATCTACACCTACTGCTTTCCTTGGCTCCCTTTATCTAAAATTCCATTTTCTAAAGGAAGCCTTATTTAAAGTTTCCTGATTCTGGCACCTTTCCTCTATTAATTATTTCCTATTTATTCTATGTGTAGCTTGTTTGTAGATATGAGTTTTTTATGTTTCCTCTCCCATTAGATTGTGAACTCCTTAAAAACAAGAACTGTCTTTTGCCTCAGCATTTAGCCCGGCATAGAGTAAGCACTTAGTACCGTACCTTTCACATAAAAGGTATTGAATAAATATTTGTTGCAGTGAATTGAAGAGCTCTGTGAAGAAGTTTCTATAAATATTATCTTGACTATTCTACAGGTGAGTTAATCCAGAGCATAAGGAGTATAGTGACTTCTATAGCGCTGTTAAGCTTGTCAGAGTCAGACTAAGATTTGAACCTTTGCTTCTACAGTTCCAAGTCTTGAGCTCTTTCTATTATATCACAGTTCCTCTCTTTATATTATGTTGTAAGATGTCAATTTTTATTTCAGCTCTTAAAGTGAAAGGTGGCAATAGGTTGTCTTTCTTATTGATTTAAAGGTAGATGGAATAGAATGTAACTATTTCATCTTTTTTATAAAAATGAATGTTTATGGTATTGATTCAAACCCAAAAGATCAATATCTAGAGATCCCTTATCTTTATGGATTGCATCCATAGAATAAATTGCACCTGAGATAGTATCATTGGGATGAAATATAATTAGGGTTTGCCTTTCTTCTGCATGTGCTGTAATTGATAAAAAGATTTCAAATATGTTGGAACTTAGAATATTGATGTTTTAATGAGTATACTATTTTCTTTGCTGGAGCATATCCAATTAAGTTTTGCATATAGCCTCTTGCTAACAGGACAGGCAGAAACTTATAAGTGATGCCCATATTTGTTGAGTCAGAATATGAATGAACTACTGCAAATCCTCGATTTTGTATCTGCGTGTTTCTTTTAGCATTAGAGCCTCTAATAAGTCATTCTGGGACCCACAGCAAACATTATTAATATATTGTTGTTCAGGAAATAGGAGTTACTCTCCATAAATCAACTTACAAAGACAAATTCAGTGTGTGTATCTATATGTATGTGTGTATGTATATGAGAACATATGTGTGTCTCACAAAGAACTGAAGGTTCTGACACAAGGTACTGTGGAGCTAAATTGTGGGGCAGGGTTCAGTGGCTCAGTGGTATGGGAGCAAAGACAAGAAATCTTGAGATTACTACTGGAATGGTAAATCCAGGTGGAGGTAACAGGACAGATTTGGGGTAGGGAAGAGATTACCTGCTGGAAGCTGCCCAGAAAACTCACCATCTTTAAACCTAAGATCAGTTATTTCAGTAATTTAAATGAGTAAAAGTGCTGCCAATAATCCCTAAATCTGAGTGATTTATAGAAACTGACATGCCTTTTCTATACTTTTTACCAATATGCCTTTGGGGGAAATGTATTTAGGAATCTGTCTGACAGAGAAACAGCCCCCTAACAAGGAGCTTAGACATAAATTATAGTGTATTAAGACCTCAACTTGAGCCTTGATCTTTGTACTCATAAGTTGTGTGAGCATAGTTAAATCATTTAATAACTGTATCTCACCATGAGAGGAAAATGGCATGGTTATGAAATGAATATTTGTTCCCCAATGGATAGGAAAAATGGTGTATCAAAAAGTATATAGGCTCTGGACCGAATTTCAATTCTATATTCCCATTTACTAATTGTGTGACTTTAGACACATTAGCGCAGTGACTGGAACATAACAGACAGTTAATAAATGCTTATTAACTGACAGACTAATCACTTCTCATCTATGATCCTCAGATTCCACATCTTTAAAATAAAAGAAGTAGAATTGATTATCTTTAAAAGTTCTCTGCCCTCTCAAATTATGATCTTATGGCTGACAAAATGAGGATTTTTTTGTGAAGTGGATAGACCATGGCATTTAGCTTAGGCCAATTCCAATGAAAAGCATATTATAAGAATTGAATCAGCTACATCAAATAACCTCCCATTTCCCCAACGTCTATTGAATAAAGGCTTTGATCTTTAGCAGCCAAGAGGATAAATAAATTAGAGTTTGACCACAAATAACTGGTCTCAACATAGTAACTACTAAAATGTATAATGAAAGTAGTGGTTGGTTGTTGGGGAATGAACAATACATGAAAGACCATAAATCAAATCGAAGTAGGAAAATGGAATTCAGTAGGTTATCTAATACAATCTGCTTGTTTTATAAATAGTTTGCCTTATTGATTCCCCCATTGTCATACAAATGGTAAGTGATGACGCAGCTATGTTTCTTGTTCAAATTCTCTAATATCAAATGCTTTGTCTTTATTTTTTCCCTATCAGTTTGGTAGAAATTCAGTCTTCAATCTTAAATGGTGCAAATTGTTCCAGATCTGAAGTCAGGAAGACTCAATTTCCTGAGTAAAAAATATGGCCTCAGACACTTATTAATTGTATAACACTGAGCAAGTCACTTAGCCCGGTTTACCTCAGTTTCCTCATCTATAAAATGAAATGGAGAAGAATAGGACCAATGACTCCAGTATCTTTGCCAAGAAAACCCCAGAAGAGATTATGAAAAGTTCAACAGCACTGAAAAATTGCAAGTAGTATTTTCTAACAATGAGATCTATTGAGAGAGGAATGTTCTGATTCAACCTTTATTTTCTGTTCTTTGAGATTCTTCAAGTTCAGATAGTATAATGACTTCTAAGGAATTGTAGCGAGGGTTGCTTTTTAGTTTCATGTTGGACTATATATCATGTCTGAATCTATTCCAACTTTGAAATGTGTGAATACTATTAATCAAGAATTTAATTCCCTAGTATATGCATAGCCATTCAAGACATTAGTGTATACTTGAAAATCAGACAAAGCCCCAGCTTCATGCAGTTTTCAGTATAGTAAGGGGATAAGCCTTGAGAGTAGCTAGAAATACTATAAAATATTTTTGAGATCCAGAGTTGGTATATATAAAGATATAGGAGCGGGCATTTTAAAACATGAGAAATAAATAAATTTTTATTCATTTAAATAAATAAAATTAATTGATTGATTGATTGATTGATTTAAAAAAAGTGAGAAAGGCAAGATTGTTGTTTTTGGTAATTGTGTAAAGTGCCAATAAAATTCAACCAAATAAATAGCATTTTCAGGAGAATTTTTTTAAATTTAAAATTAGTTGAAGCTATGGTGGAATAATTATAACAAAATGAGTGGTGTAATTAAATGAACCTGTAAACTTGAAATTGTTTCCATACAAATAATGTTACTAATAGAACTAAGGAAAATGAGTAAAGACTATGAACACTGGAAGCACTGACTTTAAAAAAATGCTTTTGTTCCACATGAGTTATCCAGAAGTCTCTGAAATATTGCTTCATTCATACAGTTATAATGAACTACTATTCTTAAGGGTTAAAGGCCTTAGTAATATAAATGGAGATTTCACTTTAGCAAAGATGACTTAATCAACTTGAAATAGTTTTCGCTGAGTTCCTAGGAAGATGAACTGAAATCTCTATATCAGATAAGAGAGTTCTATTAAAATTCCACTTAAACTATCCATTATGTTCAGGGCCTGTAAACAACTATACTACCCCGTGTAATTACCTTAGATCATTTGTGCATTAAAATCGTTGAGCTTCACAATGCACAAGTGGTCCCAGTGCACCAAATGGAAAGAAAGCACAGCCTGTCTATGATGTTGTCTTTTAGAGGGGTATTGATGAATATGAAATCTGTTGTCGAGTGTTGTTGTTTCAACCTTTCCAACACCTCTTCTACATATTTGGCTCTCTTTAGTGAGCCACTATTCACTTGGTATGTAGTTTATTTCAGTAAACTTCTGCTTGGTTTCCTTCCCTCTCATTTCTCCCCACCCTTCTACATCTTCCTCTTTCAGCTGCCAAAGGGATAGACTGAAAGTGCAGCTATAACTATGTCTCCTGATTATTCAGTAACTTCTTCTCCTGACCCTATTCCTGATTTCCTCCTGATTTCTTCAAAATCAGGCCCTTTCTATGGCTGGCAGATCTTGGCACCTTCTTCAATACCTTGTGTTCCTTCATCTTGGACCATTCTACCATAGCCTCATCTATATGAAAAATCCTTCCCCAACTTTCTCCTTCTCTTTGCCCCACATTACCTATTGGTGAGTTCTTCCTAGAGTCTCCATTTGGTGATGGGACCCAGGCCAGCATCTCTTCATTTCTCACCTGGCTCTCTTCATGACTTCCTCTGGACTTAAAAATCATTTGAAATCAAAATATTTGGAAACCTTGAAACCACAAGAGTTGGCTAAGTACTGTCATTCTTTCCATCCCCTACCATTTCCACTTTTCAGTTTCCTTCTCTTTTCTTCTCTTATTAGACTATAAGCTACTATTTTTCCTTGTATTTGTATTAGCAAAGTGCCTGGTACATAGTGAATAATTAATAAAGGTTTGGTGAGGCTGGAGGTGATATCCTAATTACATTTAGAGTGTTATTCTTGTGATTTGAATGAATGATTAATCTATAAACAATGAATAAAATCAAAGATCCTTCTGACTATGATATAACTGGAAAAGCACTTAGCTAGATATCTCAGTACCTACATTCCAGTCTTAAGTCTCCCCCTGTTTACCATGGAGCATTTTGTAAATCACTCCTGTCTTGATCTCAGGTTTTTTTTAATCTCCAGAATCAGTGTTGTGCTACTGTCAGTTTCAGCTCTCATAATAGTCAATAATCCTATGAAATATAGCACTAACATTTTATAGTTCTTTGAAATCTACCTGTTATAAAACATAAACATTATTATAACTTCCTGACCAGATACATTCTACGTCTTTTAGTGTCACTTCTACTAAGGTTGCCACCATTATCAGAGATACATCAATACTTGACTCACTGTTACTTTCTTATTTTACCTTGACTCATCTGCCTAGAAACACTATGTTACTCTATAAATGGCATAAATGTCCCATTTGACCCAAATTTTACACCTACCCTTAACCACCCCATACACATCACTAGTACCTAATAATAAAGAAATTTTCAAACTTGTCTGGCTGTGACTTGTTTAGTCACAAAGACTATCTTATTTATATTTAGATGAGCTTCTGCCCATCAGTCACTTTTGTCACTTCTCTGCTGTCCTGTGTATATTTCATTACCGCATAATAACAAAATATGTGTTTTTTTTAGAATTGGAAAGACTTCATTGTTCATTCTTAGCTGCAATGCTCTCCAAAGTGGTCAAATCTCTCCTTCCCCTAAGCCTGCTGTGTTTTCACTTTTTCTCTATAAAGTGCTCAACGATAGCAGACGTTAAGAGTTCTACATGAGAACAAAATATCACATTACATCTTCAAATAATTTCCATTTCTGTGACATAACAGAATAATTTTTCTTCTCCCACATAAAATACTACCTTAATATAACAGATGGGTTATTCCTTTTTAGAATATTTTAACAGCTGTCAATTCAGCCATTAAATCCTCACATTAAAATTATACTTTACTAAGTAAAGCCAGAGAAAGTGCTGCATAAATATGACAACAGAAATAATAACGCTAATAATAACCAGAAATAACTTAAAATTTATCTATTTTTTCTTTTTAATGTTTTTAAATTTATTTTTAATCCATATTTTCTATCTTATAATCAATATTGCATATTGGCTCCAAGGCAGAAGAGAGGTAAGAGCTAGGCAAAGTGCCTTTTCCAGGGTCACACAGGTAAGAAGTGTGCAGTCAGATTTGAACCTATAACCTCCTTGTCTCTAAGCCTGGCTCTCAATTCACTGAGTCACCTAGCTGGCCCCTCATTTATTTCTTTCATTCAAATATAAGAAATCAGGAAAGAGTATCAGTAAGATTAGCCTAAGAGAACTTGTGAAGTGAATGAATTTTATATATTGTTTTTCTTGGATTTTGTGTCATATAGACAAAGTTCATTTCCTTGATATATGTTCATTGAATTGAATTACATTTGACCAGTGCACAGTGGAAGGTCAAGGCTGAGGTACCTAGGAGATACAGGATGTTTCTAAAGATAGAACTAGAGTGGTCAATAGGAAGGTGAACTGAATAACCAGGACTCAGTGTAGAGGAGAGGGTAATACCATCAGACCAGTTCAGCAGATAAAAGCAGAATCTGAGTGTGTCAAGGTCCTGAACAGGAAGATGATAAAACCATAAAGCCCTGGAGACACTTGTTGAGCAAAAAGGCAAGAGAAAAGATAGATTAGTTTGGATAGGAAGAATATAATGGCAGTTGTGCCTTAAAAGTTGTCACTTAAAAGAGTCACAGCAGAGAAGGTTAGATTTTTGATAAAGCCCATTTTTTAATTCTCCTGTGGAATTATTGATTCTGCTGAACAAGTTTTGAATCTTGGGAAGCTATAATTAAGGTGACAATATCAATCAATATCAATAGACAAGAGTTAGAAGTTATAGCAACAAGTTGGAACTCTTCTGAGTGAATTGGACATCTTGACAAGCTATAATTAAGATGACAAGATCAATAGACTTCTACAAAAAGTTGTAGTAATGAATTGAATACCATTGCCTTAACTAGGAAAAGACCTTGATTAAGATGAAAAGAAGTGTGAAGCAGATTTGGACTAGAACTATCTAGAATTTAGAGAAATGTAATTGGGAACTTACTCATTTAAAATGAATGATAGCTAAGCTTTTGGGAACATTCTGAGCTATTTGTATATAGACTACATTGTAAAACACACATAGAGTTAAAATAATTTTTTATTACTTGACTTGCCCAGCATTTGTTATTCTCCAAGTAATTCCAGATCCATTATCTCTTATTATGCATTCTAAGAGAATACACAGTACATTGTCTAGAAGACTTAATTTCTTGTCTTGCCTCCTACCAAGGCCACATCTGCCCTTCTGAATTAATTATTTTCAAAATTAAAATCACTGGACTAGATCTGTAGCCAGTACAGACACTTAAACATTGATATGCAATTGGACTCCAAATATTTAGAATGCATTAATGTCTCCTGAATAATAAGATACTCATAGCCAAATTAAAGTTTCAACACTTCAAAGACATAACCAAGAAAACATTGGGAACCAAGAATGTCAGGATTGGAGTATAGAAGTTTATCAGGCATTCTTTTTCTATTATCTGAGTTTTCTTTGCAAAAACTATTTCATCATCTTTTAATAATTCACAGACTGTAATTCATATCAATGTTTATATATTTATATATGTGTGTATACACACACACACACACACAAATATATATNCTTGCCTCCTACCAAGGCCACATCTGCCCTTCTGAATTAATTATTTTCAAAATTAAAATCACTGGACTAGATCTGTAGCCAGTACAGACACTTAAACATTGATATGCAATTGGACTCCAAATATTTAGAATGCATTAATGTCTCCTGAATAATAAGATACTCATAGCCAAATTAAAGTTTCAACACTTCAAAGACATAACCAAGAAAACATTGGGAACCAAGAATGTCAGGATTGGAGTATAGAAGTTTATCAGGCATTCTTTTTCTATTATCTGAGTTTTCTTTGCAAAAACTATTTCATCATCTTTTAATAATTCACAGACTGTAATTCATATCAATGTTTATATATTTATATATGTGTGTATACACACACACACACACACACACACACACATATATATATATATAAAATCTCTATATCAATGTGCATTGTGGTCCTACAACCCACAAGTCTTTATATTAGAAAACAATTCATTATCTGGAAGCTAACTTCTTTGGATTTATCTGAGAATATTCTTTATGTTAGTTTAATATTAAGCCTTCTACTCTGGTAAGATCTACCCAAGGAATCATTCCACTGGCAATATTTTCAAAAAAATCAAGGTCATTATGTCAAGAAAAATGTGATTTGTTCATAGGAAAACTCCTATCACTGATGTATCTTGCAACTCATCTATAAACAAGGAGACTATTAGAAAGTTGCCTGTTAAAATTATATTAACTTATTAGAGGAACAAACACAGAATGTGACAGTGTGTAATTATCACTAATACCTTTCATTAATGAAACATTCCGCTGCAGCATTTAACATTAGCAAAGCATTGCTAAACACACATTTAACACTCCCAATTTCATGCATTTTCTATTTCCTAACTTCTTTTTGCCCCATTGCCCAAGACATTCCCTCCATGTCTTTTGTGAGCTGCTCACTTTTTAGCTATAAAGTGGTGTCCATTCACAACTATGTAATTATCTTCAACCCTGGCGTGAATGACATTCCCGATATTGGCTAGCTAAGGTCATTCAGAGCAGTTCCTCACATCATGGAAAAGGTTCTATTTATCCATCAGGGAAGCTTCATAACAGCATGCCCAAAGACTGATAGAAATATGAATGATTAGGGCTCAAATGTCAGCTGCCCCTTTCTCACTACATAAAAGAGGTAATGGAGTACATCCAGGAATATAACATACACGAAAAGGCCCCAAACTGAAAAGCTCAGCAGTTTTCAGTATCTCTAAAGAAGCCGTTAATGCCTTTCCCCAGGAGAAGACAACTTTTGATGAGTCCAACCTAAGATCTGTTAAAAATCAATAAAGTCAGATTCTCTGCTCTTTGAATATGAAGTTGGTAAATGTAGAACAATAGGAAAAAGTCACATCAATTGCAAATGAATATAGAACAGATAATGCATTAAGTCTGTACTTTTCTCCACTGCTCGAAACAACTCACTTGAGTGTAAAAGCCAATTTACTTTTTTTTTTAATTCCAGAAATGGAATTTTCATTTTGTGTCATATTCATAAAAATCTCATATATAACTCAGCAGGATATTCACATGTGCTTAGAAACAAATATTAGGTATGGGAATTACCTTTTGTACCATAAAGACAAAATTACTCACTGAGAAATAAGATTTTAGAGGATCTTCAGAAAGCAAAGGAAAAAAAAATCCCATAGAATTTCATCATAGAGTTCTATGGCTATATTGCTGTATTTCCCATTATATCCTCCTCCCTTCTGTAACTGTTTTGTATCTGCTTGGGTTCTGTCTCCTCCCAGGAGTGTGGGAGAAGTTGTTATGTTTTAATGGAGAAATGGTGAAAAAGAGAGAAGAGAGGGCAGAGGATGTGAGTTACAGTCCTGATAGGAGTATTAATTTCCCCAGCTGATAGGAGTATTAATGTCTACAGTGACTTTAAAAACATTTTTAAAGGAAGATATGCCCTAGCAATCAGAAATTGGGAAGGGAGATGGAAGCAAAGATGCTGTGGATATTAACTCTATCCTGTGGTCCTTGAATGGGCCATTCATCTGAATACCTCAGAGAATTCACAAAGGTGGGTACTGGCCTATTAAATGTAGAGAACAGGAAGATACTTGGAGAAGGTCTTCAAGTACCACACAGACTTTTATTAAAGCAAATTGGAGTGTAAGACCGGGGCAAAGGTTGGTGTTGATTCACTGGGAAATCATTTGACAGCCTCTGTATTGGGACTTCTATTTGCTTTTTAAACATCTTTTCTATTCCAAAGAACTAGCAAGATAGAGTCTCTTGGGGCAGCCAGCGATGTGAGAACTACACCAAGAGTGTCAGTGATAGATTGCACACACATATAGATGATTAGAAAAGATACTCGAAAACCAGTTGGGTTTGTAAAGTTGAGTTTCCATGGTATTGAATTGAACTGTCATTTTTTACCTTTTTTTAAAATTTACTTTCTTTAATGTTAAATATTAAAATCCCCACATTTGTATTGACATATTGGGAAACTTTTTCTAAACATTTATTATGCACGTACAAACTTGACATAAATGTTTCACCCAGTATACTGAAGTTCTTTGTCTTTTAATATACCAAAAGGATCAGTGTAACACTTGGGCTATATATTATTGTCTCACTCAGTGTTCTTTTTATTTTGAAAGTTGATGGGTTAAATTCAAATTCATTCTCAGATATATAAAAGTTGCAATGGGAAAATCACTTAAGTTCAATCTGCCTCAGTTTCCTAAACTGAAAAATGGTTATAAGAATAGTACCTACATCACAATGTTATTGAGATGATCAAATGAAATAATATTTTTAAAGAGCTTTGCTTTTTAAGTATTAAGTGTTAATTTAGTAATTAATGTTCTTTCTCTCCTCCCCTCTTTTGCCTTTTAGTAAAGATGTTATACTAGATTAGAGACCTTTCCAACTCTAAATTCTATGATCTTTTTCTATATAAATATATCTTTAAATATGCCATATAGGCTCTTTATCTGGAAAAGAATTTAGATATTAACTAGACCAAGTTCTTCATTTTATAGATGATGAAACAACAACCAAAGCAAGAATTATAACTTGGCTCAAGGCCACAACATTTGAGCAAGTAGTAATCTCAAGATTCAGAAGCATGTTATCTGAGTAAACCAAGTGCTCTGTCTAGTATATCCTACTTCAAAGCCATCACTGAAAGTATGTTTATGGCTACTGACAGTAATGTTGAATTTCTCCACTACCCTTGTGTCACTTCTTGTTTTGATTCTTTCAAGATCCGAGAGTTCATTATACAGAGTACATTAAAAAGAGTTGAGATAAAGGGACGGGCTGGCTTTTAATACAGTATCTTCTTGAAGTACCTGGAAAATTTGTGCCATTTGTCAAAAGTGATGCAGCCCTATTTCTTCTTATTTGGCTATTGCTTTGGCAAACTAATTTCTAGTGTTTATTTCTTCAAGCAGCATGCTTGTAAGGTATGGAAAAAAACATAATCTCTTCCAATAATGGGTGATGATCAGTAACTTTGTGTATCTGAAGTATCTGGTTCTCAAGGAAAAATGGTCTACCAAGGATGCATTTTCATTCTTAATTTAATTGGCAAAATGTAGGCAAATGTAAATATTAAGAGTTCAGAAGTAAATACAAAGTTTGAAGTCATTACAGAAAACAAAATGGTTAATGGCTCTGACAGAGAGACTAACCATTTAGTAGAATATTAGATTAATGTTAGAGATTTTAAGAGAACACCTCGGTTAATAATAATGGGGTCTTCTGGCATGCATTTTGAAAAAGTAGCAAATAAATATAGTTTCTGTAATTACATGAAATATCTAAAGTCTTAATGTCTCAGTGTACTAACAAAGGGAATGGGTACAGGAAGAGAAATAAGATGGAGCAAGGTTACATCCCTACACAGACTGTGACTGTCTCAAGTAATTCATGCCTAGAAATGTGGAGGAGGAAAGGGTTGTGCACACATTAGAAGAATTATATCTAGGACAGGGGTCAGTAAACCCTTTCAACTGGAAGATAGAAGTCTAAATGCTCTGTCCCAAACATTTAGTGCATAAGAATCATTATTATCAGTATTGAAAAGAATGTCATGAAAGTTAAGTCTGGAGAAAATATGATAGAAAGAAACAAAAGGCTCAATTAAATATCTGTTCCTTCTACTGCTACTGTTCCTTCTATTAATTGTCCTGCAGACAACTACAGTTCATTTGGACTCACCTTTAATAGTTAGGATGAGATATGTGATCTGATGACGCTAATGATTATGATAATGATATTGATGATTTTTGTATGCACCATGTTAAAGTTTGCTAAGCAGTTTATGGATAGGATATCTCTTATGATTCTCATTCTTTGAGGGAGATTTGATTATCATCTCTATTTTGAAGATTAGAAAATGGAGACTGCCAGAGGTTAAGTGACATAAATGTCTGAAAGCAGATTTGGACTCATTTTTTCTTGACTTTATGATAAATATACAATTTGCTCTTCTAGATTCAGAAAATCATAGAATTCAAGGAAACCCCAGAAATCATCAAGCAGGACATAATAAATAACCATTCTATATTACAAAACAAAGTCATAAAATACTTGGGAATCCATTGAATGAAACCCGTGCATGATCAGAAATCACCTTTGTCACCTATCCAGGAAGGGCTCAGAAAAACCGCCTGAAAGGAGAAATTCATTATATTCAAATGCAACCCATTATGCTTTTAAACAGCTCTATTTATTTGAAATATTTTTATTTTTATTAGACCAACATCTGCCTCTCTGTTACTTCCACCTAACTGCTCTTAAATTTGTCTTCCCAGTATAAGCAGAACTAATTCAATCCCTCTACTGAAATCTTCTCTTCACAAAGCCAGAGTTCTACTTCCTTTAACTACTCCTCATTCAATATTATCTTGAGATCTTTAAACATTTTAATCTGTTACCAGCTTACCTATGTCCTTTATTAAATGTGGTTCCTATAATTGACTATAACACTTCAGATGATGTCTGCTCCCTGTTCTATATTTTGTTAACTCAATACTCAATTTTGAAAAAAAATGTATATCATTTCCAGTTTTATGACATTTTTCACTTTCTAAATCTTTTTCTAATTATATTTGTTGATCTTTTGAGCCCAGTGGCATGCAGTTTATTTCTCCTTGGTGAACTGAACTCATCAAGGACAAAAAAAAATAGTACACTGTCTTAATGCCTCTGCTTCTCTTGGTTTTGAGTGGTCTTGTAGCTATAGTAAGCTTCTTCAGCCTAGTCTTAGCAAAAGACTTTCTGAGAATAGCTATATAATAGATACCTCAAAGATTTCTTTCAGACCATTGATCACATATCTAGATATCCACTGGAATATCAACTTAACTTCAAGACAGTGATAAAAAAGTTTAAATGAATCTGGTTATAGAAAGAGAGGAGGTATTGGCATGTTTTCTCTTGCTATTAAATGCTTATATCTTTTTAGATTGACACTAATTTATAACACCTTATTAATGTCTAATCAACTGATATGAATTCCCACCATGCCTATTTCTAGAAACTGTTGACTTCACTCTGCATGATTATGCCAATCTCCTCATACCATTGTACATCTAACGCTGAAAAGCACACTATTTGGAAATGACAAGCCTCCAAAAGGTTGGCTCTGCCCTATGAGATATGTGGACTCATTGTCTTTTGATTCTTTCAGCAGTAGGTTCAAAGTCATTAGTTATATTTAGACCAATTATATTTAGACACCTGACATTGGAAGTACACTAGAGGTTGTAACTATAGTGAGCCAATCAAAATTCTCTCTTGTACCTTTGCCCACTGTCAAGGACCTGAGTAACTTAAGGGGTAGGTGAGCAATTAAGGAACCCTTTCTCCTAACATTCCTTTCAATACCCCCTTAGTCTTTCCCCTTCTTGAGCCCATGCTCATGCCCTTTTCCACTCCCCTCAAAATGTGTCTACAGTCCTTGTTTCATTCCCACAATCCCACCCACGCCTCTATTCACTTCCCCAAAACTGCAGACTTGACCCTCTAGCCTCTCACCTTTTAGTTCCCAATTCCCACCCACATCCTAAAGTGATTATGACAAGTAGCTCATATTACTTAGCAAAGCATGGGTCACTAATTATATGCTTCTAGTAAGACAGAAAAACCACCAAACCTTGACATTTTTCCTTCTACTATAGGATTTAAATTAATTTCCAATACTTTAAGTATTATTTTATAAAGTTTATTATCTGACAAAATAGAACCAAGTGACTAAGTTTTTCTACCTGCTCAAAAATCCCCACTCCATCAAAGCCTAGATAAGGGGAGAGAGAGAGAGAGAGAGAGAGAGAGAGAGAGAGAGAGAGAGAGACAGAGACAGAGAGACAGAGAGAGACAGGGATCTACCCAATTTCTATCCTTTCTACATCAGAACTTAATGACAAGAAGTGAGTGGGATCCTGGGAATCATAGTTTTGCTGGGGATCATAGTTTTTAGGGTAACAGATTCCAATAAACACTACTAAACCTACTAGACCTTAATGGAGTTCTCTCTACCTTGCCAAGGCACACTATAGACCACTGGGGTCATCCATTTGTCTGTACTTGAATCTTAAATATTTGTGTTTTATCTCAATTAGAATCAAATTCAAAAAAAAAAAGAATTAAACTCATAGTTGGTGGAATATGCTTTATCCTGAGTATCAAGTCTGTCAGACTTCAGATCAGTGACAATTTTGATGTCCATCATAAAATTGAGTTTGAAGTGATTAAAGAAACTATTGTAATACCTCAACCTTCACTGTTAATGGAGTTCAATTTAACTTGGATTTAAATATCCATAAAAGTAAGAATATTTTATCATATATTAATTAATTAATTTTATTATTATATTATTATATTATCACATTATTTTTACTATTTATTATATTATTTTATTATGTTGTGTATATTATATTATATATTATATTATCAGTTTTATCACATATTGATTAAGTACTGATTTTAAATTCATTCTCAGCAGAGATGTTCTTGCTCTTCTATTTTTGTCTCCAAGACTTCTGATAATGAATAGAATTGTAAATACTTAATAAATGTATCTTAATTGATGTATTTATTAATGTATTCATTATGATTTCATTATTTTTATATCAACCGTTGTGGAATGAGGAAAATACTTGAATTTTTATGTATTTTTTTCTATTTTCTTTCCCTCTGGAATAATAGAAAATGTTTTGTTTCATTTTATTTTTCCCATTCCTTCCTTCCTCCTTTTTAATCTGATTTTTTCCACTTTTTAAAATATACAAGAATTTCAGATACTTAGCCAAGTTACACATACTTTAAATATACATATATAGAGATCAATACATAACATATAACTCAGGTTACCTATTTTTATCAGAGATTAAACACTGAGAATCAAGTTGTGAAAATGCCTCTATTATTTGAATCTCAAAGTCTTGACTTAATGTAGCCTCGATGAACACCTACACCCATGGGAATATGAGTTAATCAGGATGCTTGGAAAAGATCCTTAGAAAAACAGTGGGTCATACAGATAATTAGTATCATGATGGCTAAGAGGGGCTGAGGCCTCTCAAAGATAAATTATTTGGGACCCAAAGCAAATGAGCACACACAAAAAAAGTGCTGATGCTAAATTAAAAATATGAATTAAAAAATTAAATAAAGCAAATTTTAAAAATTTTAAAATTTTAAAAATTTTAAAAATTAAAATCATTCTAAATCTAAAATTTTCTCATGTCTAAAATATGAAATTCAAGATTGGTCACTTCTTTAGTGTTTTCTTATCTAAATTAAAAGTTAAGAATTTAACATAACCCTTATATCTTTCTTTTAGCGATAGGATATACTGGCCTTGACTACTTTTGATTTTACAATATTGCAGTCTGATGGTGACAAAGCATGTGATAGGTTCCTAGGATACTGAAGTATGAGGTTCTAGTTGCCACTGTCATGGATATCACATTTGTATGTGACCACTGGGAAAATTCTGTGGTGGTAGGAATTTAGCAGACTGATTAAAAAGTTTATGTTGAATAGATGATTGATCCTGATCAAATATTATGGAATAAAAAAGTATTTCTGATAGTAAGAAACTAAACAAAACCCTGAGAAAACAGGAAAAGATTCAGGTTTTAGAAGGGCTTTTAAGGAAAACAAGTGATCCCTTCAGTATGAGAAGAGACTAGGAAAATGGTGAGGGATTTAGGAAGCAGAGATTGTAATATAAATAGAGTTTAAAGTCAAGAGAAATAAAGCAATCAGAGATGGAAGGATGAGATGCTCTGATTGGAACAGTTACAGAATCATGATATTAGAAATGGAAGCACTCTCTCCGATGATCCAGTTAAAGATATGATGATATCTTTGTAAGACTAAGGTTGAGAGTGAGGTCATTGGAGTTTTTGAGACACACAGTAGTGGTCTACAAGAGATTTAGCTGAAATCCAGGTTCTAAAACAATAAGTGTCTATTGCAAAATTTACACACACATACACACACACACAATTTCTCCAAAATTGAAAAGGCTTTTTCTGAGAAAGTTTTATCCAAACTTTAGAGGGAAATGTGCTGAACAGTTAATATTAGCAATTTCAGACTGAAGATCTGAAGTCCATTTTTAATAAAAGGGTACTTGAACCCCTAAGAAAATCTTTGATAACATTAATAATTGAGGCTATTATTTGTTTGCTTATGCTCAGTGGAAACACTCCATAAATTTTTCAAGAATTCTATAACTGACAGGAAATTCCAACTGTTAAATTGCAATTCTTTAAAAATCTTATTAAACAATTATAGCTTCTGTGATGATCGCCCCATAGGTGCTATCCTCCTAACCTCTCTTCACCTGCTGAGGTGCTCCGTTGCTTTTCTCACTCCATGCTTCCATCAGATCTGAGTCTCTCCGGCACTGTTACTAAGAGCGAGTCTTCATTGAGTCTGAGATGTTTTGCTGATATACTGAGATTTCAGCAAAGTTTGCTTCTTGATTTAAAATAAAACATTATTGTATTCCTGTCAACAAGAACTCTAGGGCCCGTTCTGGCTAGACTATCTCTCTCCTCTGGAAGAGAAAATAAATTCCATGTCTTCTTCTATATACTTGGTGCTACTTAAGTTTAATTATCTTCCTCCGTAGTAACTAAAAAGATGAAGGGATATTCCAGAATATAAAGATCTATATGTGTGTTGTGTCCAGGAGGCTTCCTGAATTTAGCTAAATCACAACTGGATAAAGAAGAACTTGACTCAATTCCATTTATTTTCCTTTGTGCAGGACCTGGAATCCTCTCACTTCTCACCTTCAGCTCCTGAAATACTTGGTTTCCACCAATTCTAAGTTGAAATGGCAACCATTATGTCCTCCTCCCTTGATGGATTTCATTAGATCGATCTGCTTTATATATATATATATATGTGTGTGTGTGTGTGTGTGTGTGTGTGTGTGTGTGTGTGTGTGTGTGTGTGTGGTGTATGTGTGTGTGTGTGTGTCATTTATGCAATATGAATTAAACCTCTTTAAAGACAGGAACCATTTTGCTTTTATCTTTGTATTCTTATTATCTTTGTGTTCTCTACCACAGTGTCAGGTAAGAGGTAACCAGTGAACAAGTGGTTTTTAATTGTTGAATTAATTGATTTGCAGTTCTCAGATTATTGAAAGAATTTCTTTATAGTAAATGTGAGATGCATAATGGTGAACTGAGTTTGGCAATGAGAAGGGAATGAACACAATTTCTTAGTTTCATTGAAATGAAACTTTATATAGGTTCAGAGTGTCCAAACTTTTGTCTAACAATGGCCAGAATGATCATTCTCAGAGAATCTATTTCCTGAATAAAACTCACTGATTTGGTAAAAATATCATGCTAAAGTCAGGTGACTCAATAAATCAGCCATTATTGTTTTTGCCACCTGCCCATATTTTCCATATTTCCTAATCATGAAATCAGAAAAGTCTTCAAAATCACTAGATATGATGTATAAATGAATAGACATCTTTTATGTAACCTCCTTGACAAGTGTTCATCCAACCTGTATTTGAAAATATCCTAGTATAAGAAGCAAAGTTAATTAGTAAGGAGGTAATATTTACATAAGCTGAAATCTGCTTCTACAAATTGGAACCATTGTTTTTCCAGTTTTAACTTCTGTGGCCCAAGAGAATAAATCTTTTAGTCCTTCATTCAAGTTTCAACCTGTAGATATTTGGAGGGTAATAAAAGTTATAATGAAAAATATAATAACATTTAAATTACTCTTTAGATTTATAGAGTGCTTCCTGAGTAATACCTAAATTTTATTCTCAAAACCATTGTGTAAAGTATTTGCTATTAATATATTCATTTTACAGAAAAGGAAACTGATTATTCCTATCTTTATTTTCATCTTTGTTAAGTTCTTTTGTTTGAGGTGAAATCTCATAGTTCTTTTATCCAAATTTCTCTTATTGGTGACTTGGAACAATGTTTCTTATGGTTTTTGTTAGTTTACAATTTTTCTCTTGAGAATTCTTTGCTCATATACTTGACCACTTTTCTAGTAGGGGATGCCCTTTGGTATTATGTATTTATATTTATTCACTTGAATATCAGACCCTTCTCAGAGATCTATGATTGAAAAGCTTGTTTCTGTTTTGTTTTGTTATACAAATAGAGACATTCTATTCTTGAATGAACGTTACTGATTTTGTGCCTTGTTCATTAAAAATTGTTATTCCCCCCAATCAAAATAATTTATTATTTTATGTTTTTCTTTATCCCTTATTTTGTAAAGAATTTCCCCTTTAATTATAGGCTTGATGTGTAACTGAAATTATTCTCTTCTAATTTTTGTATGAGGAGACTTTTTATATATGCCTCATATCCATTTTGATCAAAATGGAAACTTTTTCAATGTAGTCTAACCTCAATTTCACAGTAGATTTTGTAGCTGTAATGTCCCACTGCATTCAAATTAAGCTTCCTTACCTTTTTAGTTTCCTGAGGCACAAAATCCAGTGATAAACCAGATTCAAAAGTTATTTAAAATTACTTGTCCAGTTTTCTTCAAAACTATATCTCCCAGAATCTCCCTCAACCTTCTTCTCATTCATGTGAGCAATAGAATTCACTTGGATTGCAGATATTACAGTCAACCAAATATGTGTTTACTCTATATAGCTGTTAAATTCTCACCCAAAACTATGCATCAGATTTCTGTATGTGTATGCTGACTTTTAAGAAAACAAGAAGTTTTGCATCTTTTATCTCACTATAATAATTTTGGGAGGTAGTTGTGACAAGTACTTTTTAGACACAGAAAGAAACTGCCAATATTAGTCTTGTCTTTAAATATCATTATATTTTTTTCAAATTATATTTTCTAATTTTGTACTTTTGAAATCAATATGAGGTAAGAATAAGAATAATTATTATCTCCAATCTTTAGTCAAGGAAATCAAATCCAGGGGATTAAGATACTTGCCCAAAGATATATAGCTAGTGGCTGATAAAGGTTAAATGTCTAGCTCCTAGACAAAATTCTTTCCACTAACTTCTTAAAAGCACTTTTCATGCAATCTTCACACAAAACATGTTGGAACCCTCAAATTGCTGCTGTTGTGTAACAAATTAAAATTTCTCTGTGATATTAATAGCTCCCAGTTCAGAAAAAGTTACTAAATACTGTCTCTGCATGGAGCAAGAAAAATAAATATTCATATTTCTATATAGCAATCAAGATGTTGATGTTAATATTAGAGCAATAACTTTAATTGTATTTCAGCAAACGAATAGCAATTAGGAAACCAATTATCTCATAGAAGCATGTCTTGTGCACAATTCTGCCCTGAAGGTAAGCCATGAGCTGAGCCAGCTTCTTGAATTTTAATGCATAAATGCACACCTCCAAAATTATTCAAAATAAAAATAAGCTTTAAAGGTATTTTAAATTTTGCCAAAAATTAAATGACAGTTACTTGCTTGCTTTTGGAGTAAAGTTATTTTCTTGAAAATTCACTTACTGTGTTATGGACAATTCTGAGACAGGGCAACCAAAAGCACTTAGGCTACTACTTCGCTAGTGGATTTGTGAGATCAAACTTATTTTCTCACAAAGTTAATCCATAAGCTAATATTAATTAAATACTTAATATATGCTAGACACTATACTAAGGAGGATAAAAAAGAAAAAAGGAAAAAGGCAATGCTTTCAAGGAGCTCATGGTCCAATAGAGTATACAGTATATGAACAACAAGGTAATATATATATATATATATATATATATATGCAGGTTAAACTGTGAATAGTATTAGAAGGAAGGAACTAAGATTAAGGTGGCCTGGAAAGGCTTTTTGTAGAAAGTTGAACTTTTGCTGAGAATTTAAGGAAATGAGGAAGGAAGATGAGGAGGGAAACAGTTCCAAGCATAAAGGATAACCACTGAAAATCCTCAGGGTTTGAAGATGTAGTGTCTTGTTTGAGAAATATGAAGGAAACTAGTGTCACTGGATCACACAGTACATGGAGAGGAGTATGATAAGACTAGAAAGATAGGAAGGGTCCAGGTTATGAGAGGCTTTAAAAGCCAAACAGAGGATTTATATTTGATAAATCCCTCAAATTTTAAAATAGAAATGTAATCCTATTCAGTTTCATGACACCNTATATATATACATATATATATATATATAACACTTTGTAAAGTGATAAGTAGAAGATGCTTAATAAATTTTATTGACAAACATATTGTTCCTTTGTGTATTTTTAGAACTATATTTCCTGGGTGGAAACATTTAGCTTATTCTGAATTCTGCTCCTTTTAATTTTTGGTCAATTTAAGAACAAATTATTTTGGGAGCTTGTCCTGTGTCAATGGAAGAGTTTGGGGTTATGATCAGCTTTTGTCTGGGCCTAAATTCTCAAAATTGTTGAATGTTAGCTTTCAGTATCTTTACATTTATATTTCACATTTGTCCCTTTCAAGCAAGATATAATGTAATTAAACCATACTATTAGATGTCTCTGAAAATCACGCCTCCTCTTATCCCAATCTAAAAAGGTTGTATCCCAAGGATAAATTCCATTTTATTTTCATCTGTAACTTTATTTTCTTGAAAGACTAAGGTCAAGTAAAACTGATTATGGGATGCTTCCCACCTCCACCACTGCTGAACTCTGTGACCACATCAATTCTCCATTCTCCTAAAATCCTCTTTTCCTTATATTTTCTTAGAGAAATTTATCTCATCTCATACCTCTATTATTCCTATCACTCTTTACTTATTATGTGTAGGTTGACCAAGTGAAACTGACCAACCTGAATGAGTCTACAGAAATTGATCCATTTTGAAGGGTTTTAGTTGTGTCTTGCTTTGCATGAAGTTTATATATATATGGCCATTGACACTTGGATGCAATAACTATAGAAACTCTACAGACTTTGCAATTGGCAATCCATTTATTCCTCATTGAGGATCAGTGATTTAATCTTAATGATTATAGATAAATTAATTCACTAGAATAATGGGGATGAGAAGTAACCTTTCATTCTAGACCTTTAGAAGGAGCTTTTAATATTATAATTTTTCAAGAGTAGCACTTTTCACTGCATCACAAGAAAATTACTGAATAGCTGGATGCCTGAACTAAGGGTAAAATTATAGACTTTGATACTCATAATTAGGTCTGAAGATCAGAAGCATTCATTACTAGAAAGAATATAAAGACTAGAAATCAAGAAACTTGGCTCTGTCTATATTTATTCATCTTTTTAATTGTGGCACAATTAACAGGATTTCATCTATCTACATCTTGTCACTGATTGTCCTTCATAAATAGACTGGGCTTCCTCCTCATTTCTCCTAAGAATTAATCCCTTCAAGAATCCATGTAAAAGCAACCTTCTACAAGAAGCTCTAATAGCTTGATTTGGTGATGTATATTATTCCCTTTCCCATTGCTTCCTGGAAATTACTTGGCATTTACCCTACATATGTTTTAGACTGACTACTTCATATATTACATACTATAAATCCCTTAAAGTAAGACATACTTTGTTCTAGTCTGCTTCATGCATTGTGGAGTGATTGTATATAGTAAAAAAAAATCAAAATGTATATAATGCTTTAAGTTTTGTTTAAAAAAACTATTAGGGTTTATCTCCTTGAATCTGTATAACAGACCTATGAAAAAAAGGTTCTGTATTCCAATTCTACACATGAGAAAACTGAGCCTGAGGCAGATTAAATGATTTGCTTAATGTCACACGGAAAGTCAGTATATGTAGGTGCTTATGGAATTAATAAATGATCTATGGCAGTACTTTGATCACTTAACAAGTAAGAAATAGATTTGGTCAAACATTTATATTTCTTGTCTATCTTAGATAATAAAGTATTATTAAAATATAATATATGTGTGTATTTATGTATACATACAGATACATTTTATCACTTGTTCCTTTTATTTTTTCTTCTGTATTTATTTATTCTGTTCATTCAAAAACATCAATGGCTCTTTTTTTGGAAGTGATATGGAACAAGTTCAGAGCAGAAATGTAAGAAGAAATTTTGTGTTTGAAGGCTATATCTATAATATAAGGTGAAGGGGGAATTTAATTATATATCAACACAGCTAATATAATATCTAATAATTTATCCCAGCACAAAACATGAAATCCCTGGGGAAACAGTAGCAAAGCCTCTCAGACTAAGAGATGGACAACTGCACCAGACAATGATAGAGAAGCAAGATGCCCTAGAAATAGCAATGAAGAAGCCATGTCAGAAAGAACTTCAAATATAATTTCTCTTGCACACATGAAAATGATTGAATCAAATGCCCTGGATAAAAGAGGGGGTGTGTTTGGAACACCATTCCATCCAAGAAAAATTAGATGATCTAATGGGATAGTGCCAAATACTTATATAGAAGAGGATCTTTCACAGAGACTAGGAGCTGGAGGTGCATCAAGTGATTAATTTAGGTTAAGGAAAGGAAAAATCCTTGGCAATGCGTTTTGCTGGCTTGAGGAAGTGAAAAGTGTTACTTTATTAAAATCCTCAAGCTGGTCAGTTATTTGGTACAGAGGATAAAACACTGAGCTTTGAGTTAGGAAACCTTTGATTCAAATCTGGCCTCATATACTTCCTAGTTTCTTGATCCTGAACATGTCATTTAACCTTATTTGCCTGACTTTTCTCATCTATAAAATGAGCTAAAGAAAGAAATGCTAAACAACTACAGTATCTTTCCAGGAAAACCCCCAAAAGAAGTTACAGAGTCAGACAAGACTGAAAAATTACTAAACCACAACAAAGTTTCTGGAATGCCCAGCAATAGAGGAATATTTGAACAAACTGTCACATATGATTGTGATAGAATACTATTATGCAATAAGAAATGATGAACAAGAGTCTTTAAAAAAAGAAAAACCTGGAAAGAAATTTATTAACTGATGCAAACTGGAGTGAACAGAACCAGAATATTCTGCAGAGTAACGGCAATAATGTACAATGAAAAATTGTGAGTGAATTAGTTGTTCCCAGCAATACAATGATACAAGACAATTCGGAAGGACTTTTGATCAAAAATGCTATGCAGGCACAGAGAAAGAACTGATAGAATCTCAATGCAGATGTAAGAATACTTTTTAAAGACATATTTTGTCTGTGTTTTGTATTACAACATGGCTGATATGGAATTATGTTTTGCCTGACTCTAACATGTAATCTATATCTAATTGCTTGACAACTCAGAGCAGGAAGAGCTGGGAGGAATGGAGAGATTTTTTTAAGAAATAAGATTAATATAAAAGGATATATTTATAAATATCATGGTTTTAAAGGGTTTATTGATAGCCATTTAGGAAAATGAAGCCACATGCCTGTTTAAAGGGACTCACCATTCATCTGCTCCTCCCATCCTGGCTCCTGCTCCACAATCACAAAAAAGGAAGTACCAACCCAGGCACTCACTATTTAACCTAATGGTTACATTATTAAGTAATTGCCTACATCATTTATGTAAGTCAGGAGTCATGGGAAAAGTTTGAAAGAGCCCTAAATGTCCACAGGAAATTTAGATCTGAGACCTCAAAATTGGTTCAAAGACCTCTATATTTCCAATATCACAATTTGGAAATAGATGATTTTTAAATGAAAGTTAAAAATTTATTTTTGCATGTGATTTGAGAAAATAAAATATAAAAGTGCTCACAAAAATAACCTCAAGTTCATTTTTTTCCTATGAGAATAAGACTGGATTTATTGAAGTTTCTGAGGGACAATTAGAACCCTCTATAATATATTTAAGAGAATGTTATTTAACTCTATGAAGAATGTTGAGAAAGTTAAAAGGAAGGTATGTAGTATACTGAACAGAGTAATGGGCCTAGAGTTGAAGTTAGGAAGATCTAAGTTCATATCCAGACAGACATTTGCTAGATGTGTGATCCTGAGGATGCCACTTAATCTATCACTGACTCAATTTCCTTATATATAAAATCATGATAATAATAGTACCTGCATTTAAAATGTCAATTTGATCTGTTAGTAATTTAAATTAGAAAATGCAGGTCACTGAATATACTTGGTTCTGCTGTAATATTCATTTCTCCTTCCTGGGAAAACCTTTTAGGAAATTTAGTTGGTCCTGGAAAAGGTCAGTAGGAGCCTGGGGAGTGGCATAGGGTTTTAAAGGTGAAAAAGAAAAAAAAAAAAAACAAGCCTGGGGTTGTATTTTCACTCCACACTACTCAGGCCTCTTTTTTCACCCTCCCTATGTTTAACTTGTTTATTTGTAGGCATTCCCATGGAGAGATTGCTTTTGCTAATCTAGAGATAAAGACTGCCACAGTCTCTTGATTTGCTCTCAAAACCTCTTTCTGGTGATTGCTGAACAACCCCTGCAAAATCGTAAGTTTTAATTTCCCCTTATAAGTGGAGGATCAACCCGTTTTATCTTCAGCACATCTGTCAAATGCTTCATCTAATATGGAATTTCAAGCCTGGGCTGTGAAAGGCTTCATTCTGCTATTGTTTCCAACCAGCTTTTCAAAGTGGGATTTAAGTTGGCTCTAAGACAATATTTAAGGGGGCTGATTTGTAGATGTTCCTGGCTTTAAAATGCATCATTGCAACTAACTCCTCAAAGAGGCCTATCAAATTGTGCTAGAAGGGCAATCCTGCAAGCTCAGAATTAAAATACATGAAGGACAAGCTCTTCCCCTCACCCTACCCCAACGCTGTCCTGATTGCGTCCATACTGAGCAGCACAGCAATTCCACGAATTGCTCAAGCATATTAAAAGTAGAGATGCAAAGAGTTGTAACCTGCTTGCTTTTTACAGATTTTTTTTCTTAAATTGCTGGCCATCTGCAACTCATTCTAGGTTTTTATATCGTTGAAAATGAAACTAAGATGGTCACCTGCTTTATGGACTCTGCTAACTTCTAAATATTTGGATCCAGAATGGTTAGAATAAATATAGGAAGGCTTAGGAAGATTTTAATTCTTTTTTGGTTGTTTTTGTTTTCTTCAAAACTAGCCAGGCTAGCTATCACACAAAATCTCTTCGTGGCATAAAAATGAATACAGGGAGAATGGAGCTTACATTTAGCTAATTGTGGATGCAATCAGCCAATTGAGTATACAATTAGACACTGTAATTAGCAGCTATGGTCATGATTATTATAGAAAGCAGAAAACAGGAACTCTGAGAGAGGTCCCTTTAAAGATTTAGGTCTTGGATGAAATCACTGATGAATACAGTCAAGGGAATATAACCAATAATGGAAAGGCAAGTAGGCCATGAATTAAAACCTTTAGATTGACTAACACTCTAACTGGAGGAACTTGAACCCTCACCTAGAATGCAGCTAAGTATGCTAATGATGGAGGTGAATTTAATCCAGGTGTGGAAGATACAAAAGGGGAAAGAAAAATTAAATGAAAGGGCATGTGCAAGAAACAACAAGGAAGCCAGCTTGACTGAAATGTATTGTACACAGAAAGGGGGTGGTAATGTGAAAATGAAATTCGTTTGGATAGATTAAATGAAACAAGTCTACTGTCTAACAGACACTGTGCTAAGCACTTAAATTCTCCTTGGATCCTTACAATGAATGATCCTTTGAGGTAGCTGCTATTACTAGCCCTATTTTAAAGTTGAGAAAACTGAGGCAGACAGAGAGAGACAGAGAATCAGAGACAGAGACAGAGAGATTGACAGAGACAGAGACAGAGACAGAAATGAAGTTGGAATATAATAATTTGACATGAGAAGAGATAAAAATGGAAAACATAAAATAAGGTTTAGCCAAAAGTGATAAAAGTTGAAGAGAATAAGAGGCTAATGAGGCATAAGGGGAAAAGCTAGACTGAAGAATTAAAAGATTGATCATAACCATGGAGAGTGCCATTTCAATCAGATGGCAGAGTTGCAAAAGAGACTTCAGTAGTTTGAGATCTCTTGTAAGGGGAAAAATAAAGGCACCAATGAAGGGGTGTTTTTTAATTTTAAAAGTAATAATATTAATAATAGCAACTAATATTTATATTTATATATAGCTCGCTATATACTAGGTGCCATGCTAAGTACTTTATGATTACCTCATTTGATTCCCACAGCAACCCTAACTAATAGTGTTTTTATTATTATTATTCTACAAATGAGGAAAATGAAGCTAACTCCTTTTAAGTGACATTTCCAGGACCATAAAAGTAGTAAGTCTTTGGGGAAGAATTTAAACTTAGGTGTTCCTGACTTCAGGTTCAGATCTATATCAAGTGTCAAAAGTTTCACACAACTGGCCCTAATTTTCTTTATGATTATGGATGTGAAATGGAAAACAAATGAAGGGCAATTTCTTGAGAAGATGGCAGAGTCAAGGAGTCAAGTACTTTTTTATTTATTGTGAAGATAACATTCCATGTTTATGGACATTAAAGAAAGAGACAAGATAGAGAAGTGAATTTCAGGGCATGGTTCGTAGAGTAAATGGGAACTGATGGGAATGTGTAGAGTATTTGGCCTTGGCAAATAGAAGTATAAGTCTTTCTCAATGAATGGAGCAGAAGAGAGATGAATGGGATATGATTAAAAGTAGACTGGAAATTTAGAATGAGGCAGAGCAATGAGCTAATGGCCTCTATATTCTCAGTAAGGTCAGTGGTAAAGTAGTGTGCTCAGAGGAAGCAGAAAAGGAATTCCAGAGATGACTCAAGAAGAGAATCTAAAGTTTAGAATTCTCCATATGGTGTGAGATCAAAAAAATATTTAAAAATGAAAAGAGAAGATGAATGTACATCAATGAGGACCCAGCTGGACTTGGAAGACAGGATTTCAATAGATGCAGTCATCATAATTTGTGATTTTCTACTCATTCAGTCATACATAAGGAAGAGTGGTACAAAATGATTATAGAGGTAAAAATAATATTGAGGTTTGGCAACACATTAGCTTTTACAGAACAAAAGAACAAAAATATTTAAGGATAGAATGGGCAATATGTAACTAAACCATTACAATATAGGTTCAAAACTTATAATGAAGCAAAGTATGTCTAAAGCAAGTGGGATGGACAAAGAAAAGCAGAAGTGACTAGAGGTAAGGATGAGTATTAATAATGGAATGAGTTGGAAGAAAGGATTGAAGAATAGGATGTTATCAGAAAAAGATGAATTTCAGGATTATAAAAGAAGAATAGTTATGTGTAAAGGCAAGGACAAGTATATGATCATTCCTACATATGGCTAGGTTTAATTAAAGTTCATAAGAATTGAGTCATTCAATGCACTTGGGGGTCAAATTATTTGATAGGACATCAATATGTATATTTATTAGGGTTAGAAGTAAAGAAGTAGTCCAGATAGTACAACAGATAGCGACAGCAGGATCTGAAGTTAGTTAGGATTAGAAAGTGATTATGAGGGGAATGGGATTCTTATCTTGACATCTAAAAATTTGAATACAGAATTTTTTTCCTTAGAAATAGGTGGGAGAAATTAAAATTAAATTCTCCTTTCTGCTGTCCTGTTAGCATGCTATTCTGTAATTATTTTTAAAGAGTGGTCAAGTAGTTGCTTCTTGTGTGAAAGGAAATCAGTTTCTTCTTCTGAGACAATTAAAATCTAGTTACTCATTCCTCAGGATTCTGACCTGGGACATCTGGCACATAGAATGAGTGGTAGGTGTCCAGGGTATGGTGATTTTGAATCCATAGAAGCAAAATGTTTCTAGAAGTTGTAGCATCCAGAAGTTCTGGTGTACAGATAGTTCAAAAATTCTTTTGGGTCATAAAGGCATGCTTAGCTGCCAGAACTTGGGGAGGAGTAGCAATTTTCAGATCTTAGCTATTGTCTCTTGTGAATCTATATTCTGAAGGTTGGGAACTCTTGCATATGTAGAAGAAGTTTACAATACAAAGAGTGAAAAAGTGTGAAACACATTGCTAAAATCTCAGTAAAATCATTGACATGTTCAAAAAAGTAGAAGAGACTAGTATGGTTTGAATAGATATTTTTTCTTTTTTGTATAGATAATAAAGTATTTTGTTTGTAATCATTTATAATATGTATAATTAGTCTCATTTCTAAATGTATTACCTCCCCACAGAACTATCCTTTGCAATAAAGACATAAAAATAATAAAATAATAGCTCAGTTAAACAGCAAAAACATCAACCAAGTCTGATATTATTTGCTACATTCCACAATGTAATCATTTATTTTTCAAAGAAGAGGTAAAACATAATGGGTTAATAATGCACTAGCAGAAATAATTAGTCTGAAGTTCTGAAATAATATGAAATTAATAGAAAAATTCAAGAAACATGGAAAGACTTGTATGAACTGATGCAGAGGAAACAAATAAAATCAGGAAAAAAAACATATGATTGCCACAATAAAAATGAGAAAAATGTAAACAAAATTGAATTCCGAATGACTGTTATGAAAAAGAGTGACCCTGAAGAAGCAATCAAAATTTGTACCTCTTCTTTGAAAAACTCAGATGACTTAGTTTTTATTATCTTTCCACAATCCCTCCAAAACATACTTCCAATCTTTTATTATCATTGCCAATTATGTGAACTTTCAGTCCTTGTTAGAATTGCATTTATCTTATAAGTAGTAACTTGGAACTATTAATAGAGTACATGAGAAATGACTGTTATTTGGAAAACTGATTATACTCTTTGCCCACTTATTCACTGTAAAATGTCTCATTCATATATAACTATCGTGATATTGGAAATTTGGGGTTCCTTGAACTGATCTTGAGATCTCTGGTCTAAGCTTCCTGTGGACTAGTTTAGGGGGCTTGAAAACTACATTTCCTATGATTCCTCTTGCATAATACAGGTGGGCAGGAAGTGTGATTACATAGAGAGAGGTATAAGACTCGGGACATCATGAGACGCATGCTTTCCTGCTGAACAGGCCAGGTGAGCAGAGGTAATGGAGCTTGGCATTTGAATTAGCTCTTATAAGGCACGTGGCTTAATTATCAATATGGCTTTCAATAAAACCCTAATATCTTTATATATATATATATGTATATATATATCCTTCTATATCAGTTTTATTTATTACACTATGCTAGTGTTATATATATTTGGGATATGAATCCATATTAAGAGAAATTTTATGCAAAGATATATAGTGTAGTATCTTGGTGTAATTTTAAGCTTTAGTATGCATTAAAACTTTGGGGACATCCTATATTCCTAATTTTTTGTTAAAAAATGTTTTAATTTTATAAAATTGAAATGCTTTTATATTATGTGAGTACTTCTACACAATTGTTTTTGTGGCAATAACCTCCCTGTACCCCCAGTTATAACTGTGAAAGGCATCTGATATTCAAACTTTTCTATGACATGACTTTTATTATCCATGTTGCCTATCTTTTTCCAAAATGACTGTGCTATATAGTACTATGTGTTGGTTGAAATCAACTTTTAAATATTTTTTTCAATCACTTAGCATTTCTTGGAAGACAGAAAATTCTCTTCTGAGTTATTTGCCTTCTAGAGTTCATTGACTATTGGGTTGTTGAGTTCTTTTATCTGTGATTCTTCCATCTGGAATCTCCTCTACTGATTTACTTTTTAAAAATTTTTCATATGGTGCCAAATACTCTGGATAATTGCTACTTTTATTTGAAATCTCAAAATCATATTCCCCCTTCACACTTGAGAAAGGATAGAAATTCTCCCTCAAGATTTTCTACTTTCTACTTCAACAAGTGGAGCTCCTTAGATAGAATGAGGTATCCAGAATCACCACCTTATCTAGTTTCCTCCAGCTTTTGAAAGTACTGTGAGGAGAGAAGGATTTAAGGTTTGATTTAAGACTAGTACCAACATCTGAATGTGGGCTATGGAATATGTAATACAAGTCAATTGTTAGTTGCTTTTCTGGTCCTGAATAGTAAGAAATCTACAGCTCCTATTCAATAATTTCATTCAACCTGGCAACTATGGGAAGAAGGATGAATACATTTAACCAAACAAGAAGAAAAGTATAGTAAATTGAAAAAAATGAAACAAGGAGAATTAGGGAAAATATTCAGGGAATTTAACAATTAAAAAAAGAAAATGAAGACTTCAAAGGAGAAAAACAAATTTTTTGTTTTGTTTTATTTTGTTTGTTTGCTTGATTTTGTTTTTACATAGATGGGACATTAAGGGATAAAGGACATAAAATGTTGAATCAACTTTTAGAGTCAATCTGTAAGTTTTCCTTACCTGATTTTTTTCTGTTACTTCTTTTTAACAAAGTGATTGTTCTCTTGATGAGGGAAGATATATTGGGAAATGAACTTGATTTAAAAACAAAGATAAAATAAGGAATGAAGAAAGGAATATAATGAGTGCTCTTAAAAGCTCTGACTAAAACTATATTTCTGGCGATAATTCACAATGGCTCTGCTAGTATTTTTCCCAAAAATTAAATCTCACATTAGATTAAGGGGTGAAGTATTCAAATATCTGAGCATTCCTCATGTAGAAAATAAATTGATTTGAATTGTATTAATCTATTAAACAGAAAGAGGGTAGAGATACAAGTTATAGTTAAAGAGATTTAAGGGGGGAAATGAAGACTACAGGGAAATAAATTTCACAAGGAAGATTTCTAGCACCTAGAGCTGTCCAACTTTGAAATAGTTTGTGAAAAAATACTATCTATATACATATATACACACATGTAAATACATGTGTACATATGTATTAAATATTTTTAAAATTTAGATAATAATATGCAAAGTAAAATAAAAAAAACAGAAATATGTGCACTAATTATAGCTACACCAAGACCTCCAGAAGATAAAGAAAGAAAGAATGAAGGAAAAAAATAAACAAAAAATAAAACCTAACAGTGATGGAACTTTGGACAGGTCTACTAAGGAATGATACAAATTTCAAAATATTTGTTTTGTTTTTGTTGTTGATAACACCTTGTTTCAATGTGGTTTGGGATAATTTTTGTTTGTTCAGTTGTTTTATTCTTGAAGTTATTAAGTTTATATTACATTTTAAAACACTGCATCAAAATTTTTTCTAATATAATTAGCTTTATGTCTAGTAAGACATTAAAACAGATGATGAAAACCGGTCTCTTCAGGGATTTCTGAGGGAATTTGGATTAGATGACCACTAGAATAACTTCCGAATGATAATTTTAAATGATTTCCATGTACAGTCCATTCCTTTCATATGGCATCTATTTGGGGGTTGGTTTATCTTTTGGAATTTTTTTGCCTTCAGTGGCGTATCCTGGGGTTGGGTGAAGTCCAAATTGATAATTAGATATTCAGTTCCATTTACTAACAAATAAAGATTTTTCATATAATTCTGATTTTGAATTATGTCCCTCTCTAGTGCATTTAATTAAATGATCTTTGAAGAATTCAACAAAATAGGTAAAAGAGTGGAAAAGAAGGTAAATGGTAATATAGAATCCAATACCTTTTTTAATTAACTACATTCATTCATTTTGTAATATCAATGTAATAATTCTTTTAATGAAATTGAATTATTTCTTTTTAAATTGACATAATTAATAATTCAATTTATATTAGATTGATTTTGCAATCTAATTTTCACTATAATAGTAAAGTTTGGGGTTCTTATAATGGGACTTAAAAGTATGAAAAAAGGAAATTATTTAAAACATTAGTTTTTATGTGGAAATGAAAAATAGTTGTATTATAGATGAATTTAGTTGCCATTCAGAATCTAACTACTCCATTCAGTTTGAGGACAAATACAATAATTCTCTAGATAATTAATTATAGATTTAAAAATCAAATTATTTTGTGAATGAGCTATTTAAAATAAAAATAAATGTGAAAGAAGAATGAATTCAGGCCCATGATGCTTTATTACTTTCTAAAAACTTTAGAGTCACTTATATATTTTTAAAAAAATATATTACAACTTGATTTCTAGTCTCCCCAATGTCTAGGTCCCATTTCTGATTATATGTTTATGGAGTCATTTCAAGTTCTTTCTGTGCACTAACTCACTTAAATCATCCTCTTGTGGTCTAAAAACATAAATATACCTGTTTCAATTCCTCAGAGCTCCTCAATAAAGAAATACTGATCTAATTTGCCAGTTCACTACCATTTATCTGTCAGTCTTGTAGACTTCCCTCACCCACAACCCTCTAGCAGAACTGAAAATCAGTGTTAATAAAAATGGTCTCTTGCCAGTAAGAAAAAAAAATAGCTATCAAGAAGTTCATGCACTTTTTTTGGTTGATAATGGCAACACTTTTCTTCAGGCAAAGCCCTATTTATATATTAAGTTGTTAAACATTAAGACTTCAAGATTTTACAAACTTACTTTCTTGGTTTCCTAAACAAACTTTCATTTTTCCCCCTCTAGCTTAAAAAAATGAGACTAGAAATAAAGAATAGCTCCATTGAACAGACCAATAGCAGCTAACAAGTACATTTATTGCAATTAAACAAACTTGTAAGGAATACCGACGTGCATGAAGGACAGTGCTTGGACTCTGAGACAACACATGTTTTAGATAAAAGAAGGGTCCTGCTGTCATGGGGCTCACAGGCTAGCAAATTAATATGACACATTACTAAACTATTATGATATAAAGTAATTCATGACATGATCATAAAGTAGGTCCAAAATGTCATGTTTCTTTTTGAGATTCACAGGAAGAGAGATTTTTTTTTCCATCCCAGAATGAGAAAAGTCTTTATGAAGTAAAACTTTGATATTTAAACTAGCTATTTTTAGGTGGGTAGGATTTCACTAGTCCAAGCAAGAGCCATGAGGATTATAGATATGGGCTGTCTCAGAAAAGCACAAGTGTAGATAAAAATTGTGTCATCTTCTATGACTAATGGACAGATGTAATGATAGAAGTAATTCTATGAGAAATAGGATTATAACCACTCAAAATTAAATTTAAATCAACTTAATCAAGCATGTTGAACTTTACCAAACTATGCTTAGAAAGCCAACAGATAGAACAGATTAATACTATAAGATCATTAAATAAAAGAAATTCCTTTAGCAACCATATGAGGAATCAAGGATATTATAGTGTTTTATGCAGGTAGGAATGAGAATGTATACTGTAATACTGGAAGAAGGAGTATTAATGAGGATGGGGATGTGGCTAAATGGCTCAGTGGATTAAGAGCCAGGTCTAGAAAAGGCAGGTTCAGGTACCAAATCTAGCCTAAGACACTTCCTAGCTGTGTGATGCTGGGCAAGTCACTTCACCCACATTGCCTACCCTTTACTACTCTTCTGCCTTGGAGTCAACACAGTACTGATTCTAAGCGAGAAGATAAGGATTTGAGGAAAAAAAGAGGATATGGATACAAGATTTACTGTTTAAGTGGTATTAACTGGAATTGTCCTTAGATAGGATGAGTGTGCTATGGTAGAAGGAAAACAACATTTGCACTGATAGATGAGGAAATCAGAAGGAGATAAGGAGATTGGTTTGGGGAGAACAATAATGGGCTCAGTTTGGCTCATACTGAATTTGAAGTGTTTGCTGGACATCCAAGTAGAGATGTTGAGCACAAAGATCAAAACATGTATTTGGATCTGGAGAAATCACACTTGAAAAACAAAACAAAATAAAAATAGAGAGCCATCCACATAGAACTTACAGTTTAAATTATTGCAGTGTATCTGATTGCCAGGAGAGAATGAAGAGAAAGAAAAAAAAGTGTTAAAGATATAATGTTAAAGATGTCACAATGAAGATGTACAGTAGAGAGGAATGAAGCCAGGAGTGTGTAAGACAATAGATACAAGAATATCCAGAAGGAAGAACAAGTGAACAGTCTTGACATAAAGAAATTAGAATACCATTCCTGGGTATTCTTCAGGAGTTCATCCATTATAAGAATCAATTGAACTATATTGTTACCATGTTGAAAGAACATGTTACTATATTGAAAGAACTTGGAGATATAACTGCTGAGATATTATCATTTATGTTTGAAAGATAATAAAGAATGAGAAAAATACTTCATGTTGAAAGAAAGGCAAATGTCTCTTTTTTAAGTGTCTTTCTTCATTTTGGGGAGTACTCCTGACTCTTTTTCCATTTTTCCTCTACAATGCTCCAGAAACCACTACAATTTGGATTTTCACTCTAGCACTGCCTTGAACTTTACATATCAAATATACCCTCTGTTACTCTGGACCCTTCCTCTCTTTGGTTGGTTTTCCTAGAAAATCAGTTTAATAGAGGATGAATTTAAGTACTCAGAATTTCACAGAAGACAAAATGAAAAGGCAAGAAAGGAACTAACAGTAAAATCTTTATCTCAAAAGTACAATATTTAGTCAACCCTCAAGATTAATAAACCATCAAGAACGCAAATCTGACCTCATATTTATCACCAAGGCTTAGTGAGATGAGATGCATGCCTGAATTAAGACTCTGGATCGAGTGTTCTTTAGTATAAATAAAAGGGAATAGCACTGTTTATTGAGAAGGTATAATGATGGGAAGAAATGCAGAAATCAAATGAAAGGAGGGAAGACAGCCTAGTAGAGAACATTTGAGTCAAGATCAAAGGAGAAAAAAGGGAAGAGAGTTTGCTGTTTTGGGATACTACAGACTAACGATAGAAAATTAGAACAGATGAGGAGCCTGGAAAAGAGACAACTATCTTAACACTGAGGCATGAAATAGTAGTGAAAGATGACTTAAATTATCCTGAAATCTTCTAGATTTCTCTTACTTTCACTTTGTCTTTATCTCTATCTGCTTTTCCCTCAGTCACTCTGTCTCTGTCTTTCAGACATGATATTAAAAGTACTTCACACTTATTGGTATACGAAAAGTTAAAAGCTTTGTCTTCATGAGTTAGATTTTCTATCAATAGGAATACTGAGCTGATGGCAATGGAACAGCATTTTGTGTAGGTATAATTTTGCAAATCTCAGTTGTACTGGGGCCCCTTGATAGCCTTTCTAATTCTAAGCTTCTGCAAAAAATGTCTTGGAACAGAATAGCTGAGTAAAGATCAATGGATGCTTTTATCATAACTTCATTACTGACATCTGAGAAACTTATATCAGTGGAATAGTGAGGATGAAGTCAAGACTTCAAGGGATTATGGAATGAGGGAATAAAAAATGGAGAAAGCAGTTTAGAAAAATGATCATTTGTCATAAATAGAAAGATAGAAATTGGTCACTAGTTTGAGAGAAGTAAAAATGTCAAAGAAATAAATGTATAAGATTGAGGAAACCTCAGAATATTACAGAGATATAAGATGCAGACTGTGGAAATGGAAAGATTGAAGATAAATAAATAAGCTAGAGTATGGCAGAACAACCTGATTTAGGGGTCCAAAAAAGAAAAAACACTGGCTAAATAGGTAACACAATGGAAAGAAGGAAAAATATCCCTAAATAAAATAGTAATGACTGAAATAATATATCAGTCAATATTAGTATTCCCCAATTACTAACACTTATTTTACACAAATCTTTATATACCTATATGTATGTTTGTTGTTTACAGAAAGAATTTATTCATGAATTAGCACATGATGAAAGTACTAAGGGATGACCATGTGTCAGTCACTGTGCTAAGCACAAGGAAATAAAATATAAATGATAGAAATTTCCAGTGATTTGGCACTAATACATTGGCAAGAGATACACACATGGGAAAGGCAGTCAGGTAAGGGAGGTCTGGTCTATGGCGGTTTAAAAATGAATGGATTAGAGGACAGATAGATGACTAAGTGAATTGAGATGAAAGTCCTGAGTTCATCTGGCCTCAGACACTTCCTAGCTGTGTAATTCTGGGCAAACTAGTTATTCTCCACTGCCTAGTTCTTACTGCTTTTCTGCCTTGGAACCAATAAATAGTATTGATTTTAAGACAGAAGGTAAAGGATAATTAATAATAATAGCAGCATCAGCAACAACAATAATAAATGAAAAATAAACAACAACAACAACAACAATAATAATAAATTAAAAAATAAATAAACACAATTTTCCAGGAACTTTGTTAAAGGCCAGAAAGGTGAATGAAAAGTGAGAGCAAAATAATTGGGTACTGAAAATATTAGATATATTTAGGTGATACAGTATTTGAGTGTTATAGAGAGAAGCTGGGCTAACAAACTGATTTGTTGCATAATCTTGGTTAAATAAATTTATACCTCAGATTCTGAGTTTCTTCCTCAGTAAAATTAAATAACAACAACATACATTTGGGGTTGTTGTGATGAAGTGAAATAAGAGGTTTAAAGTATTTTGTAAATATTACAATATCTTAATGTTTAATCTGTTATTTAATGTATGCATGTACATATGTAGACACAGAACTGAAGAATAAAGAATATTGCAAGTCTTAAAGCTCTCTATAAAACTAGATAGTTTTAGTAGTCATAGTGGTGTAGGAGTCATTTAGTCAAAGGAATTATAATGTTAGTTGACCTAGCTTCACACACTTATTTATCAGAAGCAGCACTGGAAAGTCTGGTCTTTCAGGCTTTGAAGTCAACTGCTTTTTCTACAAAACTACATACACAAGCATATCAGTGTAAAAGATAACAGACTTGAGATAGCTAGGTGGCTCAATAAATAGAACTCCAGACCTTGAGATGGAAAGTTCCTCAGGTTAAATATGGGCTCAGATTCTTTTTAACTGTGTGACTCTGGGCAAGTCACTCAACCTCAATTGCTTAGCCCTTGCCTCTCCTCTGCCTTGAAACTGATACTCAATACCAATTATAAGATAGAAGGTAAGGGTTAAAAAAAAAAAGACCTACATACATATCATTTATGTGTTTGTGTATATCTTTCACTAAAGTCCTCTTCTAATGTATGTCTCATCATGGAATATTGAGAGAGAGAGAGAGAGAGAGAGAGAGAGAGAGAGAGAGAGAGAGAGAGAGAGAGAGAGATGGTGTGTATAAACTAGAGTGAAATATTTTGTATAAAGTTCTTGCTTTCTTTCAAAAAATCACTTCACTGGATTGATTTGCAGCTCTTATTCATAAACAATACAATTACTTCAAATGAGTAATGACCTTTCAAAGTATCTTGCATTCGTGCACTCATTTCAATATGCATGTGTGTGTGTGTGTGTGTGTGAGTTGTGGGGGAAGGCACCTCAAGGTTGTCCTAGGAATGGCAATAGAGCCAGCCTGCCAGTAGCAAGGAGAACAGCCCCCTAATTTCAAAGAACACGCCTTCAGGATTCAAGCTGTTAATGTTTGCAAACCAGACAACCACCCTTAATGCCACTGCTGGTTTATTGACACAATCTCTTCGTTTCCCACAGTTTGTAATTGAATCCCCCCACTGCTTAATTGGAAATAGAATGACTACACAACCAGATTTGAAACATCTTAAAAAGCTGGTGGGAACATCAGTACTCCCTTTGAAAAATAAAAATTATATCATTAGCTGAGTTAACTGAAGATTGGTGTTCTGGTGAATATCAGAAAATGAATTGATATGAGGATTGCCTGTAGCCCAAGTGAAAGATGGTGAGGGTGTCTTTTTTTGGAGTGTAATGCATACAAAAAATCTCCCTTCATACAGACACTTGTCCTAATAGACAATTAATATCCATTAATATCAATGGATAGCAAGTAAAACTTAACTCTTTTCCTTCCTAATGATCATAGACAGTTTTATTGCTCCCATTTTAAAATATTTAAGGGTATCAGATTCATGAAAAAAATGAAAAAAAATGAATAAAAGATAGAGCTGCATTATTTTAAAGTTATGGTGATGCTATTTATCTGTTCTGCTTTGAAAATGAATTAATTTATGGAAATAGGTTTTGATCAATGACACATGAAGAAACCAGTGGAAATGTGTATCGGCTACAGGGGTGTGAGGGTTTGGGGAAGAGAGAGCAAGAACATGAATCATGTAACCATGGAAAATTTTTTTCTAAAAAAATAATAAAAACATGAAAATGAATTAATTGCATATGCATATATAGAAAACAATATAGGTAAGGCATCTGGAGAAAATATATCTCATTCATGGTATTGCCTTATTTTACTCCCAAAGCTATATCCTTATAGAAAAATAAAGTGTCTGCTAAAAAATAAGTAGTCTGACTCCAGTGCAATTCAGAAGAAGAATGGGAGTAGAGGTAGCTGATGCTTTGTTTTGCTTTTGATAAATTAAAGGAATACATTTAGAATGATATACTGAATATATAATGATTTTGGAGTCCAAAAGAGGTGAAATCAAAACCAATACTGATATTTTATAACTGTATGATCTTAGACAACTCACAGAGTTCCATAGTGACTAAGGCAACTCTCTAGGAATTAACTAGTAAATCAAGGGGGAAAAATAATTTTTTCTACCATCCGGAGAAGTGTTTACCACACTGGGGAAATTAATTCCCTTGAGAGGTCTTGTGTAAAATTAAAAAAAGAATCAACAAACATTTGATGTACCTCGTATTTGTATGGTCTTTTTTTTTGAGGGGGGACAGATGGAAAAAAATTGAATAAAATATTATCTCTGTCCTCATGGTGTTTAGAATTTAATAATTAGTTATTTAATGAATCCATTAATAGCTTTTTTCCATATTTAGTGATCTCAATGAAAGGACATTTTATTGGTAGTGTTATACTTCCCACTAATACAGATAGCAATTTCTCAGTGACTATAAAATATGTAGTATATAGTCAACTTGATAATAATTCCGAATTAGCTAGGTTGTTTCTCAGAAAACAATTATATCTTTCAACACAAGGTCAATATCAAGTCTATCTCAGCTTAGCTTATTAGAACTAGATTTTGGATGTAGAAAACATGACAGAAACAGCTAATATGCAATATAGACTATCAGCTCATAATACAGGCACAAACCAGGTATTTTGCTATATCTTTGGTTTCTTGAATATAATGCTTTGTTTTTTCAAAATGCTTTACATATGATATTATTTAATTCTTCTGATAATACTACAAGATAAGTGTTTTATATGGTCCTGTTATCCACATTTTACTTTGGAGGAAACCAACCCCTAGAGAGGCTAATCAATTTGGCCATGATCAAGTTTCAGAGGTATGATGATTAGATTAAGTCTACACTGCTCATCTTTAGATTTAATCACCAAAGGTGAGAGCACCTCCAATTTTGGGAAGTCTGTAACCCATGTGTGCTAGAGTGGGTGATGAATCAGAATCAACTGACTGCCCCCTAGATGGTCCTATGAGAAGCATTTATTGTGATTGGACACGCAAATTAGGAGGAAGGCACAGGGAGTGACACATAAGTGACCTCTTTAAAAGGAGAAGGTCCTCAGTCAGCTGAAGGACTTCTGGTGAAGGGGGCGGATGGTGAAGGAGCTCTTCTGATCCGTGGAGGAGTGCTGGCTGGAACACTGAGACCTTGGTGAGACTGCTTTCAATATATTCTTTATAAGTCACGTGGTGAGTTTAAAGACTGAATCTTCCTGAACTTCTCTTAAGGAGAATTTCCCTTTATTAGATTCTGTGAATGTTTGCTTCATTCACCTCCAGGCCTCTGGTCTTCTGACTCTCAGCTGAGGGTTAATTAGATCTGGATTAATTAGAGGATTGTAGTAATTTACCTACTGTGTTAGAGTCTTATTTCCTTATTTCCTCTGTCTTTTCTTAATTGTAAATAAACTTCCATAAAAGTTAGTTTTGACTTGAGATTATTCTTAATTGAGGATTGATAATTGCTCAATCCTCTGGTGACCAATCTTAAATATATTTACCCCAAAACCCCTTTTTCTCCCTTACAAAAGCAAGATTCAAACTCAAACCTTAAAACTTAAGCCATAGTACTTGTCTTGTGCAATGGAAAAAAGACAAATAATTTTAATGGGAGAATCAGGGAAATTTTCACTAAAGACAGAGATTATAATTGATTTGGATCTTTAAGGAAAAGAGCTTTCAAAGCTAGAGTTGATGCTGAGGGTATTCCAAGTAGAAATAATGATTCAAGCCAAGATAAAAATGTGGAAAGCACCAGAATCTAAGGAAATTGTGAGTAGTTAATAAGGACTGGATAGTGGAATATTAGGTCCTGGTACTGTGAAATAATATAGGTTAGAAAAGATAGAGTGGTGCTGAATTGTGCGATTATATGAAATTTGTTTTCTATTTGGTAGACATTTGACAACCACTGAAGAATCATATGCAAAATAGTGTTTTAATATGATATGTCAAATGGAAGATCATTTTGGCAAAAACAAATTGAAAATAGTATGGGGGGAAGATTGCACAGTAAATTAAATCACAGAACTTCAGAGTGGGAAGAGGGCTTAACAGTCATCAGACCCTTTAAATGCCTATAAAAAGAAACTTCATTTCATTTTCCAAATTGTGATTATCTAACTGTTTGAATAAATTTAATGAGAAGGTACCCGTTACCTTCAAAGGTAGGGGACTCAAATTATGGATAGATTGAATTTTATGAAATTTTATTTTTTTATTTTTTTTTAATATTTGTTTCTCTACAACTTCCTCCTCCCACTGTTTGTCCTGCCTTCTTAGGCCAAATAGAATTAATATAAAGCTCTCTTCAACATTGCAATTCTTCAAACATTTGAACATAACTAACATGCCCTATCCCACCCCACACTTTGCCCTCTCTTCTACAGACCATATATCCCAAATTCCTTTAATTATTTATCATAAGGGATGATTTCATATCTTTCAGTCTCTTTATTCTACTGTATATAGCTTCAGGGATATACCTGGTGTTCAGGGAAGACTAGTACATCTGGTATGAAGACTGCTGAGACTTTACACTGGTCTTCTTTCTACTTTTGGTGTTTACCTGCCACCCATCTTACATCTGTGTCTCTAAGAAGCTGTAGCATGGGCAGATAAACCTACACCTAGATAAAACTGTCTCAGATGTGCTAAATTGGATTTAGCATAACCCATAGGCCTCAAAACTTCTGTGAGTTAGAGAGGTTCCTCCTCCTAGCATATGAAGACTTCCCTGGAAAAAAATGTCAGTTGTAAACAATTTGTTTCAACAGCCTATAAAGACAGTGGAAACAGGAACTGTGGAGTGCTTTGAGCTTGATTAGGCACTTCAGACATCAAGGACATTCACTGCATCTTGAACCACTGCCTGCCATCTTGGATTTTTTCTTGCCACAAGAATTGAGTGACTGGAAAAAAGAGTGAAGTTGATGACTTCAAGCAACTCTGCCTCACTTACATATAATTATGTGTAAATCAAAATAAGCCATTTTACCACTTTTATTCACTTGAAGTCCTGTGGTTGCAGGAAAGTGATAAAGCAGACAGTGGAGATACACTGGAAACTGTTGGCATAACCTGTACACAGGTGGTCTAGGATATAAAGTAGTCTTCTTATTGGACTGAAGTAGTAATGGGGTCTGACAGTTCCCTGGGTAATTAAACATCCTTTTTTTAACCTTTAAATTTTATCTTAGAATCAATATTGCATATTGGTTCCAAGGCAGAAGAGTAATAGGGGCTAAGCAACAGGATTGAAGTGGCTTACTTAGGGTCACACATCTAGGAAGTGTCTGAAGATAGATTTGAATCCAAGACCTCCCATCTCTTAACCTGGCTCTTAATTCACTGAATGTCCTAGTTGCCTCCTGAACATCCTTTTTTCTTTTAAACTATACTTCTCACCTCCTGGTGTGAGAAATGGGCTAGAAAAGATGCCCTAAAAATTACCTGCTTTATTTAACCTAACTTTGACCTGCTTACCTCAGTACTCAGGAATTCTACCCTGCAGAAAAACACAGAAAAAAATTGACAAAAATTTTTCTAAGATAATTCAATTCACAATTGGTACATAGAATGTGTACACACTCATGGAAAACAAGAAATCCAGTAGATGTGAAAAACAAATAGTTCTTGTTATGTGGGAAGAAAGTCAGCAAATATCACATCCAAATGGCAGCCATTAGTGAAATAAGGCTGTCATTAGAAGGCCACCTTATGAAAGTAAAATATGGATACATATGGGTTTCTTTTAATTTTTCCTGGAATGGTCACCATGATGATAATGAGTGCTATGAAGCTGGCATAGATTCCACAATCAATATCAATTTAGTCAACAAGCTTGTATGCCACCCACCAAAGGAGTAAATGACATGTTCATGACAATGTGAATGCCATTTTCAGGAAATAGCCATGAAATTATCATCAGTGTGTATGCTCCCACAATGATCTGTCCTGATAAGGTCATCATCAATGTGCCAAAAAAGGACAAACATAATTCTGGGTGACCTTAATGCCACACAAACTAAGAGTCCTTGGTAAGAATGGCTTCAGAAGCAACAAGAGTGTTGGTTGGTCACTTACTTCTGAAGACTTATGTATCTTATGACCTTACTATCAAAACTGTCTTCCATTAATCTAAATACAATAAAATTCACCCTTGTAGCAAAGATTAGCATTTAATAGATTATGTCCTTGTAAGAAGAAAGACAGACAGGATCTGAGAGTGATGAAGGCAATGTGTGGCACAGAATTCTGCTCCAATCAAAGACATCCTCTCCAAATTAACATTCATATTCAACAAAAGTGGAACTCTACACAAGGTGACTAACATAAAATATAATGCCAACAGTTTAGAGTATTTCTCCATATATGTTTTGTTGCTGATTTGGAGGGAAATTTGAGCCAATCTATATTTGGCAACAATAGAGCAGAAAAGGAGTCGAGAGTTTTCAGAGATTTGGGGTACCACATGGCATTTACTCATTGATGTTAGAACACTTGAAACATCAGAATTGGTTTGATGAAAATGATGAGGAAATTCAGAAGCTAATAAATGAAAAACATGAGCTCCACAGAGTTTACCAGCAGGGTAGTTCATCCATCACTAAGAAGGTAGCATTTAACTCCATCCAATGTAACATGCCAGCAAAGCTTAAAGAAAGATACAGGTTTCTTTGTTCAGTAAGAAGGAAGATAAAAACCACTCAAAATGCTTCAATAGCCGAAGGGCTATTAATGGGCCAATGATGTATGATGTATCTCAACTACTTAGTACTATGCTTTATGAGCAAAGTAGAAGCAAAGTAGGTCAAAAGAAACATGAGATGGGAAAATTTAGACAAATCCATTTCAACTTCTCATACATGCTGTTGGTGCCTTATCTGTGGCTAGAAAATTCTAAGATCAAATTGGCCTAATCAGCCACACATTAACATTGACATCAAAGTTTCATTTTGATTCTACTTGAGTATGAAGGATAGCAGCCATCACTACTGTACACCTTCTGTTTTATCAATGCTATTCCTAAACAGTGGTATGCAAAATTGAATGTAATACTCCAAATATAAGATGACAAGCATTGACCACTGGAATTACTACTTTAATCTGAATAATTTCACTCTAGATTGTATTGTGTGTTTGTGTATGTGTGTATACCTTAAACTATTTAATGAATGAATTACAAAGAATATTAAACATATATTATGTATCAACTACAGTGCTACAGTCAAAAAGCTTTCAGTCTGATTAAACCTTCAGTTTTTTCTGAAAAAGTGCTAACCATAACACTATTTTATAATTAGGAACTTGTTTTTTTGGGGGAAAAGATTTTAAATTTATCCTGATTATATTTCAATAACAGTTTTTTAATTCATTTTATACAATCAAAGTGTTTCTTCTGTATCTTGTCTTTGTCATAGGTGAGTTTCACATATATAATACATATTTTTCATTTTTTAATTTAATTTAATTTGATTATAATTAAATGGTCAGGTATCAACCACAATGTATCTGGGCTAGCTCCGGAATGAATGTAAGTTGTTAAAAAGCTGAAGAATTTCCTCCTGAGGAAGCCTGTAGTTATCTAATACTAAAATCATAGTTAAGTGCAAAGGGAGTCTCTAAGAGATGCCTTTCCTTAGAGAATTACTAGAAGGGAATAACTAATTGATGATTATAGCATTTCATGTGAGAAAAAAACAATTTCCAAATGTTATCACTAGAAAAAAATTCCCTATCAAACATATTTCCCATGATAATTACACTAAAAGCCTAGTCATTGCTTCATTGTTCCCTGCTACCTGTCAATTTGTCAAGGGAATAAAAAAGAAATATAGCTATAACCAACACTTTTGGCAAAGAAATGTAATGTATTTTCAACTGCACTTAGAAACTGGCCATATAACATATCTTAGATACTTTGTGTGAGCTTACAAGAAAATGTTTGATTAACTCTTGGTTAATGGATAGGCAGTAGTGGGATGGATGATTCAAAGCTGAAAATAACTTTAAAATATAGAGGGAGTTCTTATAGTAGGTTTGCTTTTGAATTGTGTTTTTCTTAATCTGATATTAAGAAGAAAAATAAAGCAAACCATCATTTTCATTCCCTGTGCAGGAGAAAGTGGCCCAAGGAAGCCAGCTAAAGAGTTTTCTTTAAAATGTGCTTAAAGAAACAATGGAATTACACAGTCATGAGTCATCAGACACAGGTTCCTGAAGAATCAGAAATGTGTATTGTCCAGAGGGTAATGGATAGGTCTATTGGTATAGGCATGAGATGGACACAATACTTTACAAAGAAGGAATTATGAGAGCAAGGATATAAAGGAAAAGTTGTCAATGACAACAACATATAGATGTATATATATATATATCCTTTTTTTCTCTCAATGCATAGGCACAAAAAAAAGGGGTAATTACATGGTGACAGTGAGAGAAAAATTATGGCGAGTACAAGTGCTTCACTTGTATTTAGATTTCAGAGAAAATGAAAAAGAATGACAACATGATGTTCCTATGTTCAGTTGTGAATGACTCTTTCTGGCCTCTGGACCATAGCATGTCAACATTTTCCATGGGGTTTTCTTGGCAAATATACTGGAGTTGTTTATCATTTCTTTCTCTAGTAGATTAAGATAAACAAAAGTTAAGTAATTTGCCCAGGATTGGATAGGTAGTAAATGTTTGAGGCCATATTTGAACTCAAGTCTCCCTGACCCCAGATCTAGTGTTCTATTAATTGTATCACTTAGCTGCCTTCATCATGACAGTAACCGCTAACAAAAACTTATGGGAAGATATGGGCAAAAGCCACAGATGATAGGGCCATTGATGGCTTACAATTGATAGCATTAATTTGTCTAAATTAATGAAAACTCAGATGCATTAAATATTGGACTATATCATCTGGTATTTTGGTACATGAGGCATCTGTTGCACCATTGATAGGACAAGGAAGAAGATAAAGCAAGCAATATACAGATGTCCTTCGTGAAATATGCTTCCAGGAGCCAATATGGAGGAGTAAGGAATGCTCCCAGCTTACCTAACCCACCTCCAGATAGTTAAACACACAAAATGCCTCAGAGTGAATCCTAGAGCAGTAGGGGGGGAATTGAAGAAGTTTTCCTATAGAGGGTGAGATTGCTATATAGGGTGGAGAATAATCCCTATATAGAGGACAGACAGAGAAAATTCCCAGAGTCAAGAAAAAGGGTTTTGTTCATGGAAGAGTTAGGAGGCTAGTGTCATTGGATCAAATAATATATGCCAAGGAATAAAGTAAGAAGACTGAAAAGGTAAGAGGACGCCAGTTTATGAAGAGTTTTAAATACTAAGCAGAACATTTTATATTTGATTCTAAAGGCAATAGTAAATAAGTGATTAGTTTATCGATTAGGAAGGTTGCATGATCAGACTGGCAATTTAGAAAAATCACTTTAATGACTGAATGGAAGATGGATTGGAGTGAGGAGAGATTTGTGATGGGGATTTTAGAATTCTTGAACCTAGAGCTGATACATTTGTGAGTGATGGTAATGTCAAGGATGTAACCATCTATGGATGTGGCTAAAGTGGGGTAGAGAAATAGCTTATGTGAGGTGAGTAGTTTGAGGAGCTGAGTGCTTACTTCATTGAGGGAAAATCAATATATATATGTTTAGGTGAAAAAAGAAGAGAATTTTAGCTCTGGGAAGCACTCATTAAAAATACATGGAGTCTAAAAATAAAATGACTTATTTGAGAAATTACAAGGATATCAGCATCAAATAAAATAAGATGTTATTTTAATCCTGAATATAATTTTTCTATCTGTAAACACCTTTATAGGGCAGCTATATGACACAGGGTAGAGAATACTGAGCCTAGAGTCATGAAAACCTGGGTTCAAATCTGGACTCAGACACATACTAGCAGTGTGCTACTGGTTAAGTCGCTTAACCCTATTTTCTTCAATTTTCTCATTTAAAAATGAGCTGGCGAAGGAAATTGTAAGTTATTTCACTATCTTTGCCAAGAAAATACCAAATTGGGTCACAAAGAGTTGGACGTGCCTGAAAATGACTAAACGACTTTACAATTATCTTTACTGAACTTCATCTTATTAGCTCAGAAAGAATAAAACTGCCAAGAGGGCATGAATCGTAAACATTTTGGGGAAAGAAATTAAAATAGAAAGAGGAAACTATTTTATTACTTGACACCACAGCTACAGGAATAATAATGGAGCTAGCTAGAATAAAATAAAGAGAGACCTTTACATACAGCAAAATTGACACCTCCAGTAAACACTTTTGAAAAATGGCTAATAGCTGATTGGCTTAGTGTTTGGCAAACTTGAGATATGATGTTTTTTAAGTAGCCAAAAGTGTAGCCTGAAAGATGTCACTCAATTAATTATAGACATGATAATTTAATAAAGTTACAACTGAATGTATTTCTGGTATGAAAAAAATTGTTTTTATTGCCTAGAGGATTTGGCATCTAGAAGAAGAAGTTAAAAATGATGAATATGAAGTAGATGGGGCAGGGGAAGGCTCCTAATTTGGCAAACCTAGATGGTGGAGTTAACTATCTGGCTCCTTTCTGACTTTTAAAAACTCCCCACGGATATAGATGCATTACTGAGCTTTCATTCTAGTCTGGGACTTTTTCATAAGCCAAATTCTTTCTTTGAGAGAACAGACCCTGCTGTTTTGATACAGTTGTAGGAGGACAGGCAAAAAAAATGGCTTGTAACACCAGAAAATAATACCCTATTCTACAATAGTCATCTGTCATATGCTTTATGGTATGAAATTAGGTGGGGAGTAGGTTCTCCAATATTGTGTATCACAGAGCAGATGTATAAGAATCAAAAGGAAAGTCAAGGGAAAATGGTTACCGAGACGACAAGACACTCAAGCCAACTCTGCAGCAGACTAATCATAAAGCATCTCCAGGGGCCACTGTATAGCCACAAGCATATTCAAGAATGGAGTCCTGCCATGGATGCAGATGTTGCTTCTGGTATAGGGCATGTATTCCAGGGGCTGGCATCTGCCTCCTGCCAAACACAACGTGTGTGGCCACATCTGTTCACTACATAAAGTTAACACACAATAAAACCAAGGGAAAGGTGACTATAAAATAATTACTTTGCACATGCCTGTGGAAGACATTAAATATTAGATAACTCTTCTGTTAGCTGTATTTTTTAACACATGCATTTTACTATCCAGGACTCACAATTCACACGTCTGTTTCTCAGCAATTTCCGTTCTGTTCATCTGAGAACAATCTTGTTTGCAAATAATACCTGAATTATTTACAGTCTACCTAAGTGTATTTGACAGCTAAAGAGAAAAAAATTTGGAATGGACCAGACTATCCAATTAATCCAATAAAATATAGCTATTACTTTGCTGCATTTGAAGTAAAAGTGATACACACTTGCAGTTTGAAATCCTGCAATTAAATTACTAACACAGATGGAAGAATGGACTGAAACAAGTCATTATCAAACTGTCTTTCTTCTCTTCTCACTTGGAATAATAATGATTTGGTAATAAAAAAGAAAGTGATCTCAAAGCACTGGAAGACATGTCCTTCAGAGCCCTGCTCAATACAATAGTCAAAACCACATGCATACAGGTATATTCCTTTGTATATGTGCATGTACATGTGTGTATGTACCCATACATTATAATTCTACAGTTAGATGAGATTAAAGATATGGTGCTAGATTTGGGGTCAAGAAGATCCCATTCCTTTTAACTATCTGCACGTTTGTGGGCAAGTTGTTTAACCTCCCTCAGCCTCCATTTTCTTATTTATAAAACAGGAAAGATAAAAGCATCTCCCTCTTTCATATTGTTGTTGTAAGGCTCAAATGAGATAACACGCAGACAAGAACATATACATACATGGTTTTATGAAATTAAAACATTATATAAATATCAGATTCCATAAATAATCATAACTAGCTATTATGATAAAATATAATAATAGAAGGATTTATTATTTGATTTCAGAGTTCTTTGATGAAGAATGCAAGCTTTTCATGCCTATAGATCTCATATGATGCTTATTCACATCTTCCTGAAAGTGTAACTTAGGGTATCTATCCAATGTGATGAATCGTGTCTTTACTTTTTCCCATCATCTTAAGAATACCAGTGGCAAAATCATAATGAGGATGATGACAATGACTGAGATCATTCTTATTAATTATACTCTAGCAATATACAATATATTATTTGACTTTCAAACTAACACAATGAGACAAATATGATGCTTCTTGTTTTGTTTTGTTTTGTTTTTTAAATTCTTACTTTCTATTTTAGCAACAATTCTAAGTCAGAACAGAAAGGGCTAAACCAGGGGTCAGCAACCTTTTTGGCCGTGAAAGCCATAAATGCCACATTTTTAAAAATGTAATTTCATGAGAGCCATGCAGTGCTCATAGTGCGAGCTCCTGTAATAGCGCCTGAAAAAAAAAATTTGACTTCATGGCTCCTGCAGAAAGAGCCATATCTGGCCCTCAAAAGAGTCAGATATGGCTCGAGAGTCATACGCTGCTGACCCCTGGGCTAGACAAATGAAATTATGTGAAGTGCCTGGGATCACACATCTAGGAAGTATCTGAGGCCAGATTTGAATCCATGTCTCCCCAATTCCAGGTCTGGTACCATATCCTCTTGAGCCACCCAACTGCCCCAGTATTTTTTTTTCCATTTTACAGGTGAGAAAATTAAGGTAGAAAAGAAGGTAAGGTAAGGGTTTCACTCATAATCACATCAATAAATTTGTGCTTGGGGATTTGAAAGCAGGTCTTCTATATTTAATCTGCTATATCATTAAAATAATAATATAATAATTTAATATAAATTATAAATAAGATACAATAATAAGATAATTAAATAATAATAGAAATTAAGAACATCTTAACTGATCACATGCGAATAGTACATTATAGACAGGCTTGCTGAGAAAATTTAGCAAAGAGGAGACCTGATACTTCTCTATACTTCTCTCTTTTTTTCCTTCCTTTCCACTTTGGACAGGAGAGGAATGAGAAAGAACAATAATAGAGGTAATTATTTGTTTCTATTTATTCTTATTCATTAAGAAATGGAGAATACTGACATTGTTCATAGATGCCCATCTTGAAACTTTAATTGTAATATTCTTAGGGCACTATTCTCCAACTCTCACTCAATGCAGGGACATTGGAAAGTGGGGTCCTTATTGGGACAACTACTTAGTCACAGAGTTCTAGAGGAAACCCAGTGGGGTCGCTTTTCTTTCTGCTTTCGCTGATGAACTTCCAACAGTAATTCTTCTCATTCTCACACTAAACTTGTTTTTAGAAAAGTTACTTACTAAGATGATATAGAAGGAACAGTCAGCATAAAATATTCCTCCAAGATCCTGGAGTAAACTATCCCACAAATACAGACAGCATTCATAGGAAATGTGGCTTCAATCCTACAGTAAAATGATGATGAGGCACCTATATAGGATACATCTTTACCAAAAGGTAACTTGCAACTCTTTATAATGGGAATGTTGTCTTTCTTTGTAGAATCCTCACAACTTCCTCTGAATGCAGCTCTTTTTTAGGCAAGATATTCAGTTTGGTTCAGAGTCTATTCCATTCTTAAGATAAGATCTGACACTTTTCTCCCGCTTTGCCTCACAATCTCTGAAGCTGCTTCTTCCTTTGAATGATTCTTTCTCCATATCTGTTTCAGTCCTTCATATATCTAATTGTCCCAAGATGGATGTACTGCATTCTATTTGTCCAATAGCTCTAGCTTGAACTTTTTCCTCTCACCCAGGTGATTTTGCCTAGTTTTTTCTTCATTTCTGGTTGCAGCTCCCAAAAATGTAACTCTTCTACCAGTGGATTGGCCAACTCCCAAAATGATGTGCCATTTTAATACAGAGTAGCAGGGTCTGATACTTTCAGACATTCAAGTACTGTTTTCTGTGCAATGTCACTTGCCCTTTATCCAAAAAGCAAAACCCTATTATCTTCTAGAGCTGAGTTAGTACTCATCCACATATTGCAGGGTTGTAGTAATATTCTTCAGTAGCTACTGATTGAGATTATTTTCTTAGATTATTAATGGATTGATTCTGTGATTACATCAGTTCTCAGTTGCCAGCTGAAACGACAAAGGACACTGATGTTGAGAAAGGTGGTTGCATGTGGCATGTAAATCTAACCCCCACCATTACCTTGTACGGCTTTTCATCTCAGAAGTCAGGGGAGATTGCCCAAGACCATGAACTCAAAAACTTTGGGAATAGCATTGTCTTCCCTCAACCGAAAACCATCAGATTTATTTCTAAGCACATCCCCTAAAGCCATAATTATGCAGAGATCTTTGTGGAGAAAGGACCAATTTCCTCATTACTACTGGCAACAGCTGCTGACTAACTGCCACCACCATACTCATATGGAAAGAAAAGGTTTCATTTAATGTCTGGTCTCCCTCATCTTCCTATTATTCCACATTGCTTGATCTAGAACTAGAATTCATTTGCCCCTTTTACATATACATCTAGACCAGCATTATAACAGGCTCACCAAATGGAGATTTTAAGTTATGTGTTCATAGCAAATATTTGTGAAACCTATATGTAGCATAGAGATTTCCATGCAGTATTTTCAGCAGTTCTCCAAGAAAGTAAGATTCCCTGCATAACACATGATGGAGTATAAGGGGTAGTGAAAACAAAGAAAGTTCATAAGCACAATTTCTCTTTTAAACCCTTTTGCCTTTGGTTACTGGTTTCCTAAAATGTTATGATGTCTCAGGGAAATTCAGATTTGGACTCAAAATCACCCTTTCTAGACTTTATTTCTTAGAGTGGTTAAAAAGTTTTTACAATCATTTTTAATAATTCTTTAGGAGAAGTTGTGTTTCTACTCAAAGTCACTTCTGGGCCAATCTGGACATAATATGCTAAACTGCCTTTATTCCAGATACCATGCACCTTTCTACTTCCCCAAGTGCTCAACAAATAAGAACATAAGCAACGCTAGAATACTAAATATGTTTCATATATAAAGGACGGGAACAGGAAGGGTAGAGAGAACATAACACTTGGTGGATGAAAAATGATCAATAGGAACTGAAAATATGGCAGCAAAGGAGTTTCTGACTGTATGAAGCTGGGAGAATCTTAGATGGGCCCAAGGGAGGCCAGTTAATCAGATCCTCACCATATGTCCCAGAGTCATGGGGAAAAGGGGGCAAGACAACTCATGTAATCAAAATTAATTTCACAGCATACATTTAATCACTACCCAAACTGCCACTGAAATAGTCTTTTTGTGGCCAAACACTGGAAAGGAAACGAACACTGAGGGACCACCTTCCCTATAGATAGATGCATTGCTCTCTCAAGACAGGCAATGGAGGTGACTTCTCATCTCAAAATCTACACTTCTCTCTCACCTTCCCTCTCCTTCCCAGAACTCTCCTTCAACCATCAACTGCCCTATACCCATGGCATCTCAGAGTTCTCACTGAAATATCTAGTGTTGTGCAGTCTGGGATTGGTACTCCTCACAAGACTTGGCTTCAGTAGAATGAATGGATAAATGAATGAATAAGCAAATGCAGAAATGAATGAATGAATTTCCCATGTTTTAGCTGTCAGCTGACAGCTTCTCATCCCCTTAGCTTAAATATGACCCCCTTTGCTACTCCATGTAGCCACACCAAAGAATCTTTTGGAACCATCTTTGTTTATGGTTCCTGTTTGAAAACTTTCAAACTTTAAATGAAAATGAATCCCTCTGCAAGGCAGGATTATAGTTAAAGTATAGAAATCAATTCTTTATTAGATTGAGAGAATTATGCATTGCTCAGTTGATATTCAGCTCTATTTAGTCCTTTTTTTAAGGGCCTATCTTTCCACTGAAGCTTATTGATTTATTGTCCACTATATTAAATATAGAGAGGGGACAATATGGAAAACAGAAAACATGTTTAAATAGCTTCCAAAGCCATTTTAACACAGGGAGGGAATGTTGGGCCTAGGTTGCTACAACCTAAGAAAGGGAAAATAGTGTAAGTAGCTGGCAGTGTGACTACTGCTCCACTAGCAGGTATATTGTGGAAGGGACAGCCATTTGAAACCATAGAATTTCTTCTCTCCCCATTGTGTGACCATTGTGACAATGATGGTCAATTTTAGGCAACCTGTTTTGGTCACAGTCAATAGCTGTCAAGGACATCAGAAATTACATAAGATAGGGAGGCAATGTTGAAATGTGATTTTGGAAAGGGGAATATTTTTTAGAGACTGAGGGATCAATTTATGGTTTTACACTTTGGGCAGTAAATGTATAGAATATTGTTTTATTGACAATACTGTAAATTTCTCTATCTCCAACTCTGGCTTTTTCCTCAATTTTGAGTTTTGCATCTCCATTTCCTTATAAACCATTTCTCCATGTTAGCTTCTTCACTGTCACTTAAAACTCTACATGTTCACAGTATAACTTATCAGAACATTATAGCCAATCTTCCCAACTTTTATTTCTCTGTTACACAATTTCAGAATTTGAAAAGAACTCAAAGACCATCTGATCTAACCTCTGGTTTACCAATAATTCCTATTTCAGCAATCCCAACTCTATCAAGCTCTACTGGATCCTTCTAGAAAGGGATAAATAAAAAGAAATACTACCTCTTAAGAAAGATCATTGCATTTTGGACAGTGAAGACAGGATTAACTCTCCCCTTTTCTATTTTTAAGTTAATCAAAAACTTAGGTACCCCTACTTATTGCCTTACCAGTCACTAAGTATGAGAGTTCACAAGTCACTTGCCAGAGTGAGTGACAACTCCAGAGGTCACTGACCACCCCCTGGGCCGAGCTAGGCAAATTGAAAGACTGTGATTATTTCTGGTAAAGTGGGGAAGGGACAGGAAGTGACATGGAAAAAAGAATATAAAAAATCCTGAACTTCCTTATTACATCCAACTCTTAAACTATCAATTCAAACTATTTTGCTGCCTCAGCTAAATTAATAGTAGCAGTGTCCAGAATGAGGGGATGATTGTTCCACAATTTTATTCAGCCACCCTCTTGTTGAATAAGAATGGAGACAAAGTTTTTTTGTTGTTGTTGTTTATCTGTAAACAAGACTATAAAATAGTGAGGTAGAAAAAGAGGTGGACTCTGTGCAGTCATTCTAAAGGTCTTGTGACTTCTGGTGCCCAGAAGACCATCTATCCCCACTTACCTGACTTTTCTTTGGAGTCTGGAAAACCCACCTCTTGCCCAGAATAAGGTTGGAATACTTCAATCAGAGGAGCTTTGGAAAGAAGCATAAGGAGAACATGTCAGAAGGTTTGCTTCACCCTGGTTCAGGGTTCTCAGCAGGGAAGACCACGTGGTTGGCCACATGTGGCTGGTGTCTTCTTTTTCTCTGGCCCATTTTTTATTATTTAATAAAGAATTACAGATTAAAATACCATCTCCAGAGAATTTTAATCTTAATGTTAAATATAATATTTTATTCATCTCAGCATTCTAATTTGTTGATATATTTTTGGAAACTGATCTCTAATCAACTTATGTTATTTGTTCTCCCTTGAATCAACTGTAATATTCATAATAATGTTACCTCTGCATTTACTTATCATTGATAAAAATTTTGAAAAATGGTGGACTGAGGGAAAATCAGCAAAGAATTTCATTGAAGACAACTCTATGACATTCATACATTAATGACCACTGTGAGTTACATCATCAATCTGTCCTCAATTTGTATAACTTTTTAAATACACATTATATATTTGTATAACCATTTTCTAGTCTGTATCTATCTATCTTTTTCCAGGAGAATGTTAAGACTTTTGTCAAAAAATTTTACTGAAATCTCATTTATGCTTAATAGTTAGCATTTATATAGAACCTACTATATCCCAAGCATTGTGCTATTATTATAGAAGCAGATGCTATTATTATCTGTGTTTTACTGTTTAGGAACCTGAGCCAACAATAAATAAATTGCCCAAGATCACACAGTTAAGTGTCTGAGGTTGAATTCAAATTTGTAACTTCCTGACTCAAAGTCTAGTGCACTCTCTACTTTGCTACCTAGTTTTCTTTATCTAAAGAACTAAAGTATTTAATTGACCATACTAGATTTTGTTTGTTTGTTCATTTTGTTTTCTTTTACCTTTTTTTTCTCTCTTTCTTTTCTTTGGTCCAACCCTGTGGTTTTCATTAATGTAAGGAATTTATAATTAGGAAACTTCTTCTATCAATGTAGTTCAATAATTATTTTGAAAAGTGGATTCTTTGAGAGTTATCTGTACTGAGAGGTTAAGTAATTTGCCTAGTGTTATAAAGCCATAATAAGAAGCTGGACTTTAACCTTAGTCTTACACATTTCTGGGCTGGCTCTTTGTCCATTATGTCACACTGGTTATGCTGTTAAAATAAAAAATAAATGAAATGAAACTGTTTTTCAGCATTTGGTTACTTAGAAGTCATTGCCATTGTTGGTTGGCCTTTATTTTTGATGATCAATAACATCACAATGAGTTTTGCTCATGAATTTGATTTAAGTGAGAGAGTTGCAAAAAGTCATCAACCTCACTCTCTCTTCCAAGGTCATCAAAATCCAGTGGCAAGACTAATGTCTGGGCTAATGACAATAGCCCAGGATACAATAGATGTCCTCAGCATCTTAAATGTCTTATCAAGTTCCACAAAACTTGTTTCTGCTCCCAACATGGCAGTTGGAAGAGATTGTTCTAGTTTGTCTAGTCTGCCTGGAGTAGCCTTCCCTTAAGTGAGGTAAATATTACCAACAGATTTAAAATCATCAGCTATCCTAAACCTCTTTTAGCCCATTGCTGAGATGTTTATTTAAACAGGTGTGGCCATCCACCTATTACAGCTTCTTGGAGCCACAGGTGAGATTTGGATAATGAGTAGATGCTAAAAGTGAGAGCAACCTTCAGATTAGAACATTCCGTACATACTGTTCATTAGCAACCATTATTTCTTTTTCTAATTGCTCCCAAATTAATCATTTAATGATGATTCATTGAACCACTATAGTAGAAACATGTTCTAAATCACCATTTCCCATGTAAGGGAAAATTCTTGTCATGTTAATTTTTCTTTCTTTCACTATATTGAAAGTATCATAATACTATATTTATTTTTCTTTTGTAATTTCCATCTATTTCTTTCTTTTCATTACTATTATTATCAGACTTGTGGAAGGTTGTATCATTTCATTGCCTGATCTGCTGATTGATTATCACCTGCTAATTGATCTTCTTTTGCCTCCATCCTTCCAGGCTAGATACTTATTCTTTATTTTGATACCAAACTATATCATACTTCAAGGATCTATGATTTTGTGTTTACTCTTGCATTTGATATAGATGAAAAATATTTACCTTTTATATAATAACACTTTGTTTTGTAAAATACTTTATAAATATTATGTCATCTGATTTACACTTGGGAAATAAGTATTGCTATTATTTTTCTTTTAAAGATGAGGAAACTGAGGCAGAGAAGAGTTTAAGTGAATTGCCCAAAGTCACTCAGCAAGTATATGTCTGTGATCAGATTTTAACACAGATCTCCCAGCTTCAAAGCCCAGGATTATCAACTGTATCTGGCTAAATTGATGTCTGTATGAAATTGTTGTGAAAGAAAAATAAAACCTCACATGAGAATAAACTTTCTGGCCATACAGTATTCTTTTGTTTCCTAATTAAGCTCACACACACACATGTTACTATGTAAATGTATGTGTGTATGTATACGTACAGATATTTACACATATGTACATATATTTTACATATACTCTCTCAATTTATAATATGTATGCATTATTTACCTCCAGTAGAATCTAAAGTGTGTGAGGACAGGGACTATGTATTCGCCTTTTTTATCCCAACATCTACTAAATTGCTCTGTATATAATAGACAATTAATAAATTCATGTCAAATGCTAAGTAATGGAACAAATAAACGAACAAATAATTATGGTTGGCCTTTACGCAAATTTGGGGCAACCAGATCAGTCAGTGGACATAGAACTGGACTGAAGTCAGGGAAGACCTCAGTTCAAATTTAGTCCTAGATACTTACTAGCTCTGTGACCCTACAAGTCACTTACCTTGGTTCACCTCATTTCCTTCACCTGCAAAATGATCCAGACAAGGAAATGGCAAAATCACTCCAGGATCTTTGCCAAAATAATCCCAGATGGTGTCATGAAGAGTCAGATATCACTGAAATGACTGAATAACAACAAATATGCACAAATTCTATTAAGTAAGGCTTAAAGTTTTATTTAAACAATAACAATATAAACACCAATGATATATAATCTGTGTAATGTACTAGAAACATACTTTCTTTGGATTTAGGCAAATAAAGATAAAATCTTGATTATGGAAAAGAAAAATACTGAAATTGCATGTTGGAGCAACAGAGCTTGACATTTTCTGGGTGTAATGAATTTACTTACTTTTTTTTTTTTAATAAAATGCCAGAAGCACAGTATCCATCATCAGGTTTCCTTTAACCAGATTGATTTAGGGTGTTGACTACTATCATCCTCATCAAATGTGTTCATTAGTTTTTAAATCATCCTAACATATATGGTCATTTTCTAGTGCAGCAGGATTTAAAGCTTGACTGTTACATTACAAATCAAATGTATTAAGTATATCCAAACTCAGTTTTAGAGCTTTCATTCAAGTTCCTTGATTGTTCTAGATTAAAATGAGAGGGGGGAAAATCACATCCTAACAGTTTAAAAAAAATGTCAATTTTTACCATTTCTCAAAAGATACAAAGCTCAGTTCAGTTTTGACCAGTTTAAAAGTCTGAAATTGAAAATGTTGTTTTCAAATGCACAAGTACTACCATGGCCTAATAGGACCATAGATGGAATAATGCTCAGCTCTTAGCACTACATTTCAGGAAGAATGTAAACAAATTTGAATATATTCAGATGAGTCAATATAATGGTAAGGAGAGAGAAAATGTGTTATATAGGGACTAGTGAAAGAACTAGTTATTTACTTGGAATAAGAGGAAACGGGCACAAGTGGGTTATTAGTTAAAGGGCTGCCATAGATCAGACTAGCTTTGCTTTCCTCTATCAGGCAGAAATGGTGGGAGTGATACAGAAATTAGATGTCATTCTAATAATTTGAGAAATATACAAATGGAATCTTTTACTTCAAAAAGTTTCCCTTCACTGGTGATCTTTAGGTAGAAACTGGATAGTTGCTTATTAGACTCCCTGTAGGTGTGAGTCTTCTTCGGACTGAATTTGGGATTAATTATTCTCAAAGCCTTTTCCTATTCTGAGATTCTTTAATGACATCATTACCCAAATATCCACTGTCATACTTGGTGTTCTCCAGTGATGGAGAGATTTGAGTAAAGACCAAAAGGAATATATATGAAAATTATTGACATATAATTTATTGACTCCATTGAAGAGGGACATTTTTCTGCATCAGAATTATTTTGATTATGAAGTGAAGGGAACAGTTAAAATTTCTTTGTTTGAATTACATAGTTAAGCCTTTGATGAGTATTAAAGAAAGAGGTAAAGATAGATCTATAGTTAGTTATGACAAAACAGAATCAAAGATTCTCAAAGCTGGGATCTAATTTATTTAAAATTTATTTGCTCAAAAGTTGTTTGCATGTTGTGTCCCTCCCATTAAACTGTGACCTACCTTGGAACAGAAATTTCTTTTCTTTCATTCTTCCTCTCTTTTTTCTTCTTTTCTTCCTTCCTTCCTTCCTTCTTTCTTTCCTTCCTTCCTTCTTTCTTCTCTTTTCCACTTCTTTGTATCCCTAGAATTTAGCATATCTGTCACATAACAGATGTTTAATAAAATTTAGGTAAATAATTGACTGACTCTATGAAACTTCAGAAATCACTTAATCTAAACTATACCACTTTCATTCCTAGCATGGGATCATCTAATCTCTCTGTGGAGTCTTCCACTGATAATGAAACCATTACCTAGCATTATAGTCAATTTAACTTTTGAGAAATTCTATGAGTGGAAGAGCTTAGTGAATTAGAAGAAAGTTCCTAATTGACTAAGGGTGAGATTGAAATTGGAAGAAGGAACCAATGATCTTTATCCAGTGAAAACAGGTAAGTACAGTTGGAACAGAGTTGCCTTATTTACACACAATAGCGATCAGTTTTCCCCAAAAGGCATCAAAGCTATACTTGGGACATAATAGATCTCTTCCTACTCAGCTGGTCCATCAGGTCCCACATCTAATGACTTGGGCCTGGAGGAATGCCATTTTGCCTCCTTGACAAAATTGAAAGTCATAAACAGTTGGACTTTGGTAACTACTAACTTAATAACAAGGAAAACACTAGGGAATGGTAGCCTTGGAAAGTCCTTCAAATGGTTTAAGTTCTAGGCAACTCAGTTAGCATATGAGATAACCTTGTGAGGGCAGCGAAGATCTTCATTCATGCTACTTACTAAGCAGTATCCATAGAACCAGCTAAGATTTCTGGGGTGTGGAGAGGCACAGGACTGGACCAAAAAAGGCTCTCTCCTTTGGGGTCAAGTTCAATGTAGAAATTTTGTTAATGACTCCGAAGATATACTGTTGTACCTATCAGAGACATCATATATTAAATAACCAGGTTGGAGTCATAAGGAAAACAGCAGAGATTGGGGAGTAGGTTTACTGAAATACAGATGTTAAGGCAGTGACACTATGTTGTTCTGGGCATAGGACCACATCTCCTAAAGGCCTCTATTCCTGACCACTTGGACTCTTTCTGCCATTTTAAGTCCTGCCTAACTTAAGTGATCCTCAGTCTTTTCTTAACTAGTAAAATACTTTTTCTTCAATCACAGTGAAAGAGATTCAACCCTTCTAATTAACATTTTAATCATTTTGCACTGACTCTCTTGGGAGCCTAGACACCTGGATTCCATATCTTTGTTAAGACAGTGTCACCTTGGGAAGGTTTTCTGCTTCAATGGTTTCTAAAATACTATATCAAGAAAATCTTAAATGATAAGAACATATTGTTTTTGTACATAATTCCAATGGATACTCTCTAATCCTTCTTTATCTCTTCAGAAGAGCATAATTACTCTGGCTTCAATGCCATAGACCCCTTAGATTTCTCCATAAACACTGGACAGGTAAGTTCCACTTCAAATGACAGAATTTCTTCCCATTAGAATGGTTCAAACAATTCTTTCTCAAAGTATGAAAAGAACAAAGGTTGTATTATTGGTGGGCATCTTGCTTTCCAAGAGCATGGAAATTTCTAATGGAAATTCCCCATGTAACTATAGTTGGTTTGCCCTTATATAGAAAAGGTTTCCAAGTTAATTATTAATCCCTGTACTAGGATAAGAAAAAATCTTTATTTAGTTGATGCAGAAGAATGGGGCATTTCCTCCATAGAGTACTCTCTGTGGGAAAAGATTTTGTATCATTTGTGACTTGAGCCAGAGAATATTGAGTGGCTAGTAGTATTGTGGTTACCAACTAGGTTACCAACTGACAGCTGGGCAGTTTGAATGAGAGATGTTTATGTACTGTAAGGGATAAAAAGGGGTTTTGGTTGGGTGACTATTAAAAGGTTTGGTCACCAGAGAATTGAATAATTATCAATCCCCAATTAAAGAATAACCTCAAGTCAAAATGACCTTCATGGAAGTTTATTTACAAATGAGAAGAGGAAGATAAAATGAGAAAATCAGAGAGAGGATAGGATAGGATAAGTAATCTAACACACTAAGTAATTTGCTCCAGCCTCCTTGTTTAACCCAGGCAGATCTAATTAATCCTCAGTCAGAGGAGGCTCAGCCTTGAACCCAGGGCCAGAGGGCAGGAGGGCCAAAGCTTCAGTCACAGTCTCTTTTGAAAGAGCAGTTTATTTACAGAAGTTGGGGAAGATTTAGTCTTTACACTTGCCACGTGTAATTCCAAGGGAGAGACTAACAGCAGTCTCACTCAGCACAAGGTCTCAGCCAGTTGGTCAGAGCTCCTCCAGATCCTAGTCCCCCTATCACCAGAAGAAAGATGTAGCCAAGAGCCAAAAGGAGGTGGCCAGGAAGTGCTTTCAATTTATCAGGGTCATTTCTTTTGTCATGTTCTGTGCCTCCCTTACAGTTTACATGTCCAATCACAATAGACGCTTTTCTTAGGACTGCCCCAAGGGTAGTCAGTCAATTCTGATTCATCACCCATTTTCTCACACATGGGTCACAGACCTCCCTACCTGAGAGTTAATTGGAGTTGTTTATACTCTTGGTGATTGGATTTGAGAATGGGCAAGGTAGATTTAATCTTATTATCACAGTACTCTTAGTCACTTTGTTATATCTGACCCTGAGGAACAATGAAGAATTAACTATACCATGAATATCATCATCTTTTCTGTGACTCAGATGTCTCTGGTTCTAATTCTCATTACTACCACCTTATATCAGAAAACAAGTATACTACTATCATAACTGTGTCATTATCTGTACTGTGTCTCTATATTCCCATTTTTGTTCTTGCTCAATATTTCCAACTTGTATAAGGAGGCTTATCATTAAGTACTTGCCATTAACTGAAAAGATGTGACATCATCCACTATGAAGAAAAGGTTATTGAGATCTGGAGACTGGGTCTTCTGAAAAAAGAAACATAAAAACTTATGATGTCTCTCTGTTTTTCTCCTCCTCCTTCCTTTTCTCCACCTTTGTCCTTCTCCCTTCTACTCTTTTCCTTCTTTTCCCTCCCTCTCTGCCTCTCTCTTCCCTTCTCTACTTCTCCCCCTCTCTCTCCTTCCTTACTCTGTCCTCTTTCCTCCCATTCTCTCCCCCTTTCCTCATCTTCCTCTCCTTTTCCCTTCCTACCCTCCTTCTTTCTTTACATCTCTTCCTCTCCCTCCCATTCCCTTACTTCTTCCTATCTCTTTCCCTTTCTCCTTTCTCTTTGAAGACTCAATTTCCCCCCACCTTCTTTTCATTTCCCCTTTGTATTGGCCATGTCAAGAGTATTATCCAGTAAGAACCTTAAAAGAATGACAATAAATATTCCTCTGCATGATACTCCCTAACATGCTCCATGGGGATGTTCCATTTTGCTGTAGTAGAGATTAGTTTTTCCTAAAAAGCAGCAAAACTATCCAGGTAACTTGATTAACCAGTACATCATTTTTTTTTTAATTTTAAACCCTTAACTTCTGTGTATTGACTTATAGGTGGAAGATTGGTAAGGGTAGGCAATGGGGGTCAAGTGACTTGCCCAGGGTCACACAGCTGGGAAGTGTCTGCGGCCAGATTTCCAGTACATCCTTTTAACCAAATTCTGGGTTATATTTAGTCTATGTAGTTTCCTGGAATAAAAAAATGCCTACCCATTGAGTCTGGGTACCTCTAACTTGATGGATTTCAGAAGACTATATCCATCTGTCCTGCCTTGCTAATTTAGATGAGTTTTCATATGGAGAAGAAGGAAGGTATGCTGGTATAGAGAGTATAAGTGCCATTGTAGACTTACTGGTTTCCCTTGAAGTGTTTGAGGAAAATAAGCTTCCTTTTCTTAACTGTTCATTGATTAGCAAGTACTTCATTTTGTCCCAAGAGTTCAGATATTAGACTCACCTATAGCAGCAGCTTACTGAAGTTCAATTTCAGTTTTATTGGACTCTTAAAGAGAATTTGACACTTCTTTGTGGAGGGAGAAGAGGACAGAGCATAGTTACTCCATAGCTGGTCTATGGAGAATCAAAATATTTAATACGATTACCAAAACATAAATAATAATATTTCTTATCAAATAAATATTTGTTAAGTGTTTAGTAGATTGGAGACATTATGCTAATTTCTAGGTATGAAAATGAGTGAAGGCTTTTTAGTCGCTGACTATTCTAGAATCACTGTTGCCTCTTGCACTGAAGGATGTAAGGGTATCCTGAGAGGTTGGAGTGTATTTTATTTCATGCAATCAGCTCCAGCCTCTGTCTAGGTAATTCCTCTCCATCTCTAGACCTATGGCTAGTCACTAATGAGTAACACAAACAATTGTATTTAGTTTAATTAATAAATTATATATTTTTAAAAAATCCTTACTTTCCATCTTAGAATCAATTCTATGAATTGGTTCCCAGGCAGAAGAGCAATAAAGGCTTTTCAGTGGGGGTTAAGTGACTTGCCCAGGTCCCACAGCTAGGAAATATATGAGACCAGATTTGAACTTAGTCTCCTTATAGCACCTTAGTCTTTGCAAGGTCCTGACTTGTTCAGTAGTTTGTAAAAACTCTTGCACAAGCTTCCCTTGACTGAACATGATGAAAAAAACTGGTGCTGTGGGAAGCTGTCAGTATATCAATGAGAATTATGTCCAATGTATCCTTTAAAAGTCCTGGGAAGGATTTCAAATCGAGTGATCCAGCAGCAAAAATGGAGCTGAAAATTGATGTATTCTTTCTATGAAAGAAAGTTCCTCACCTATCGGACAATAGAGCAAAAGTTGAAAAGAAACTTAATGTCTATCTAGTCCAACCCTCTCATTTTACAAATAAAGAGACTGAGGTCTAGAGAAGTGAAGTGACTTTCTCAACATAAAATGGATAGTAAATGACAGATCGAGGATTTGAACCTATCCTGTTGCTTCAAATCCTCCACTAGAAGTACTGAACTAGTTTTCTGAATCTGATCTGAGCTTCTTTCACCTGTCATGATTATCTAGTTTTTATTCCACTCCTTATCCTATACCCTCTCAATGCTGATCTGATGTGGATTGGGGTCAGCAAAAAGAAACAAGAAAGTGAATAAGAATTTGCATTTCCATCACTGTCCATTTTTTTAATAATGAAAATTAATCTATTTTGTGCTTGGCATCCTGTTTTCTCTTATGAAGTCTAAACTACTAAGTTTTTCTCTGAAACAGTACTCTAAATTTCATAAGGGTAAAGATATTATGGCTTATATCATTGTCTTATTTTTCTTTATTAAGATGTGTTTGCTGGTACTCATGTAGAAGGGAAAAAAGAAAAAAAAATAAGATTGTTAGACTGGTTTTATATTTTAAAACTTTTTTTTAATGATGTTAGAAGCCAATGGAGATAAAAAGAAGATACTATGGAAAGTCTGGTAAAGTTAACCTCCAGGACGTTGAATGAATCATAAAGTCAAAGTAAATCATAAATGTCTAATGAATATGTTCTTGCCACAAAATGTACAAATTATTAATTTAAATCTGTTTTCTAAAGAAAATAATTTCAAAGAGTAGTTGAGAGAGCCATTTTATAATAAGGTCAAAGAAAGGATATTGCATGACGTTGCTAAAGCATATATTCTTCCTCATTCATACTATGCAATATGTGATATTTAATATTTTTAATTTAATTTTTCCAATTATATATAAATATTCTATGCCTTTTTTTAATTTTGAGTTCTCAATTCTCTCCCTACCTCCTTCTCCACCCCCTTCCTCCAGAAAGCAAGCAATTTGTTATAGGTTTGTTGTTGTTTAATCATTTCAGTCACATCTGACTCTTTGACCCATTTTTATGGTTTTCTTAGAAATATACCAGAGGCCAACATGGTGGAATAAGGAATACTGGGAGCCTGCTGACCACCCTCCAAACAAACAAAGAAGAATAAAATACCTCAAAACAAATACCATAGGGGGAGAAACAACAAAAGAAGAGATGAAGCAGTGCTCTAACCCAGAACAATAAGGAAAGAAAGCAGGGAGCACTCATCTAGCTGGCATTTGAGGAGAGAGAACTGAATAAGCCTCTTCAGAACTCAGATGTGATACAGAGCAATCAGTGTATGAAAGGACACAGCCAGGTAGAATAGACAACAGAAGGAAGAAAGTGGCCATGCACAGTCCAGCCATGATACACATTATGGGTAGTAATGAGAGGAACTTGGGATTTGTCAGAATCCAACTCAAACCAGTTTGAATAGCATCTAAAATGAAGACCTTCAAACCACCATATGGCAAGCCAACCAGGCCATCTCTGCAAAGAACTAAATCTGGGATCAAAAGAGTTAAACTAACTCTGGGCTCAGTATGAATTGAGAACATACTCTGGCACCCCAGGAATGGAGTTAAGCTGCAGTTTGTAGACAAAATCAAGGGGGGAAAATCATCTTAAAGTGAGTAAAGACAGAGAAAAGACTTGACTCTGGAAAAAATATTCCAGCAAGAGAGATGACCAAAATACAAGCTTGAAAGAAAACAACACAAAAAATAAAAATGTGAAGCCTTAAAAAAATATGAAAGAATGTCAAGCTCAAAATGAACTTCTAAAAGAGGTCCCAAAAAAAAGGTTAAAAAAATAAGGGACTTAGAAGAATAATTAGAAAATAAAGTTTTAGAAAAGATCGATAGCGTAGAAAAGAATACTATTGAAAATAGTTCCCTAAAAAAGGAAATACAATGTTTCAAACAATAAAATAACTTCCTAAGAAAAAAATGCAAAACCTGAAAAAGAAAATAGCATCTTAAAAATTAGAATTGAATAAATGGAAACTAATGATCTCATAAAACAGCAAGAAATAATAAAACAGATTCCAAAGAATAAGAAAATAGAAGGATTTTGAAATTTCTCAATGGAGGGGGGGGGGGACTGACCTGGAAAATAAATACAGGAGAGATAATCTAAGAAACAATGGATTATCTGAAACCAGAATCAGAAAACGAATTTAGACAATTTTCAAGAAATAATTAGGGGAAATTGTCCCAATGCTTTTGAACAAGATAGGAAAATAGATATTGAAAGAATTCACTGATCACCTCTTGAAAGGAAACTCAAATTTAAAAATCCCATGACTATTATAGCCAAATTCCCAAGCTAAAGAGAAACAGCTAGAAAAAAAATTTGAAATAATTGTGGAATCCACAGACAGGATTACACAGGACCTGACAGCTTCTAAATTTAAGGAACAGAAGGTATGGAATATGATATTCTCCAAAGAATAAAACCAAAAATCACCTAACTCGTGAAACTAAGCACAATATGAAATAGAAGACCTCCAGGCATTCCTAATGAAATGACCAGAGTTAAAAAGAAAATATGAGTAAATTTGACACTTAAGAGGAGCATATAAAGGTAAATAAAACAAACTGAAGAGAATTAGTGGAATTAAATAAATCATATCCTTGCATGGGAAAGTGACTTGAGGTTTTTTATAACACAAGAGATACCTAAAGCACTTAATATACTTGGAGAAACAATGAGGTTTAACTGATTATATTACTAATAAGGTAAAAAATTTAACGTTTAAGATTTCTATAATAAAGTACCTGAGATGCCTTAAGTACAAAGGATACACAGAAGATATTTAAGAACTTTACCACTTTTAGGGTATGAATATGAGTAAATAGAATATGAGTATATATGGATTGAGATCCTGGAATAAGTTGACTATGATAGGATAATATCCAGAAAAAAATATATGAATAAGAAAGAGAAAAACATTGACAAGAGAAAAAAAATCAGATATTGCAGTGGTTTGGCATTTCCTTCTCCAGATTGTTTTTTAGATGGAGAAACTGAAGCAAAAAGGGTTAAGTGGCTTGCTTAGAGTCTCATACCTAGTAAGTACCTGAGGCTAGATTTGAACTCAGGCAGATGAGTCTCCCTGATTCCAAGACTAGTACTTTATCTACTATACTAGGTTGTTGCCTTGATATAGGTTATACACTTTATAAAATTTGTAATCACTAATCAGTTGTATTATTCTGTATGTTCTACTATCTTTAGGTTAAAAAATAATAACTTGCTGGAAAGAAGGAATTATTAAATGAAAAATTAGAAAAAAATAAAATTTGCTTTTATTTAAATAGTATATTCAAAACATATGTTTTTTGAATAGTAGTGATAGATTTGATGCAGAGAGCTTTAAGGTTTGCAAAGAATTTTTCCATGTACTACCTACTTCACAACAGCCCTGTCATGTATGTATCTTTATGCTCCTCTTTTTATTTCACAGTAACCTCTTACTAGCTTCTGTATTGCTTTAGTTAAGAAATGTAAATATGAGACTCAGTGAAAGAAGAGATGACCTGTTGTGATGTGTTGTCAGTATCTTTTCTTGAAAGAATTCCCTAAGGAAAATCATTCCTGGTATATGTATTACTGCAGTTTTCCAATTTAGGGTTTTTGTTTTTGTTTTCATTTTATTTTTCTGTTGCTAACTTGGAAAAACACAGAACTATTAAATAGTCAGAAAAAAACAAGTCTTTAATTAGGAAAGGGATAGTGCACAATATTTAGACTTCCAAACAGTCACACACCCAAAACCACACAGAGCCAAAGGCTCTGGCTACTACCCGTACTATATCCATGTTAGTAACACTGAGCTAGATGACAGCTCCAAAGCACCATGAAAACTGGGGAACTTATATACCTTTTGGGGAACTGAGGACAGGAAGAGTATAGATGGTTGGCTTTACAATGGCTACAAAAATAAGTAGTTCTAGACAAGGAGAAAATGATGCTTTACAATGGACACAAAAGGGAAAGAACCAGCCAAAGGCTGGGCTACCTGAGATAGGGCTTTGATACAATAGGAGAACCTACTAGGACAAAAAGGGTATTTAACATCTGATTGAGTCTGCAAGCTCCACCTGAAGTACTTTAAGATCTATTGTTAGTCTGAAACTCTGAGTCTGGGATTTCCCTCAAGGAGAAATTCTTATGTGACAAGGTCAAATTTGGGAGTCACTTAGATTCCATGTTGACACCACCTACTATACATTTCTAGTATCACAGTACTTTCTCTCACCTTCCATATCTTATGTGACAAAGCCAGGTTATCTCATTCAGTCCTAAAATAATAAATACCCCACCAAAATATCTTTATTGTATTTATGCTACTAACAGAATTGATAAGGATTTTTTCTTCATTCTCTCTCTAGTGTCCATCCCTTACATATGATGAAAGCTTCCCCTTAATCTGAATGGTCTAAATTAATGTAGGAAAATCAAAGTCAGAAAAAAAAGGAAAATGTTTAATATGATATATATTTTATTCTTCCAAATTTTCATCAGAACTTTGGTAGGTCTCCTGATATATCTGCAAAAGAACATAGTAAATAGTAACAGGATTTGACCCTCAGAAATTTTGAGTATATATCATTTCCCTTAGTTATTGATTTAGAATTGATGGGATCATTTTTAGACTAATTTCAGCACTATTTTTGGTTTACTTATCCCTTTCTTTTTTTTTAATTTTTATTTTTAGAAGATTTTTCCATAGTGTTGCATTAGCATCCATGTAAAATGACAGGGGTGGGTTTCACTGAAGTCTCCCTAATCCTTGGTCTTGGAGAGATACACACACACAAGGAGGCTTGACTGAATGGGAGCGGCTGGATCTTGTGGAAGTGCTCCTTCACCTACCACCTACCACTAAGCAGTTGAAGTCAGTAAACAGTTTTGTAATCATGGACAATCTGGCTTGGTAACTTCTGGGCTCAGATGGTAAGTGGGGAAGGCTAAACTCCTTATGATGAAGCTCACAGGCATAGAAGTTAGGATTAACTTCAGGCCTACTAGTAAGAAGGAACTTGGCTAATAGAGGATGCGAGTATTATCTGTATCCAGACACTGTTCCTAGATGATAAGAGTTTAATGATATCTGGGAATGGGGAAAGGGAAATGACTTGGGATTGATAGGTAAGGAGAAAGCTACCTAATACAGTTATGTCAAATAAACAGCCCCTCTCCCCAAAGGGGGAAAGTATCTTAAATGGCTGATCTCCTCTCTAAGCCTCTAAATATTCTTCCTATAAACCTAGATAGCTAAACTAAGGTAGACTGTGGTATTGTTTGAAGGATTAACAAAAGTAAAACACCTTTGGCTATCAGAGACATCTCAGAGCCACACAGTTTGCCCCTCTGCTCAGATCCAAGAGCAGAGGCAGCACCCAGATCAGGATCAGAACCGAGGACCCAAGATCCAAGACCCAAGACCCAGCAAGCAGGATGACCTGCCTTTTTATACGAGTACTCTAACTGCCTTTAACTGCCCCCTCTCTTAGAGTTCTGGGGGGCACTATGGAATTCTGTGATGTAGACTGAACCTCTCTCTGCAGTTTGAAACTCCTCTCAGCAATATGGATCTCACAATGGTTACATGATTCATGTTCTTACTCTTCCCTCCACCCACCCCACTCATCAACCCCCATAGCCTCTGTGCATTTCCACTGGTTTTTACATGTGTCATTGAACAAGACCTATTTCCATATTGTTGATAGTTGCACTGGGGTAGTTGTTTAAAGTCTACATCCCAAATCATATCCTCAACAACCCATTTGTTCAAGCAGTTGTTTTTCTTGTTTCTACTGCTAGTTTTTCCTCTGAATGTGGATAGCATTCTTTTTCCTAGGACCCTCAGAATTATCCCAGATCATTGCATTGCTGCTAGTAGAGGAGTCCATTATATTTGATTTTACCACAGTGTATTGTTCTCTGTGAACAATGTTTTCCTGGTTCTTCTCCTTTCACTCTGCATCAATTCCTGGAGGTCATTCCAGTTCACATGAATTCCTCCAGTTTATTATTCCTTTGACCACAGTAGCATTCCATCACCAACAGATACCACAATTTGTTCAACCATTCCCCAATTGAAGAGTATACCCTCAGTTTCCAGTTTCTTTCTACTAAAAAGAGCACAACTATAAATATTTTTATACATGTCTTTATACTTATGATCTCTTTGGGGTATAAACTCAGCAGTGATATGGCTAGATCAAAGGACAGACAGTCTTTTAAAGCCTTTTGAGCATAGTTCCAAATTGCCATCCAGAATGGTTGGATCAATTACCTCCAATAGCAATGTATCAATGTCCCAATTTTGCCACATACCCCTTAAAATTCACAGCTTTCCTTTTCTGTCATGTTAACCAATCTGCTAGGTGTGACATGGTACCTCACAGTTGTTTTGATTTGCATTTCTTTAATTATAAGAGATTTAGAATACTTTTTCATGTGCTTATTGATAGTTTTGATTTCTTTATCTGAAAATTGTATATTCATGTCCCTTGTCCATTTTATCAATTAGGGAATGGCTTGATTTTTTTGTACAATGGATTTAGCTTCTTTTATATTTGAGTAATTAGACCTATGTCAGAGTTTTTTGTTATAAAGATTTTTTTACCAATTTGTTGATTCCCTTCTAATTTTGATTGCATTAGTTTTGTTCGTACAAAACATTTTTAATTTAATGTAATCAAAATTATTGATCGTTCATTTAGTAGTTTTTCCTAACTCTTGCTTTGTTTTAAAAACTTTCCTTTTCCAGAGATATGACAAGTATACTATTCTGTTTTCACCTAATTTTCTTATAGTTTCCTTTTTTATATCCAAGTCATTCACCCATTCTGAATTTATCTTGATGTAGGATGTGAGATGTTGATCAAAACCTAATCTCTCCCATATTGTTTTTTTTTCCAATTTTCCCAACAGTTTTTGTCAAATAGTGGATTTTTGTCCCAAAAGCTGGGCTCTTTGGGTTTATCATAGACTGTCTTGCTGACATAACTTACCCCAAGTCTATGCTACTGATCCTCCCTTCTGTCTCTTAGTCAGTACCATATTGTTTTGATGACTGCTGCTTTATAATATAGTTTAATATCTGGTACTGCTAAGCCACCTTCCTTCACATGTTTTTTCATTATTTCCCTAGATATTCTTGATCTTTTGTTCTTCCAAATGAACTTTGTTATAGATTTTTCTAATTTAGTAAAAAAGTTTTTCGGTAGGTTGATAGGTTTGGCACTAAATAGGTAAATTAATTTGAGTAGAATGGTCATTTTTATCATGTTAGCTCATCCTACCCATGAGCCATCAATGTTTTTCCAATTGTTTAGATCTAGTTTTAACTGTTTGGAAAGTGTTTTGTAGTTGTGTTCGTATAATTCCTGTGTTTGTTTTGGTAGATATATTCCTAAGTACTTTATATTATCTAGGGTGATTTTAAATGATGTTTCTCTTTCTACCTCTTGCTGCTGTGATGTGTTGGAAATATAAAGAAATGCTTATATTCCTGGTATAAATCCAACCTGATAATAATGAATAACTCTCTTTCTCACTTGCTGGAGTCTTTTTGCAGGAAGGGAGGGAGGAGAAAGGGAAGCATAATAAGGGAGGGGACTAGGGGGACTGATTAAAAACAAAACACTGTTATAGAAGGAAAGAATGAAAGAAGTAAGGGCAGGACAAGGAGAGGGAATCAAAATGTTGGGGAACACACAGTTGATAATTATAACTCTGAATGTGAATAGGATGAACTTGCCCATAAAATGGAAGCAAATAGCAGAGTGGAGTAGAAACCAAAAACCTACCATATGTTGTCTACAAGAAACACACATGAGGCAGGTAGACATGCATAGAGTAAAAATAAAAGGCTGGAGCAAAATCTATTGGGCTTTAACTGAGAAAAAGAAGGCAGGAGTTGCAATCATGATTTCTGACAAAGCAAAAGTAAAAATAGATCTGTTTAAAAGAGATAAGGAAGGCAATTACATCCTGATAAAAGGCAGTAGAGACCATGAAGAAATAGAAGTACTCAACAAATGGTATAGCATTTAAATTTCTAAAGGAGAAACTGGCAGAGCTCAAGGAGGAAATAGATAGTAAAACAATACTAGTAGGAGACCTGAACCTTCCCCTATCAGATCTAAATAAATCAAACCAAAAAATAAATAAGAAAGAAGAGAAGTGAATGATATCCTAGCAAAATTAGTTAATAGATATGTGAAAAAAAATAGGGACAAAAAGGAACACAACTTCTTTTCCTCAGCACATGGTACATTCACAAAGACTGACCATGTACTAGGGCATAGAGACATGGCACACAAATGCATAAGAGCAGAAATTATGGAGGGCAAAGATCAATGAATTGGGCATGTAAATAAAAAAAAACTAGAAAGAGAACAAAATAAAAATCCCCAGATGAAAATTTAATTAGAGATCACAAAAATCAAAGGAGAAATTAATAAAATCAAAAATAAAAGAACTATTGAATTAATAATTAAGACCAGAAGCTAGTATTTGGTAAAAACAAATAAAATTGACAAAGTATTGATCAACCTAATAAAAAAAGGAAAGAAAAAAACCAAATTAAAAGTATCAAAGATGAAAAGGGAGACCTCACCTCTAATGAAGAAGAAATTAAAGCAATCATTAAAAAACATTTTGCCCAATTATATGGCAATAAATATGGCATCTAGGTGATATGGATGAATATTTACAAAAATATAAATTGCCTAGATTAACAGCAGAAGAAATAGAATACTTAAATAATCCCATATCAGGAAAAGAAATTAAACAATCCATCAAAAAACTCCCTAAGAAAAATCCCTGGGACCAGATGGATTCACTAGTGAATTCTATCAAATATTCAAAGAACAAGTAATCCCAATACTATACAAATTATTTGACATAATAAGCAAAGAAGGAGTTCTACCAAATTACTTTTATGACACAAATATGGTACTAATCCCAAAAGCCAGGTAGATCAAAAACAGAGAAAGAAAACTACAGACCAATCTCCTTAATGAACATAGATACATATCCCTTTCTTGACATAGATTCATAAGCTTTTATTTTTTAGAAGTGGACTATCTGTTAACTGGGTTTTTAGGAGCCCAAAGTTTGCCCCTCTCCCTTGGGAACTTGCCTTTAGGGGAAGTCCCTGTGACATAGACTTTGTTTAAGATTGAACAATGGATCACCAAGCATCCATTAAGTATCCTAAATAGGAGTAGTTGAAATTTTCAAGTCCTCAATCACCCTTTTTGTCTTAGAAGTTTCTTCAATTGTGTCTTATGCTACTCCCTGGTACCCCAGCCTCTGGCTACAGTCTCTTTTCCAAGTCTATATGTAACCAAATCAGTAATTCCCCAAAAGGTTGTGGAAAAAATTGCACAGAATGGGTTTGGAATGTTGGAGAGAGGATTGATTAACATATAAGTCCCCAAATTCTATTGCTCTATGGAAAATCATCTTTGGCATTAGGTCTTCCCAGAAACTCTGTGCCCAAAGTACCAGAGCTTTGGCTCTTTGTATTATTAAACGCTAACTCTGTGTGTTGGCCAAATATTGAGCCCTGTCTCCTACTCTGATTAAAGATTTGGTCTTTTCTGACTACTTCAGTGGTTCTATGTTTTTCAAGTTAACACATTTAAATATTTCAGTTGCTCAGTTGTCACTCTCAGTACTAGATCATTTCTCTATTCCCTTAGAATTGAAAAACTTATTAATCCAATTGCAAATTCAATCAATAGCATGTTAAAATATGCTAAAAGGCAAATTAATATTACATTATCTGAAACCTTTCTCTTGCAGCTTTGAAACTATCCTGAAAGATATAATATTTCAATGGAATATCATGGTGCACTAAATGATGTTTTATGCTGAGTTAATCTCCAAAACTTTCTAAATCTTTTTCAAACATGTTGTCCCTAATCTGATAGTTACAATTTTTTCTTAATAATCTAACTATATATTTTTTCTTTCAGAACTTCAACTTTGTATATTCATCCCAATGCTGTAATAAAATAGTCATCAGTAGAAACATTTATATAATACCTTGTGGTCTATAAAGTGCTTTACCAATATAATCTCATTTTCCCTCTCATATCAAATATTAGTTATGTGTTATTATTATCTTTAATAGATGTATAACTTAAGCTTGACAGAAGTTGAGTTGCTCAGGGTTCCATAGCTAGTAAGAGAATGAGTTAGGATTTGAACTCGGGACTTTATGATTCAAGATCTTTTTACTCTATCCATTATGCTATCTAGCTGCTACACTGATTAGTCAAGATTGTTTTAGCTCCTGACATTCCTCTAAATTGTTAACTCCTGCTCCTGGATTTGTGATGTGCAAATTCAATGAACTTAGCATCTATCTATGTCTTTTGTAAAATCACTGATGAATATGTTGAAGAGTGGAGGGCATAGCACAGATACTGATGTCACTCCAGAAACGCTGCAAAGTTGACAAAAAAGAAATACAATGATTCTGTCATGACTAGTTATTGGTGAATCCATCTGACTCTTTTTAAACACAGCTTCTTTTTCCAGATGTTCTCTATCTCTTTAATGAGCCATTCTCGATTTTTCTCAATAATCCATTCAAGCTTATTAGCTTATATTATTGTTATATCCATTTAACAGTTGAAGAAATTGAGACTTAATGAGGTTAGTGACAATTTTCAGACTCATAGAACCACCAAATTTTAGAGTCAGGACTTAAATCAAGTACTAAACTACAAGTTCATTATTCTATCTACTTAGCTATGGTGACTCTCTATTGTGGATCTAGGCATAAATAGGCTGTTGCATGGTAAGTAAAAAGAAGAATGTCTCTATCAAAATGTTAGCATGGTTAAAAGAAGTTAGTGTTTGCTGATACTCCAAAGGCCTCAGTTTCCTTATCTGAAAAAGTGAAAATTTTGACACTTTCTTTTCCTCTTTGGATAGATGATCCAACCACAGATGAATTGTGTACAAAACGACTGATAAAATGTCAGTGAAAAAATGAATGTTAGTAAAATGTTGGTCTGTTTGCTTATTGAGATCAAGAAATAGCACCATACTGTCCGGGTCCAGCTGGACACAACCGAGGGGTCCGGGGAAACGGCAACCTAAGAACCCATAGGGAGAGATGAGGGGAGACCTCGCGTGCAAGACACAGAGTCGTTTGGATGGATGCAAGGCTCGTTTATTGCAGATCTATGACAAGAATATATAGGTTGAGGGCAGAAGAGGGTCGGCAGATACTAAGGGGAAAGGAACGCGGAAAGGGAGCATAGAAAATCTCCTGTGGCGTCTTACTGTCTCCAAGCATGGCTGGGCCTATGATCAATATCTTATCTTAGAAGAGTGAATGATATCTATTCTTAGAAGAGTGACTATTTTATCTTAAAGTCTTGGTCCCTAACACCATACCATGACAAACAGGGACACATATATTATATGATAATATAAGGACATTCTTAGGGAAAAAAAAGTTTATTGGTTTCTTGTTAAATAGGAAGATTGTGAAACAAAGTTAATGATAATCATATCAAAAAAGAAAGAAAAGAACATTGTTGAATTATTTAAAAATACAATGAGAGCAAAAAAATTCAGAATGAGACCCAGAAAAGCAAAGCAATGTTGGAATTATGATGTTATATTTTAAATACATATGTTTTAAAACCTACTTGTAATAAACATTCACAATTTTATGTGTGCTCCTCTTTTTTCTCTTCTTTGAAAGTGGAAATGTTCATAGTTGTTATTGTTCATTAAATTCATAGTAATAAAGAGAAAATTTACAAAAATAAAAAGAAATACCAGCTTTACTTAAGTCTTTAATGTACCTAACCCAGCTATTCAAATCTAATCTTGGAAAATAGAATTACAGCAATAATAACAAAAAAGTTATAGAGATACACTTTTCTGTTCCACAAAAGAAAATGCTTCCTAAAAATTAGAGCTTTCATAAGATTGAATGTTAGAACACAAAAAGTAATAAGTTCTCAATCATTGCAGCTCTTCAAGTAGAGGCTGGAAAATGGGAATTTTCCTCAGTTGTGGTCTGAAAAAGATGACCTTTGAAGTCCCTTCCAGATCTGAGATGCTATTACTTAATGACACCTAACAGAACTAGAGAGATAAAAGGGGTTCAAAGGTTTTCTTAGAAGAGAAAAGCTGAAAATGACTTCAGAAGAACAATGAGAACAACAGTGAGAATTTATGCCAGGATAGGAACACACCAACAACAATCCAAATAGTTACCCAAAATTATTGATACAGTTCTTGCCTTAAAAGAACATTCAGTATTACAATGGTGGTGATGATGATAATAGTGGTGGATTTAGCAATGAATAAGTTCATGCCACTGTGAAACTAAATCTGAAAGGACATATATTTGAGTTTATATAAAAGGTAACAAGCATATAGTAAATTCCATACAAAATGTTCAAATAATTCTGGAAGAAAGAAAGAAAAATTACTTTCAGTTAAATTTTCTCCAGTGAAAACTAGAAAACTAGATTCTGCTTTTATCTCTAGATCTATGATCATATCAGAGATGATCTGTGTAAAAAAAAGAGGCATAAAATATCAGCAAAGAAATAAATGAGAGTAAAATTTGGGTATGTTTGTTAACCTATATGAAGAAATCGTTTTATGTTGGTCTGATTGTACCAAATTCAGCTATTCAAACCTGGGTCTAGAAAGTACAACTACATTAGTAATTAATAACAGATGAAGGTTATAACATTTTTATTCCCACAAAAGAAAATTATCCTAGTGAAAAGGGAATTCTTAATTGGAAAAATTCAATTCAACATTTAGAGAACATAGGTGACTTGCCCTAGTTCATATCCACATAATCAGTATATGTCAAAGGTAGGAATTAAACCTGGGTGTTCACTGTTCTTAGGACAAATATTTGTATATAACAGAAAGATATAAAAAAATAAAACATAAGCAGTAGTCTATGGCCTCAGGGAACTTTTAAATCTATGAAGTATAATACATTTATATAAAATTTAAAAATAAAATCATAGACTAAGGCTTGCAAACTATTGTTTTGTGTTTGGGTTGTTTTTTTTTTTTTTTTTTTTTTTTTTTTTCTGTTTCTGCGTGCATTTTGAGATCCAAGGGAAAAAAGATAATTTCTTGTTGGATAGTTCTTGGCAGACAGTATGGAAGGGTGGCATTAAAGTTAAAATAGTTAAGATTGTAGTATGTACAAATTTAGAAAGAAGAAAGCTTTCCAGACACTTTACTAAAGGAGGTCTCTCACTAAGTAAAGTCAGGCACTTAATCCTTAATCAGTACTTGGAGATGAGCATATTCCTTATCAACTCTTTTAGGGTAAAAACACAAAATAACCTTTAAAGGAAAACAGAAGGGATTTAAAAAATATTCTTAATATAATTAGCAGTGAGTTAACGGAGTGTGCCGTATGAAGGATGATAAAGCTTGATCTATTCTTTTTTTAATTAATTATTTCTTTTAAACCCTCAACTTGTGTATTGGCTCCTTAGTGGTAAGGGTGGGCAATGGGGGTCAAGTGACTTGCCCAGGGTCACACAGCTGGGAAGTGTCTGAGGCCAGATTTGAACCTAGGACCTCCCGTCTCTAGGCCTGGCTATCAATCCACTGAGCCACCCAGCTGCCCCCCAAATCTATTCTTTAGGAGAAAAAGCACTTTGGCAGCTATGTGGAGGATGGATTTTAGTTGGACAATGTTTTGTGAGATGGAGACCAAATTGAAGACTATTTAATGAAAACAATGGTTAAGTATGATGAGATCCTAAACTAGTATGTTGGCCTCATGAGGAGAGAGAGATATCTAGAAGAGAAAGGAAAGATGATATTCAATTCAGGATGTTGGAAGAATGAGAGTATGGATTGGAAGATGACACTGAAGCTGGGAATCTTGGAGTCTGGAAGGATGATGATGTCTTTAACAGTAATAGTGGAGTTCTGAGGACTAATTTTAGGGAGAAAGTAATTTTTGAGTATTTGCAAGGTTAACATTACTAAGTAACATTTAATTTCATATTTCCTATAAGCATTTTCCAATGTGGGACTAGAGTATATGACACTAGGGCTTTATCTATGTCTGTATTTCTATCTCTATCTTCATCTCTATTATTATCTATATAGACATAGATAGCATGAGGGTTAAGACAGATGAAAGTTGAGAAGATACCATCAAATTTCAAAAGTTATATGTCAGTGGCAGGATTCAAACTTTTTTTTCTTGACTGCAGTCAAAGCTCTCTATTCAGGAAGTTACACTATCTCTTGACTTTCATACATAGTACACAGAGATAGCTATTTGTTAATCTGAATGAATTGAATAAGGAAAGGAATTACAAAGTGATATAGTCGATATGTATCTTCATTTACTGTATAGATGATTGTTAGACTTGGTTAGGAAGACCTGAGTTCAAATCCTACCTCCAGGTACTTACTAGGTTTGTGACCAAGAACAATGTTCATAAATTTCTCTCATCCTCAATTTCCTCACGTACAAAATGGTGATAATACCTACTTAAACAATATAGTTATCATAGGGATAAAATTATATGTATATATACATATATAATATATATTTATAGTGCTTTGTAAATCATAATATGCAGTACACTTTTTACCTATTATTCAAAGACTATGAATGTAAAATGCTCTGAGTTTTGGAACTGGATTTAGATTAAGAACACATATTTTTTATTTTTATTTTTTTGTAAACCTTTACCTTCTGCCTCAGCATCAAGAAAAGCCTTCCTTTTTCCAAGAAAATAAAGTAAGCACTAGGCAATGGGAGTTAAGTGGTTTGCCTAGGGTCACACAGCTAGGTATTATCTAATTTGAACCCAGGACCTCTTGTCTCCAGGTCTGGTTCTCAATCCACTGAACCACCTAGCTGCCCCCAGAATACCAATGTTTTTCTCATTTTGAGAAAGCCTTTTTTTTTATATTGTTGATGTTCATTTTTCTGATCTTTAAAAATGGAGATGACACTACTTCTCTCAGCCTACTTGCAAGCTTATGAGAAAAAATGTTCTGTAAGTTATAAAAGTCTATATAAGTGGGAACACTAGTCTTCTTTTTCCAAGTCAGAGAAAGAGACAGAAACACTGCTGTTTGGTAGGCGGCTCAGATGTCACCAGCTTACCCATGATAATGCAGTGATGATTTGTTTGGATGCCAGCCTATTTGGCTTCAGGGAAACAAAACACAATACTGTTTAACAGATTAAAGTTAGACTCCAGCACTAGGTTATCCTCAGACCAATAGGCACACAATAAAAAAATAAAAAAATAAATAAAAAAGTAAAAAACCTCTTGTAAAAGTTAACTCTAGTGATCAATTAAGGCTGAGCCCTCCCGAGCATCCTAACTGTGAACTAAGACACTAGTAAGGAAAGATTCCCCTAATGCCACTAGCAATCAGTGTGTGAAAGAAATACATTTGTCAAAATGAACTCCATGGCATTTTCACTTGGGCAATAAAGTCCTGGTGTTTTAGAATTAGAAGGAATTCAACAGATAAGGAAGGAAGGCTAGGGCTGTTAGGCATTCCCAAAGATAATTCCTCTCCCATGTCCCTAGGATGAAGGTTCTGGGTACCTGCATACTTCAGTGGGAATGCTTAGAGCCACCTTAGGCTACCGTGTGTGAATCATGCCATTGTTAAATATGAAACTTGATCATAGTGCCATCCGTACTGGTAAACATGGCTTTGTCAAACTTTAGGAAAAGAAGATATTTCTAATGTATTATATGTAAGTGGGGGGAGAAGGAAACAAGCACTTTGCAAATTGCAATCATTTGACAGCTGCTCACTAAGCAATACAACATTAATTTTCAATGCTTCGCACATGGCTGAGTGGGAGATCCCTTAATCCCTAGCCCCATTCCACTCTTGCCTCATTCCTTCTGCCCTTTCTGCAATATTCTCTGCATTAGTTGGCTATGATGCACTTATTTCCCCCTTGTTATTGTCACAGAAGTAAAAACTGAGGTTAATGTAGATTTGCTCTCCAGGGGCATGTTAAAATGGATTTAAGTTTTTTTATGAGACACAGCTTTTAAGAAGTCCTCTTCTTTTTCAAAGACATAATACCAGAGAAATACAGAAAGACATGCAAATAGATGCATGGACAGACAAAAAGGCAGAAGGACAGACAAACAGAAAGCTAGGCACAAAAAGAAAATTCTATGCAATAAAGGAGCTGTATATTCTCAAAGCCTTTTTACTTAATCATTTTCCAAAAAACTATAAAAATTAGTTTCATCTTTTATAAATGTATTCTGTCAAATGAATCTATTGGTAGGACACAATGAGAAGGCGAATGTGATTAGGAATCAGAGGACAAAAATTTTGTGGATCATATAGAGCTGTCTGTGAAGCCCCTCTGAACAAATTTTCTAGGCTTTAGTTATGCCACCATGATCTCTTTGTTCTTATCTTACTGCACTCCAACCTATGATTACCTTCAAAGGAAAGGGAAAGAAGTTTCCCTCTTCAAGAGGCTCTTTTCTTTCCAACAAAACAAACTGTGTTATCTTACCTTTCAAAGTCTAATAACTTGCTTGGGAAAAAAAATACTGACATGAATACAGAAAGGTATCTTTCAAATGAATGTTTAAAAAAATACACAAAACACAAGAGAAACATACCAGAATAGAAAAGAGAGCAAAAGAGAGTAAAGGGATGGAAAGTTGGAAAGCAGTTATTGTTTGATATTCAAATCATCATTCAATAATCCACACCAAGGAATGAACAATCACCCTGTTGGCCAGATGATACCCCATCCCCTTCCCACCCAAGTACCTCTGGCATTATCAATAGGCTTTTGATGCCATTCCCTCTAGAGTCTTCTAAAGTGCTAATTCTAGGAAATACATTGTGATATTGGCAGCCCATACCAAAATGTGCCCACCACTGCGTATACTCTCACCACTTAGAGCCAAATGGTGCCCCCAGACAGTTATATGTGACTTCGACTGGGAGTTAATTATGAATATTTTAAGACAAAATTGGCCCTGGAGCAGCATGGGAGGAAAAGGAGGCCAAACTTGTCCTTTAGCTGTTAATACTGAGATATTTCTTGGCAGTTGTGAATTCTGAAGGCAGAAGGTTTTCTTTTTAAATCCCAATGAAACTTATCATCATTATAACCAAAAATAAGAAAGAATATTATCCTCAGATCTTTTATCTAACCATGTGACTGATGTAGTATATAGAAAAATATGAATTATAAAGCTCTTCAAAAAGGAAAAAAATAAGCAATGAGAAGATTTGTAAAGATGGAGAAAGAAATAACCTTTTGGGGATTTTTAAGAGCTATGTCCTTTTAGTTCCTGATCAACAGTAATCTTTTTTTTTTTTCATCAGTACTCAGTACTCCTATTTCAATCAAATAAATTCAACAAACTTTTCAAAGTGCCTACTCTTTACAATAGAACACATTCAGCACTGCCAATTTCTAACCAAGTAAATTTAACAAATTTAAAAATGTTTCTATGCCTTACAAAATAGCAGACTAGAAATTAACAACAACAACAAAAGACAGAAATACAAGGACACTCTCAAAGGATCAATATTCTTTCCTAAGATGAAGCTTCACTTCACAGTTAGGAAGTCTAGAGATATTTCTAGTGTACCATCTAAGATTGCCAGACAGGAGTAGCAAATCCACACATAGATTATCTCCCACTCACCCTTAATATTTTGCACAGCTTTTAAATTAAGTATCTAGAAGATACCAGGTGGTAATGGGATTTTATTAGGTCAAGGAATGATTGATTAGGACCAGTATCAGAAGATCACTGAGTCTGGGAAAGCCAACAGGATAAATCTTATAGGATACCAAATGCAGTCCAACAAGGATTTATTAAGGTAAGGGAAGGAAGGGAAGGGAATTAGGATAATCTATCTAAAGACTTTAACTAAACCTCCCCACCGAATCTAGTTGTTATCTTCAGAGAGATGGAATCTGCACTGGAAATTACCTCCCTACCTACAAGTCCCAGTCCCTGCAATAAATACTAACTCAAAACACCCTTAGATGGTGATAGAGGTGATTAGGATGGAAGTCAAGCAGGAATAGGACTCAGAAAAAGGTTCTCACAGATGACTCAGTTTTCTCAAGCATCTCTGTTGAAATATCTCTCAGCCAATAGGAACGGGACACACAGGAACAGGGAGTTGGTAAAATGGATCAGAAGGAAAGCCACAGCAGAGATAATAACTAATCTCTCAGGGGCCACCCAAGGAGAAAAGAGAAACTCAACCTCAGCTTCAACTGTCTCCTAGAAGAAACCAATCGGGCCACTCTCCCAGAATTCAAGAACTTTCCTGCCTCTGCCTTTGCAGCAGCTCCTGCTCCTGCTCTTTTCCTTATAACACAATGAAGCTCTTGCAATTCTCTCCTAAAAATGTCTCCAAGGAAGAGCACAGGCGCTCCTTTCTACACAAACACTGGCCTTGAAATAGAGCTCCTGTGTTAGTCACATCTGTTCCTCATTGAACTTAAATTTGTCTCCAATCTCAGTTGTTTATTGTTCAGGGAGACTGATGTTGGCTTTAGATAAAATTGGATTAAATCAGTCAACAAGCATTTCATAAAACCTTACTGTGTGCCAGGGACCATGTTAATTCCTGGGAATACACAGTGAACATAAGGACAGTTACTGCCTTTGAGAAGTCTATATTCTAATTTAGAGAAGCAGCATGTACATGATGTAAAGTCAATAAGTATGTAGGAGATACACACAGAATAGATGGAAGGAAGCTTTAGAGAGGAAGGAATGAGCAGCTGAGAAAAACAGGGAATGTGATTTGAGTATTGAAGAAAGCCAATAATTCTTAGAGGAAAACTCAAAAGATGAAGATAGAGCACTTAGAGACTCTGGGTGATGGAGGATGGGCAATGCAGAAAGATAGAGATGGAAAATGGGGTGTCAAGGGTGATGGTAGGAAGGTTCAGATTTTGAAGAGGTTTATGTGAACATCACTTTGCCCACTAAAGGGAATATTGATTAGAGGGTAGGAGACCTCAGGCAGAGAGATCATCGTAAAATATATTGTAAGAATGAAAGGGATAGGACTTGGACTCCTGGGGTCTCTCTGAACAGAAAGAAGGTCCAATACAAGAGAAAATATAAAGATAGTAATACTAAGATTAGACATTTGATTGCATATGTTGAGTGAATGAGAATATGGAATCAAAGATGGTACTGAAGTTGTGAACTTAGGTGTTTAGAAGGATGATGATAGCCTTGAAAGTAAACAGAATCTTCAGAAGAGGAGTAGATTTTGTGGAAAATACAATGAGATCAGTTTTGGACACAATGAGTTTGAGATACCTAGGGGATACACTATTGGAAATGTCTAATAGAAAGTTTGAGATTACTCTCTCTCCCATAATATCTGATTCAGCCAATATGACCTTATTTCTATTCCTCAAACACAACACTATAGCTGACATCATTATCCATTTGCATTACTGATTCTCCAGACTTGGAAGGAAGGAAATAAGCATTAAGTCCCAAGTATGTGCCAGACACTGAGGAAAGCACTTTTTAAATATTTAAGTCTATCTTCACAGCAACTTGAGAGATTGATCCTACTATTGTTTCCATTTTACAATTGAGGAAACAGAGATTGAATTATTTGGACAATAGGTCTAGTAGATGTGTGAGGCCAAAATTGAATGCATGTGTCTGTAACTCCAAGCCCAATACTTGATCTACTCAGCTTAGTTTCTAAAATATACTCCTTCTTTAAATTCACCTGATGGAATATTTCTCTTCCTTTATGATGCATCATCAATGGAGCCTTTCCTGATACCTACTCCTCATACAAATATTATCGCCCTCACTTTCTATTTACATTTAATAATTTTATATTTATGTTGTATATATGTTATGTATACTTGTTGTCTCTGATATGAGAATATAAGTTCATTGCAGTATTGATTTATTTTGTGTGTGTATTTGTATCCCTAATGACTAAAGAAATACCTGGTACATAATTTTCACTTCATATATAGATTGATTGCTAAAACTGAGAGAGAGAGAGAGAGAGAGAGAGAGAGAGAGAGATCTTTCATAAAAAAGATAGTTCACCTTTTGGAAGCTGATGATACCACCAATTAAAACAATATTCTGTACACAAATGCACTCCAGTAGACAACCCACCAGAAATATTTTCTTACCAACTGGAGTTAATTAGGTTCTGTTGCAGATATATATATATATCTCCAACTCCAACCTGAAGTATTCCCAATAATTAGACAAATGTTTACTTTACTGAAAACTGCTGTCCTATCTATGGTGGGATGAGGTGGGGGGAGGAGATCATTCTAATGTCCCACCTTCTAGATGTCCTGAAAATGTTTCTTTCAGAGACTAGGTAAACTTCTGAAAATCTATGCTGAGTATAAAATACTAACAGACACATTCATTCCCTTAGACATGGACAAGATTTAATTTTAAACTGCTTTACTTTTTCTTAGACAATAAATCATAGCATCCTTTGGAATAAGGCTATGCTAATAAACCAAGTTTTCAGTGGCACTTGTATCATAGATGCAGTTAAGGATGAGCTCAGAAGGGATGGGGAAAGACACATCAATGCCTTATGAGATGAGATATTATATCCATACTATGGATAAGTTCAGGAACTCCAAAATTAGAATATGATTAAATAACCATGGAGCTTCAATAATCAAGAGTGCAATATGATGCCAAATGGTACTATTAAAACTTAAGTTGGAATGATGCCTTTGGGTAAATAGTTATCATCAGGTTGATAAAACTACCTTAATGGTCACTACTGAATTTTGCTTCAGTTCCATTCACACCTCCAACCAGAACTGACTGCCAAATCTGTACCCCCTTTGTTTTTCTTCCCTTCATCCTTCACACTATGAAGCAATTAACTGCTACCTAGAAAAGTTGAAAGTTTTACTGATAGACATTTGATATAGAAGTTCAGTGGACAGAATTCTGTGGCTGGAGTGGGGAAGAGCCAATTTCAAATCCGGTTTCAAACATTTATTTAGTATATGACTGAACAAGTCACTTAATCGCTGTTTGCTTAATTTTCATCAACTATAAAATGAGGATTATATCATGTATCAACCAAGATATCTGTGAGAAAAAGCACTTCTTAGTGCCTGACACATATTAGGTGTTTTATAAAATTTATTCCCCTTCAATATACTCTCGACTGCCAAAGCAAAGCTATATATACAAGTGAATAACTATATATTTTATCTTTATTTAGAATTTGCATTCAATTACCCTGTTAAAACGGTTAAGTAGAAAACATTTAGTGTAAGTCCTTTAAAAAAAAGAAAATAAAAAGAGTTAAGGGGCCTCCAGGCTAAAACATTTTGACAAAGGGTGAATACTTGGTTTTGACCCTCTATTTCTGTCTCATCTGGGAACTCACTTCAGCATTTGGAATTTTCCTGCCAGGAAAAGCCATCCACTTCTGAAACCTTCTCTATCAATAATATTCTTCTGTACATGATTTCTGCTTCTACTTTTCCTGGAGCCTTCATTTTATGGAAGGATTCAAGCCAGCCTTCATTCTCTTCTAGCCCTGTTTGTACTTCTGTACCTCAAAACTAGGTCCTCATTCCTGGTACCTTTTTATACCCCATACCCAATTCTCATACTCATTAGAATATAAACTTCTTGAAGGCAGAGATTATCTTTCTTTTTATTTAAATGTGTTTTCCCACCATTTAACATAGTCCTGCCACATAGGAAGCAATTAATGCTTGTTTCTTTCCTTCCTTCCTTCCTTCCTTCCTTCTTTCCTTCCTTCCTTCCTTTCATCTTTCCTTCCTTTCTTCCTCCCATTCTTTCATACTTCCTTCCATCCTTCCTTCCGAATCTTTTCTTCCTTTCATCTTTCCTTCCTTCCTTCCTT